>NC_141910.1:56531287-56834318 GCF_057802395.1 Ceratotherium simum simum | reverse complement strand
CGTGTTTTAATTACAGAAGCTTATATTGTGTTTTAAAATCTGGTAGTACAGATCATCTTCATTATTGTATTCCAAAATATTTTTAGCTATTATCTCTGACATATCTAATAGCCCAGATGAACTTTAGAATCATTTTTACCAAGCTAAAAAAATCTCTTATTGACTTTTTTTTACGTGATACCCCTATGAATTAGGTGATATCTCTAAGTTGATTTATAAAGAATTGTCATCCTGACTAAAATATCTGGTCTTCTCAATTCAGGAACGTTGCTATTTCATTTACTCTCTCTCTCTGTTTATTTAAGTTTACTTCATATCTTTCTGTAAACATTTGTGGTTTTCTTCATATGAGCTCTGCACTATTCTTAGGAACTTCATTCCTCAATGTTACGTAGATATAGAGTGAGATCTTTCTGTCTCGTTTATATTTTCTAATGAGTTGTTACTGGCAAATACTAAAGCTGTTGACTTTTATTTATTTATTGTGTATCTTGCCGGGTTATTGAACTTTCTTATGCATAGAACTTTTTTTAAAGCTTTCAAAACATGCCGATCATTTTACCAAAAGATTGTATATACAACCAGTAGTGTCTGAGAGGGCTTATAAGCCCTCATTTTTAAGAATCTTTGTTAATTTGGAGGACATGGCATCTCATTCTGTCCTATATACCATTTCAATGAGATTTCTTTCCGCCTCTAAGCCTGAATCCTGGTAATATCATTTATTTGGGGCGCACAGTCTCAGCGTGCCGTGCTTGTGCATAGGCCTCTCCTGCAGCTGTGGGGGCTCTGATGTGCTGAAGGGTGCACTTTTCAGATAGGAGTTTGAGGTTCACAGCCCTGCCTTGTGGAGAGGATGGGAGGGCCTAGTCACAAAGAACGATTTAGGAGCTAGCTCTGGACATATGTCCCAGACTGATTGGAAGAGCCTGCTGTCATCGATTTCACCCAAATGTACACTCACAGCCAGACAAACTTGAGTGTGAAGGAACAGTCAGACACCACTTGCCCCACTGTTGAGCCTGAAGGACACTCAAGATTTCCATTCACAGCACAAAGACAACCCCTCAAAGTGAGCAAAGAAGAAGAGAAAGGCTGACCAGAAATATATCTGTAATATCCAGGCACTTCGTTCCCAGCAGCTATACCGTGCCTACATTACATTGCCGTCTCCTCCAAATTAAGGCCTTCTAGCAGTTATGGGGAAGGAAAGGATTTCTCCCACCCTGGCTCTCCCTAGCATATGGCTGGGGGTGGGGGCGGAGTCTCCCCACATCCCCACACAGACGGCTTGCGAACGTGCCGATGGTGTGCATTTCCTCCGTTGGACAACTCATCTTTTACTCTTTCATTTTTATGCCAGTTTGGGAAGGTTGTTTTTCTCCCACTTGAAAATCTTCCTCAGAAGGAATATGTTGCCATCAGCAAGTTCTCTATGTTGTAACTATCTCCTTGAATCCAGACTGTAAGGCAATGTGTCTTCCCTCAATAAAACCCAAACCCATTATTCATGGTTCAACAAATATCTGAGTGCCTTCTATGTGCCGGGCATTGTGCGTGGTGTTAGAACTCAATGTAAGCAAAAGCGTGCCTGGTTCTTTCCCTCAAGGAGCTTACAGTCTAGCGGGGGAGACAGGTGTGTATCAGAGAGTTCAGACAGAAGGTGTACTGTGCTGTTGTAGGGAGCCTTACCTCCTCTTGGGTTCAGGGAGCAGGTAATGACTGATCTGAGATATATAGGAATGGTTGGCCTCAGGATTTAAAGGGAGGTTCAGCTGGGGAGGGGGTGATGCGTTGCAGGGAGAGGGGACAGATATACTGTAGCCCTGTATAGGAGAGAGTATGGCACGTTTAGGGAAAGGAGAGGCGGCCAGGGAGGCTGGAGCTGAGAAAGCAAGGGGGGCGTGGTCCAGGAGGAGACTGGAGAATTAGGCAAAGGGAAACCATGCAGGGTCTTGTCTGCCACATGTAGAATCTTCATGTTTATTGCAAGAGCATTGACTGACTTGGATGGTTTTTAAGCAAGGGAATGGCATGTTTTAAAAGATGGCGCTGGATGCCATGTGGGAACCTACTGGAGAGTACTGAGAAAGAATATGAGGTGCAGTTAGGGGATGATTGCTGGAGTCCAGGCGAGAGGTGATGGCAGCAGCTGGGGCTGAGGTGATGGTGCAGATGGAGAGAAGTAAATGAGTTTGAGACATTTCAAAGGCAGAGTTGGCAGGCCTCAGTGGTGGGTTGGATGTGGGGAAGTAAAGGAGGGATGTCTCAAGGGTGACACTGAGATTTCTGATCTGAGGAGTGGATGGTTAGTGGTGCTATTGATGGTGTTGGGAACACTGGGAGGGAGTCAGGTGTGTTGGAGATTATTGAGTTTGTTTAGGACCAAGTGGGAAGGCTCCTGAGACATGGCGGTGGTGGCAGGTAGGCAGTTAGATGTGTGGGTCTGGCTCTCGCTCAGAGGAGAAATCAGGGCCAGAGACATACATTTGGATGGATCATCCAAATTAGATTGAAGAAGAAGAATCTTAGAGATAAGGGACAAGCTGTTGGGCCAGCCAGACAGACCTGGTCCTCTTGGGACCTCTTGCTGATTCTTGCTACTACAGCGCTGGTTTCCAGAAGCAGCGCTTTCCCAGGTATAGAGGAGATTTCCTGTGTCTCCTCCACCATATGCTGGCTGAGTCAACACTGGAGACAATAACAGGGGCATAAACACAGAAAAACCACACATCTCAACAATCTAGTCTATAAACTCTTGCTTACCTTCCAGGCTCATAAATCCTTCAGGGTGAGTCTCTGCATAAACGAGATGGAACCAGGGTCTCTCTTGCCCCCTCCTTCCTCTGTCCTGAGTCTTCCTTTCCTTCCCAGTCCCTCATTTCTGAACGATGAGCCTTAAAATACCTTGTCCAATCATTGTGTTACACGAGCCAAGAAGACCATTGTTTGCTTCAATTCAAGATCATTGATGTAAACATACATTCAGTAAATATTTATTAAACACCTACTGTGTGCCAGGCACAGTGGGATGGATAAAAATGGTGAAGAAAACATGGTCATACCCCTCCCAAGGCACTTCTAGTCTAGAGGAAGAGACAAAAAATGAAAGAGATGGGATTATCATGTTGATATGACAAATGCTAAAATAGAAGGATGTCTAAAATCTCATATGAGGCCTGGTGAGGGAGGAGCCTATTCCGTGGTGTCAGGGAAGAGCCAGGGTGAATGGAAGGTATGACATGTAGCAAAGGGCAGGGGTGGGGCAGTGAGGGCATTTTGGGCAGAAGAAACAGACGGGTAAGAGAAGGTATTTGGGAAACGTGGAATGTGACTGGAGAATACTGTATAAACGTTGGAAAGGGGTGTGTATGTGTGCATGTGTGTGATTGGGGTGAATGGGCCCAGGTAATGGGTAATGGGGGTAGATACAGGGAGATGGGGTATGATGTCTAAGCTGTCAGGGTGGGCAGCATCCAGACAACAGAGGGCCTAGAGAAGAGAGTTGTGAGGTTGGCCAGATCTCCTTTTGTTGTGTGCGCCAGAAGAGTTTTCTCAGCTCACCCATTCCTGCTGTCAGGAGAGGAGATGAGACAAAAATATCCTTATTCTTCTTGCCTTGGGAAATGAAAGCCTGGACTGGAATCTTAACAGGTACTGCTGGTTCTACCTCCTCTACTTCCCAGATGTGAAAATGGCATCTCCCAACATCAGCAGTGTTGACTGATTTGTTCTGAGGGTCTTCTTGGGTTCTTTTGGCAGAACTGAGAAAGTTAAGTTTCTATCTGAGTCACTTAGGCCCAGTGCATGGGCCCAATCTAGTAACTAATAACCTTCTGAGGAGCCAAAATTTAAGTCATGGATGTTTTCCGATTCACATTCTCATTGGAATGACCTTTAGTTCCCTCTAGGCGTGTCTTACTTCCACGCTTCTTAGGAAATGTCATGGGGCTCTGACCCAAGGCAAGCTGAGGCTGGGCCTCCTCCAGCACCTCCGAACAGATCCAAGAGCTGGAGTGCCGCGGGGCTATGCAGTAACCAGCTTGCACGTGGATCTGCTCAGAGCCTGTTAATAGTGGAGGAATTTCAGAGAAAGAATAGAAACAAATTCATGCCATTGCTCTGAATTCAGGTCCCAAGCCATGTTTATGATTCCTGGATCAGGCTCTCATCAGCTCTTTCCTGAATACCCAGCCCAGTTAGTTAAAGGCACGGGGCAGGGGGGAGGGGTGCAGAGGAAAGTGAGGAGTCAAGAAGCTTTTGGAGATAAGGCAGATTGGGTCAGCATCGCTGGCCTGTAGACTGCAGTGCTCAGAGCTTGACCAGTGTATGTAAGTGGTGCTGCATGGACTGAATCTGAATCACCCTCCAAGGCTGGGGAGAGGCTGTAGGACCTGACGATCACTGTCTTGAGAAAAAGAAGTCCTGCTCCAAGAATTACTTATCTCCTGCTCAAGAAGCTCGCAGCTCGAGTGCCCTTTCCAAATGGGAAAATGGCAGGTGTTGGGCCTGTCGAGGGAGATGACTGGTTCAGGCATCCTTCTCCCTCTGCTTCTGACTGTTTGACTATTTCCAAGTCACCTTTAATGTTATAAACCACTGCTTGTCACCTTGCCAAATTCCTGTGCTCTTCCTTAAGCGTGATTCATGCACTGGATGTTTTTGACATTTGAAGATTACTTGGTTCTTTGGGCAATTTTCTTGTTTGCCTTTGAGAAAATCCCTGCAGTTCTCTATTTCATTTGGGGAAAGGTGAGACCCAGGACACATCTGATGAACTGGTTGAACTACACGGTGTTGGACCTGGTGAACTTGTGGGGTGTGGCTGAGCTATGAGGCTTTTGCTCCGAAAACGATCAGGGCAGCTCCCCGACCTTGTGTTAGGGATCATTTGTGAGGAAAGAGAATTCATCTGCAGAATCACATTGGTACTGAGTTGGCTGTATGAGGCCATCTCCATGCAGAAGGCAACTGTGAGACCAGCCCTTGGGTGGGGGAGGCACTTGGGTGGCACCAGGCCTACCGCTTCTGTCCTAACAATGCCCACGGACTGTGTGATCCTTTTTCTCTGTGGCAAAGGGCCAGTCATTCCAGACCTGTGGACATGGTTGTCACAATATTCTCCTTTCCATTCCACTGAGCCAAGATTGCCATTACTAGGGAGAGATTAATTAAGATTTCATATAATTATTTACTCACTTAATAAGGTTCATCTCCTTCTCCACCCCCTCTCTCATGCCAAAACTGAGTTTACACCACTGAGGGAGACAGGAGAAAGAACAACCTGGTCCCTACCTTGAAGGAGAACCACTGACCTAGTGGGGAAAAATCAGATTCATGGCCATGTACTGCTCGTCCCAAAATGCTTGTTAATTTTTCCCATTAGTTCCCTGTTCCCTGTTTAAACTCTCCATTACTCCCCACCCAAACCTAGTGCTCCAAACTTGGCATTCAAGGCTCTCAATTTGTCCCTAGCCACCCTCCCCCCCTTTGTATGGTTTTCCTCCCTTTCTCGTAGGTTTGAGGTGGGGACTGGGTGTCTTGCTATGGGGTAAGATGGCATCAGGTGAAGAGACGTTGAACTGAGGCAGCCTTTGGTAAATAGCCAGGTAATTTCACTTTGCAAATGATCCGAGAAGAGGCTCCTGCTCTCACAGACGTCTGCGTACCCCATGCCTGAGCCCCTCAGCCCTCCCAGCTGTGGTGTTCCTCAGATGGAGTCCACTCCATTAAAGCACCGGAAAACAGAACTCTTGAAGACAAGATAAAGGATTAGGGATAATTTCATTTCAGAAGAAAGAGCTGAGGAGGGACTTAATTGTCTTTGAAGGATGCTTCTGAGGAGCAGAGAGATGAGTTGTTTTCCATCTCACCGAGAGAGAGAAGACAAAGTGGATCTCAAAGGAGCAAGCCAAGTTTCCAGTTAGCTGGGGCCAGCCCCCCACCTGGAGGGTGCAGGGAGCTTGGGCAGGCAGTGTGGGCGGCTCGGGAGGGACTTGCCTGCAGATGTGTTTGTTCAGGGGATGCTGTGGAAGAAAGAGATATCTCGGCCCTTTCTCTTTGAAAGGAAATTTTAAAAAGCAAGAAATTAACAGAGACAGTAAGACTGTAAAACCTTGGGAGTAGAAGAGATCTCAAGGGCTGGGAAGCTGGGCGGCAGGAGGGCTGGGAAGATGAGCAGAACTTTTACATGCAGAAAACAAGGGGTGGGGAATGGATAGAAGTATGAATAATGGTGAGAGGTGGGGATGTGCTGACTGTATCCTGCAGACTGACTTGAAACCATCTCAGCTAAAGCACAGAGTTCCCTGAGGGAGAGCAGGAGGAGGAGATGGGGCTGGAGAGGTCGGTTCCAACCTTTACTCATCGGCAGTGGGGACCCATTGGTGATGCTTCAGCAAGGGAGTGACCCATTATGGGGCTGCTGGTTCTAGTTTATAACCCCCTGAGGGTGGGGAAGCAGAATAGCGTGGTCCCAAACTCCAGTCTCCAGGTCCCTTCCTGCCTGTCGCAGAATGATCTGCAACAGGAGAAAAATAGACACCACGTAGTGAGTTTTTCATAGAATTAAATGCATTCCATTTAAAGTGCTGTCCTTTATTCTAAGATTATGTTCTATCAGTCAGGATTCTAAGTAGCATGCAACAGAAACCAATTCTGGCTGAGTGAAGCAGAAAAGGAATTTATTAAAAGGAGATGAGGCAGCCCAGAGTCTCCAGGAGGGTGGAGAACCAGGTTCAAAGCCCGCATGGCCAGGAATGTCAACCAGTCCTGCCCAGATTGGACCCAGGGAAGACCCCACTGCTGTCCTGCTGGGTCGGACCCCCGGCTTGTACCACCACCACCGCCAGCTCCAAACAGTGGGAGCTGCTACTGCACCGATGCTGCAGCATCCCCACTTCTCTGGGTCACTAACTTCTGATTAAAAATGTGAGTCAAGGAGTCTGATTGGTGGAGCAAGGGAAGTAAGTGTGTTTGCCATTTCCAGCATCTACAGCGGAAGGTGGTCTCCTCAGAGGGGCAATTCCCCGACACAGAACAGGGGTGCAGGTGCTGAGAGCCAAAGGGATAGCAGGAGTTTCTGCCGTGTCTCTTTCCTCCTTGAGTGTATGTGCATGTCTGTCTGAGCATGTGCATGTTAAAAATGTTCTTTCTTTTGTGAAGTGAAGGTAATTAGTTTGTTTGATGTTTAAAACATTATTGTTAATTGGAAAAATATAAAGTTGGCAACCTATTATTTGTCCCCAGATGTTTTGGAAGTTTAGTAGTCCATGAAACCCAAAAGACTGGGAACCGTGGGTTTAGACTATGCACTTGGGTGCCAGACAGCCTGGGTCCAAATCCCAGGGCTGCCACTTACTAGCCGAGTAGGCTGTGTGAGTGACGTAAGCTTTCTAAGGCCCCATTTTCTTATATGTACAATAAAGATGATAATCTTCACTTCTCAGGGTTGTGGTGAGCAGTGAATAAGACAGCATGGATAAAGCGTGTGATCAGTGGCCCATAAGGAATTGATGATACTGTTGGGTTGAGGGATTGAAATTGATCAGAACAGCTTTCTGAAGTCAGATCCAAAATAATCTAGGACACCTGAGAATTTATTCTTGTGCCTGCTGGAGGTACGCCATCACAGTAATAGGTACCTGGGGATATCCTTAACCCCCAGGTAGCCTCGTTTATTTCATCTCTGCTAGCACCTGTAGGCTGGAAGGAAGCTGTTGTGTTTTAAGCACTGATGGACTCCAGGTTCAGAAGCCCTCAGCCCATAGAGCCCCACTGCTGGAAACACACCCAGAGCAGCCCAAGCCCCACCCTGCAAGGGGATTTGGTGTCCTGGGGCTGTGGTTTGATGGGCTCTTTTCCCCTTTGTCTCTCTCTTTCCTTCTCTAGCCTTTGTTGGTATGGACAGGACAGGTCATGTTGTCCTATCCAGCTCTGTGCCTCAGTTTCCTCATTTGGCAAAAGGCAGATCACTGACCAAAGTCACCTGGCCAGTGAGTTGGTGGCAGAGCCCAGATTCAAGTCCAGGCCCTATTCATGCAAATATAAGAGATGCTACCTAGAGTTACAGTCCTGGGCTGGAGGGACTACAGTCCTGTTCCACCTGTGAGGTTCATGTCACCCTGTCCTTTGGGGTGTTCCCAACCGTCCATCAATAATGCCTCATAGATCCGTTGTCCATGCATTTATTGACACTCTTCCTAGAGGAGCTGCTATCTCATCCCCTGTGGCCTATCAGGAGTCACGAGTGTCTCGGTACTTGCTAGCAATACACACAGTGACCCTCCTGGCCAGGTTCACTTTTCTTCCCCATCCCAGGGCTCCATCTTTCTTCTTCTCACTCCATGTATTCTCCTTGAGTAATGTTCTATACCAAAAACAGTGGGCCCCAAATCCGTATCTTCAACACAGACCCCACTGCTGACCATAAGATCTAGAAAACCAGCTCCTTGAGTATCGTCTCCCCTGGACATCCCACAGGTACCTCCATTTCAACCCTTCTGAAACTGACCCTAGCCTCTCTTTCCAACCCCACCCTCAAACCTCTTCCTACTTGGTCTTTGTGACCCTGTATGGGATGGAATGGGCATGGGTTCTGTTAGGATCCGCCTTGGGAGGATGTCTCCCAAGGCTGGCACTCCTCAGTTGGGTGTGTGGGTAGATCCCTTCTCCCTACTGCCCCTTCCAGGCACCTGTTGGGGGTGGGGGTGGGCGGGTGAGGACACAAGAAGCTCCGAGGGGCCGGCAGATCGGGTGCTTTGGTTTGGAAATGTTTGACTTCAGCATGATTTAGTGCCCTGGCATTTCTGAGCCGGTTTACAGTAATCAGGCATTTGTTAATGTTCTCTTCCTCCTCCACGCACTGTTGCTGACACAGGAACTTTCCTTGTTGATTAGATTTCAGCCTGTGCTAAACAGTAACCAGTATGGGGTCGTGAGGAAAGCTGGACTCCAGCGGCTCCACTAACATCGAGGATGCAGGTGCCTGCACTGCCCCTCGCTAACTTTCTTAGCAACGGAACCCCTCTGAGTTTCAGCTATTTCTGCTGTGCAACAGAGATAACCACACCTTCCCATTTAAGGTTATTGTGGGGATTAAAAGAGAAAGAATATAAAACACTGTGCTTGACTCATGGGATGCACGTAATAAATATTTACCCCCTTTTCATTGTCCCTTAGTACTCATGTTAAGTCTGGCTTGTTAGAACATTTGTTCCCCAAGGTGCCTGATGATACCTGGTGGTGTAAAGGAATAGATATGTAATGAATGGGCTTTCCTTTTCTCCTAATAAGGTTGAAAGGCGTTACTGCTTTGCCTCCTGGCCTCACATTCCCCGTCAGTATTTCTTGGAGTCTAGAGTTGTAGACTACCAGTACTGATAAGTTGTCCTGCTGACTAAGTTAAAATGAGCGGAGTCCGAAACTAGGCTTCTAGATTCCCAGGCCAGTATTCTTCACCCAAAAAAAAGAGCTTCCGTGAAGTCAAATTTGTGACATGAAATGTTGAACCCTGAAAATGCTGGCCCCGTCCTTGAACCTCCTCAGAACTCTCGCAGTCTTCTCTTTCTTCTCACTCTCTCTTGCTCTCTCCCATCATTTTTGTTATGTCTGGAGTCAGTGAAGGCAGAGGCCAGGTGAAGTCCCCCTGTCCTTCCAGGGGCTCCCCTTGGCCAGGTGGGTCCTGGCTAGGGAGGGGACCCATCCTGCTTGGGCTGGGTGCTCTGCTTGCCCACACTCTCTGGGGGAGCCTAGCCTGGGCTTGTGGCCAGATCTTTGCTGGCCGGTGTGACTGCGTGGTGGTGTGACTCCCTCCCCTGTCCCTGTCACACTGTGCTCTGCCGGGGCCAAGAAGCCAGCTCTGGACATGAGCTTGAGGAGGCTGGCAGTGTCCCAGGCCAGCCCCCAGAGGCCATTCTTCCTGTGGCTGGGACTCCTTAGAGAGGGACAGCTGATTTATCTCCTTTTAATCACCCTGGACTTGGACAGTTTATGTTATTTTCAGGATGTCGTCTCAATTTCATTCAAAAATATGTCTTTGTTCCATTCAGAATAGATTTTTAATTGCCCTTTCCCTGAAAAATATTGAGGAAAATTAGTCTTCAGGATACCAGTGGCCTTAATAAGGAGTCCGTTTTTCTGTTCAGTGCCCAAGGCAGCACATTCGAACAGAGTTGGAGAGGCTCCGGTCAGGCTGTACTTTGGGGGGTGGCCAGGTTCTGCGTGTTGGCCCTCTTCTCTTACTTCAGGTTGTTCTGTGAATGGCTCACAGGTAGTTTGTGGAGAGGAAAGGACTTGTATCCCAGGATTGGGCTTTTCATCCCAGCTGGCTCTTGACTGGCTGGGTGGTTTCCACGACTCCCTTCTCTCTAAGCCTCAGGGGCCTCATATATAGCACATCACAGAGGCTAGATCAGTGCCTCCCCATTTGTTCACCTCATGGAGCACGTGCAGAATAAAATATTTTTCCACTCACGGAGATTCATGCTACTCATGGTGACCAGACTGGGGACTCTTGCTGCCCCAGGGCCTGAGAGACTATATGGCAGCACATGGTAGCCATTGTCTCGGCCCACCATTGGGACACTGTAGGCCAAATCACCTTGAAGAGCCCCACCAGCTCTAATGTCCCCTCCTGTCCACTCCTGCCCATTGACCCTCGTGAACTCCCCACATTCTATCAAGTAAAAGCCAGCTCCTAGGCCAGTTCGAAGCTGTCCACAGTTGGAACTCAACTGATGTTTTGGTTGCCCCTCGATACCCAGTGCCCTTGCCCTCCTTGCTGCCCCCAAACTGATCATGTTACTGCTGCCTCTCGCCTTCTGGCTGCAAGGGTCAGAGGCTTACCTAAGTTACGTCAGGGGACGGAGCTTGTCTTGTGGGAGGGAGAATCCCACAGGAACTCAAGACTGGCTGGCTCCAAGGACTGGGGCATCCCGTTGGGGTCCTCCCCATGAGCATGGGTGTTCACACATCTTCATCTCCGGGTTCTGCCCACAGTGACCACTGCTCACTCAGGCCCAGGCGTTCCTTTCCTATCTTTCTTCTTTTTCTTCCTGCTGTCAGCTTGTGCATAATGTGTATTTTCTGGTAAGAATTCCAGAGGAAGAGAGTCCAGTGGGCTTAGCTAATTGGCACTGCCTCCATTGGGCAGAGCTCTTTGTGCCAGGACAGCTCCATAGCCTGCCTGCTGGACTGAGTATTAACTGTGTGTCTGTGTCTATCTGTGTGTGTGTGTGTCTGTGTGTGTGAGCATGTGTGTTTATGTCTGTCTCTGTGTGTGTGTGAGTTTGTGACTATGTGTGTATGTCTGTCTCTGTGTGTGTGTGTCTCTGTGTGTGCCCGTCTGTGTGTGAGTATGTGTGTATTTGTGAGAGTGTGTCTCAGTGTGTGAGTGTGTCTGTGTATCTGCATGTGTCTCTGTGTGTGCCTGTGTGTGTGTCTCTGTGTGCCTCTGTGTGTGCCTGTCTGTGTGTCTGTGTGCCTATGTCTGTCTCTGTGTGTATCTCTGTGTGCTTGTGTTTGTGTGTTGTATGTGAGTGTGTGTCTGTGTATTTGTGTGGATGTGTGTCTATGTCTGTGTGTATATATGAGTCTCTGTGTGTCTGTGTGTCTGTGTGTGTGTCTCTGTATGCCTGTGTGTGTGAGTGTGTGTCTGTGTATTTGTGTGGGTGTGTGTGTGAGTCTCTGTGTGCCTATGTATGTGCCTGCGGGTGTGTGTCTGTGTTTGAGTGTGTGTCTGTGTGTGTGTCTCCACGTGTGAGTGTCTTTGTATGTGTGTGGGTGTGTCTGTGTGTCTGTGTGCCTGTGTGTGTCTGTCTGTGTGTGTCTGTGTATATGTACGGGTGTGTGTGTGTCTCTGTGTGTCTGTGTCTCTCTGTGTGTCTGTGTGTGTGCCTGTGTGTGTGTCTGTGTGTGTCTCTGTGTGTGTGTGTTTGTGTCTATGTATTTGTGTGGGTGTGTCTCTGTGTGTCTGTGTGTGTGCCTGTGTGTGTCTGTCTGTGTGTGAGTGCATGTCTATGTATTTGTGTGGGTGTGTCGCTGTGTATCTGCGTGTGTGTCTGTGTCTGTGTGTGTGTCTGTGTGTCTGTGTGCACGTGTGTGCACACAGGTAGGCAGTCAGCAGGCAGGGGCGCTGCCTTGAGTTCCTGACAGATGACACTGTGCTCCCTTTCGGAGGCCTCTCCTTCCCTGCTCAGTGCCAAGCCTCTGAGGGATAGCCACTTGCTCACACCTCTGTGGGTAAAATGCCAACAAGCCATTTAAGTCCCTGTTTCTTAGAAAATGAAAAACTCGAGTCAGTCACCAACAGCAGCCTATGAGTGGGTCTTGCAGGTTTGCCTTTCAGGACCAAGGGGCCTGGCATCTGGGAACTGGAGGCTCTCCCCGAACCCAGGTGGTGCCCAGGGGGGTGAGCAGAGCCGTGCTGAGAGGAGTCTGCGGCAGGCCCAGTGGTCCTGCTCGCTCACCTGGAAGTGAGCTCGGACCTTGAGATGAATGTCTCCATCCTGGTGCCTAGCCGGTGCCCGGCTGTGCCAAGATGGGCGAGGACCTAGGGAGGATTAAAGAGGGCTCCACCCTGGGATGGTTCGTTCTCTTGCTGAATCAGAAGATGTGTGAGAGCAGGCCCCGGGGGCGCAGTGAGGCCGGACCCATGCTGACGCCCGAGGCAGGCGTGAATGTGCCTTTGGAGATGTGTTTGGGGGTCATGGTGGGGGGCTCTTCTAGGGGTGATGCTGACCCTCTCTTCTAGCATCATGCAAGGTAGGGGGCCCCCCGGGTGCAGGTGGAGTGTGCAGAGGGCCGGGCAGGGCTGGGTTCCATCACCACCAAGCCTGGAGCCCAGGCCCCAGCTGAGGCAGTGGCTTTGGGTAGACCCCCAAGAAGCTGCTTGCGTCTTAGGAAGTGGTTTTTGCCACCTGCGTATTGTTTCTCTTCTCTCTGGGAATGTAAAAGCCTGTGTGATTTAACTAAACTGCCATGCTGGGGCTGGAGCTGGGCGAGCCTCTTCTGGGGCCTGTGGTCATAGGTGGTATTTGCTGAGCAAGGAGATGCCCTGCATGGTCACCTCACCGATGGAGCCCTGTGGGGTGGGCCAGCTCCTCCTGTCTGGGGTCAGTTCTCTTCTCTGAAGGGGCTCTTTCTGCCCTGCTAGGGGCTCTGCAGTGCTCTATTGGCCCTTACATTCAAATCCTCTTTAAGAACTTCTTAAGCAGCTACAGAGTCGGTGCTTTTTCTTCTCAAATTTCCAAGTGACTTAAAAAAGAACTCTGGACTCGTGTTTCCCTTGAAGGGAAATGGCCTTGGTGATTTCTGGAGTGCTTGATTCCACTACGGCCTGGCAGGTCTGTTGCTGGTGGTGGGGTCAGTCAGGAGAGGCCTAGGGAGGGAGCTCATGGGAACGTCATCCAGCTCTTCACTAGCGGGGTGTATTGGAGCTTCTCACCCTCCTGGGCTGTGGCTTGTGCTCAGGGACTTCCTCTGAGCTCCTTCTCCACCCTGGAGCGTCCTAGCCAGGTAACCCAAGCATAGCTCTGTCCCCACCGTGGCCCAGTCTCCAGCGCAATGCATATGAAACAACAACAGCCCATCTTTCTCGCTGAAGAATAATAGGGAGCTTTGTTACAGGTTTCTTCAAAAGGGTTGCCATGGGATCCCACATATCACGTCCTCAAAATGCATTCCCCAAATCTCTTTGAAGCCTCTTACCTCCTGGAAGTTTCCCAATCCACACCACTGCTGAGACCTCTCCCCCCTCCCACTCACCACACAGAGTGTCTTTACTAATATGCCCTCGCCCTTTACTCACCTGCCCAGCCCTCAACCCTCCACACCCCCACAAAGGGCTGACTTGCCCTCCGCTGCACCCGCAGCTCCCTGCAGGACAGTCTGTGTCACCCCTGCTGCTTTTCTTATATTGAAAGCACTGCCCGTCACTCCTTCTCCAACCAAGGATGGGTAGAACCCATACTTCTAGAACAAGTGCCTGGGGCTTACTGTGTTATAGGTGGTAAATGCATCTGTTTCAACTTATGTATTTTAAATGTCAGTACATGATTATTTACGTAGTTTTCCCTAAAATGGAACTTTGGGGACCTCTGAGTTTGTGTGTGCATGCGTGTACGGTGTGCGTTGTGTGAGAACACATGGCTAATAAAGCCCAGACGACCGTGCTCACTATTCTGTCACCAATTGGTCTATCACTTTGGCTCACTTTGACTGCTACGTACTTTTAAATTGTTTTTATTATTTATCATATGGTTTCATTTATAGCCAAAGTGGATCACTTTAGCTGTAAAAAGTGACAAAGACAGGAAACAAAGAACATTTATGTTGAACCACCCCAAGCTAATGAGAAGCCTAAGAATGATAATTCTGCAAATTCGCCTCAAAGTCATTTTTTCCAGAACCATAAGTTGTGATCATCTGATCTGAGTTCTTATATAGGTCATCTTAATGTCTTTAGTATGTTAAATGAGGGGAAGAGAGAAGGGAATTGGTGGGGGGTGGGATGCAGAAAATACAGAGGTAATTTCACTAGTTTGTCTTTTTATCGATTCGAAAAAATATTACCAGCAATGTGTTATTTTGAAGCACTTACAAATCTCTGTCTGAATCCTGCTTTATCTTATCATTTAGATAGCATGGGAACATCACAAAAATAATGCAGCTGATTTTTCTTAAGCTCAAAATGCAAGAATTCTAAAGACCAGGTCACAAAAACAGTTTTTATCTGTTTTTGAAGCTGATTCACATAATTAAGTTTCAATTATGTTTAAAATATATGTTGGTCTCAGAACCAAAATGTCATTTTTTATTTGTCAACAAATCAGTCTTTCCTTGCACAACTAATTTAAAGGAAATGAAATGAAATGTTGTATATAACTTGTTAAATGGAAAAATGTTGAAACGTGTCCTTCTGTATAGTGAAGGGTATTAAAAATTGTCTTTTAATGCTCATTTAATATAATCTTTGAATAATATACTCATATAAAATATTTAACTAAAAATCTTTTTTACCATAAGCCATGCAAAAATGATAAAATGATTTTTTTTAATTGTAGGGGATTTGTGAAATTATAGATTACTGTGAATGGAGTTCATTAGTCAAACACAGGATTGGAAATGCAGATCTAGAGACACAAAACCCAGGAATTCGCAGTATGGAGCAGGAGTGAGGGAAGAGAGGCGGGCTGCAGCGTGAGGAGAGGGAGGGACCAGCCTCATGTGGAATGGGGCAGGCAGCTTCTGCTTGGGCTCTGGCAAATATCCTTCTCACCTCTTACCTGCGAGAGCCTGTCTCCACGGCAAATGCCAGAAGCCAGCCAGAGGTGAGGGCACTTATCAGTGTTACCTTTACCTCTTGTTTCCTCAAACTAAGTCACAATGAAAAGTGCATCCTTCAAAGGTCAAAACCCCAGGCAGGCAGCAGGACTGAGCCCCACTCCTGTAGCCACCAGTGAAGCATGTGTCTCCCCTGAACAGCAGCCCCGAAAGGTGCATCCCGAGGTTAATCCCCAGCTAAGCTGCTTTGCCGGCCTGCCTTAGATTAGACCCGGTGGACAGGGTGCGGAGGATGTCATTTCCGAGAACTGGCTGTCACATGACTTGGCAGGAGGCTGGCAGCCAGGCAGGATTTCATCCCCTGCACCATTTGTGAGAGCTGGAAGGACCACAGGACACTCGTCACCCAGGCCAGTTCTCTTTCTGTATAGAGGACACGTCGAGGCGCAGACGTGGGAAGAGGCTTGCACACAGCCTTGTGGTGGCCCAAGAGGGTCCCTTGTGTGCGTTCTTCCAGGGAATCTTCATGAGTGGTCTAGTTCAAGAGTGTGTGCCATTTAAAAGGTACTAATCACAGGGTGATTGCGCCCTTCCCGGGCCCTGGGGGATGGCCTCAGGGTCATGGGAAAAGGCTCTCGAGGGACGGATAGCACGGGCTCTGGGGGACAGCACAGACTGGGGAGAAGGGATAGTTCAGGGCAGAGGATGAACTTAAGCAACAGCAGAAACCATTCTCCTTTGGTCGGGGCTCTGTAGGTATTTTGTGACCCATCCTGCGGGGAACATTTATATGTATCTATTCCAGTTGGTTGACCTGCCACAGCCCATCCTCAAACGTATCAATCCAAGGTGCTATTATTTATAGAATCGTTGACTCACAAGCTCCCCAAGGGCTCCCTCGCCAAGTGACTTCCCAGCCGCCACTGGTCACCTCCAGGGGCAGGAGCACGCTGCCCGCATAGCTGTCCATTCCTTCAGGCACGGCCTGACAGAGGGGAAGTCCCTCCTCTGCCAACTTTTCCCCTCCGGTTCCAGTTCTTTCTGCCCCTTGGGGTCACCCAGAGCACACCTGGCCCCCATGCCACAGGATGGCCTTTCAAACGTGTGCAGACGATGATGGGAGCTCCCCGCCAAGGCGGCAATGACGTCTCCTTCCCCTGTTCTTCATACAGATTTTTCACGTCCTCTTAGCATCTCGGTCACGTGTCTCTAAATGGGCTGCAGTTTGTCCACATCCCAGAGAAAGCGTGGCCCGAGAACCAAATGCAGCACTTGGAGCGATGGCCGGGACAGCAAAGGGCGGGGTTGCCAACTCTTTGTGCCAAGATCCCAGTGAACAGCTGGGCCTAGTTACAGCTGACAGCTCTTCTCGAAGCTTCCGTGTTTAGCATGGGAGTGAGGTGCACATGAGGGGCAGTGGAATCTAACCTCTAAAAGGACCACATGCCACATGCGTCATTCAGAAAGAACATTTCTTTCCAAGGCTTTTTCTGTTCTAGCCAGAAAAGGACTGTCACTCTTTTACAGCGTGATGTGGACTTGAGGTGTTAAATGATTTACTTAATGATACCAGGCCTCTTGGTCTGGAGTTTCACAGGCCAGGTGACCACCAGTGTCGCCTCTGAATGTCCCTACTCTCATTCCCAAACCTGAGGACCTAATTGGAGCTCAGGGTCCCCTGAAATCTCACAAGAAGGCACCAGCTAATTACACAGCAGGGTGATCGTGCTCGAGCCTCCTCTAAGAAGGACAGCACGTCCTGTTGATCATTCTAGGCCGAATATTTTTACAATGTTCTATATTTACACCGAAACGGAGGTGAAGTTCACAATATGGCATTATCACAGGAAATGAATGAATCTGTCAAAAATCACTCTTTACTGAATGACTTCTTTAACCCATGATGCCAGGAAAGTCTATCACAGTGGGAAGTGGGGCTCTGAATGATGCATCCTGATGAAAAATTGATATTGGTGGAAATAACATTTTAAAAATTCTAGAGATTAACAGTAACTTTGTGTTCTGCATGAGGCACAGAGGGGTGGCCTGTTCTGTATACCCACATACGTGTTTATTAGTTTGTAACCCTCGGCTGCAGCATTCCATCATCACAGCAAAATTGTAACCTTTCATTGCCTGCGGACAGTCACGTTAAAATGGCTTTGAGGGAGAGATGGCTCATGCAGTCAGGCATTTTGGTGTCACACTCAATTGGCTAAACACAGTCATTTTGGGTTCTATTATTGACTAATTTGGGTAATTCACCTACTGGGAAATATTTAAAGATAAAAATGTTAAAATCCTGTTGGTTCATGAGTGAGGTCCTTGATGTCAGTTTTGTGACGAATTTTTAAACACTGGAAGCTGTTCTGAAGGAATATTCTGGCATGTTGTAGTTAAGTAAAACAATGTTGGAAGCCCATCAGCTGTCTGTCTGCCCGTCTTTCTGTGCTCATGGAGGTTCCTATTAGGGGAGCTATTTTATACCCGGGCAGCTCCAGTTTAATAGAAAATGCCATTAATAAGTGTGCCAGAGTGTGTCCCTGGGTGGAGCCTTGATTAGCCATCAGCATGCTTGCAAGCTCATTTCTTGATTGGTGTTGAAATATGTCACACCCTGATGGAGCATTGCAGGCTGCCGCTACTGATGGATTAATGACAGAGCTCCTGCCGCACGGCCTCACCCACGACAGCAGCCGTCCAGAGGGAACAGAGTCCCTGGCTGTGTCTGCAGGAGGCCTTGGAATGCTGAAGTGGGCAGCTTCTAGGAGTCCGCATGGGCAGAAGTGCGGGGGCGCAGAGTCACTCTGGACAAGTTGCTGTGTTTTTCTCTGTTCCCTGCATGCGAGGTTGGGGAGTTTGAGGCGTGTGTTCCCCTAGAAATGTTTTTGAAGTGTTCAGGGTCTGTCATGGGCATAGGATTTTTACTAGTTTTACCCAACCTCCATCCCCCCTTCCTTGCATTCCATAATCACTTTAACCTGTCTTGTGTTATGAGAGGTGGACGTGTCTCATCTCCTCTTATCTACCCATGCCAACACTGACCACACACCCCCGTGTGCAGCCACGTTGCCAGAGTGCACCTGGGCTATTGTCTTGGGGTCAAGAAGGGCAGCCATATCTGCCCCCTGTGCCCCTCACATATATTACGTTATGTTACTCGGGGCTGAGTTGTGATCAATACTCAGTGTAATTGCTGAAATGAATCAAACAGTAATGTATGGCTGCGTCAGGAGGAAGGTCCCTCCTCGCATGCCCAGACCCCAGGGCCTAATTGGAGCCCAGCATACCCTGAAGATTTCACAAGATGCAAGGGATGATCTGAGGGCTTCACTTCCCCAGCAGAACTGGCAGGGCCTCCAATCACTTGTTTGGTATTTGCTTTCTTTTTTTTTTTTTTCAGTGAGGAAGATTGGCCCTGAGCTAACATCTTCCTCTATTTTGTATGTGGGATGCTGCCACAGCATGGCTTGACGAGCAGTGTGCAGGTCTGCGCCCAGGATCCAAACCCGCAAACCCTGGGCCACCAAAGCAGAGTGCACGAACTTAACCACTAGGCCACCGGGCCGGCCCCGGTATTTGCTTTCTGAATGCCCCAGCCTTTCCCTTGACAGCACCTCTCCAGACAATCCGTGGAAAGTTCTGTGCTCCGTCTCTCAGCCCAGGCTTGAGCTAGGCTGGGCTCTGGGCTCTCTTCCGGGCTCTGCTGCTAACTCAGGGTATAACGTTGGTTGGACAAGTGTCTTCTCCTCTCTAGGCCTCAGCTTCCCCATGTGCACAACGAGGGGGCTTGGAACGAATGACCAACTCTTTGAGTTATGATTTTGAACAATGCCCCTCATCAACACAAGCCTGCACGTGGGCACAGATGCACATGCAAACACACACGCACATACATGTGCACACATGCTCTGCTGGGTCTTGCTCCTTCACTGATGAGCCACGAGCTCAAGGTCTCTCCCCCATGTGAGTCCGTTTTGTGCAGCCCAGGGGCCCGTTGTTGCTGGCGTTGGGGCCTGGCACCCATGTGTCCCTGGAAGAGGCTGCAGTGTGCAGCATGACATGCTCCTCACCGTGTCAACCACCCCCCAGCCCTGAAGGAGAGAGCAGTGCTTCAATTGTGGGGTCCCCTGCACTACATAAGTGTCACCCTACCAAAAGTTTAGAAAAGACAGATGAGGAGAAGGGAAATCACCTAAACACCACTTCCCTAACGCCTACTGCTATCATTTTGTAAGTTTCCTCCTAGTGATTCCTCAAATGTATATTTTACAACATTTTTTCATGCTTGGCACTGTAGTAGGCACTTTACATATATCGACTACTTGAATGTTCCTAACAATCCTTCTAGATAGGAATTAATGGACCCCATTTTATAGAAGAGAAGACCGACTTGAAGTTAAGTGGGTTGCTGAGGATATTCAACTGCTAGGCTGGGATTTGAACTCTCGCCTTCTGACCCCAGAACCTCCCCTCCTTCCACTGGTGCAGTGGTTCTCAAATTTTGCATATGAAAATCACCTGGAAGCTTGTTAGACCACACCACATGGCCTAACCTCCAGAGTTTCTGAATTAGTAGGTCAGGTGGGGCCTGAGATTCTGCATTCCTAACAAACTCCCCAGTGATGCTAATGCTGCTGGTCTGGGAACCCCACTTTGAGAAGCACTGCACTGGTCTATACTGCTTCCTAGTGTAGACCTACTTCTATATCCTGATTTCCTTACTCATTCTGAAAGCGTTCTCCTGTGTTACTATTTGGCTTCACAAACATCGCTTTCGGTGGCTACGTGGTATGGTGCATTTTCTTTAAAAGAAATCTATTGATTATTTGATGCTCTGAAATTCACAAGCCATGCCTTCAGCTCAGAGCCCAGGAAAACCATCCACAGTTATATCCCTCCCTGAGATGGGCTCTCTGGGCCCTCCAGCTGGTCCAAAAGTGATGGTATCTTGGATCATTACCTCCATGCCCATTGCCATTCCCAGTTACCTAAATCTGACCCATTCTTTAAGGCATAATTCAGCTTTCTCCTCCCCCAGCTAGCCTACTCTGCCCCTAGGGATCTCTTCTTTGCTGAGCACCTGATACCCATGTTACTGTGGTTGGTGGCCTAGTTTAGAACCCGGGAACGAATTTTGTCTCTTCTAGGGAGTGATTCTCAGATCCCAGAGCCACAGACCATCAGCCCTGCAAGGCCCTTGGAGGACGTTTAGCTTAGTCCCCTCATTTTATAGATGGTGAAACTGAGGCCCAAAGGTGAAGAAAATTGTCCCAGGTCACACAGAGCACTGTTCCTACAAACTCCATTTTGAATTAATTCCTGACAACTATAGATTTGTTTCTCAACCTTGTAGTTGATTTACATTTACTGCTTAAAATGCCTCCCCAGAGATCCCAACACTGAAGCATATAGACTTGAGATAGATGGTACAGCAGCTTTCTCTCCCTGCCATGCAGCCTGGGGACTGCCTCTGGAGTCACTGCCACAGTCTTGCCCCAGGGCCTCTAGCATCTGTATGGGTAGCCGCTGGAGAAGGCACCAGATCCTGGATCCTATTCCAAACATTTACAAGGGCCCACTGGAGCCCAGGCACCCTGGGCTTTTCTGACTCTCTGGGGCTAGAGCCGAGTTTACAGGTACCTAGAGTTTCCAGATGGGTCCTGTGTCTAAATGTGACCTGTGTGCAGAGCTGAGGGGGGAGAGCAGTGATGGAGTGAATAATGTGGAAGGAAGCCACAGCTGGTCTTTCTCTGTGGGAAGGAAATATGCCTGGAGGCTTCTGTTTTTATTATCTAACAAGTGTATTTTCTCTGAAGCAGGCTCAAAATGGGGCAAGAATAATTATTCCCTGCAGCCCCGCCTCTGCCTTCTGCTCTCAGGGGACTGCCTTGACAGGCTTGTGCTGGCCCTGCTCCCTCAGCCCCTCCACCTGCATGCAGCTCTTCCTCCATGGCAGCCGTGAATATGGATGGCAGATCATTCTTCATTTCAAATTTACCCTTATTTTTTTCTTATTACGAAAGCAATATATGTTCATTATTTAAAAATCAGAAAATATGAACAAAAAGAATTGAATAAAAATACCTCGTAATAACACCACCCCCCAAGATAACCACAGTTTAAAAGTATGAGTATCAATTCCAGATCATTCCTCTTCTCTTTTTCCTCATTCTCACTTTCATTTAAGGTTTTTATGTACATATAATCATGCTATTTAGTGTTATAGACTTTTTTTCTTAGCATAAATGAAATCATGCTTATGCATATTATAACCTGCTTTTTTCATTTAGAGTGTCTTGGGCACCTTTCCATGTCAATGCCTGAAGATCTAACTCATCTTTGTTAAGTAGCAGTCATTAATTAATAACGCTGAAGCACTGATTTACACGATCCTCTTTTGTTGGCTATTTAAATGATTTTCTAACTTTGCCCTATGAAGAACACACACACCTTTGTGGACTGCACAGTTCCCTCCAGCTACTTCACTGGGTACTTTTTTAAATGGTGGAGCGTCTTCGTTCATTCATTCATTCAAGCAGATACTTACCAAGCGCCCGCACCGCGCCAGCCGGAGGGCCACGTGCTGGAGCTACAACAGTGCACGACGAGAGCCCTGTCCTTGCACTTCTAGAAAGGGGACGTGGTTCATAAACAAGAAACAAGTAAATTTTTAAAATCACTGCCAGTTGCGAAAGGGACTATACAAAATCAACGGGATGACGTGATGAGAGATTGAGCAGGAGGTGGGGGAGCCACCGTGGACGGGAGGTCAGAGGAAAGCTCTCTCAGGAGGCGTCTTTGAGCCAAGACCTGCAAGAGAAGAAGCCGGGGTTGAGCAGGGAGAACAGGGGCCGAGGCGGGAGGCGCTGGTGTGGCTGAGGGATGGGAAAGAGGCAGAGCAGAGGGAGCCACAGTCTAAGAAGAGGCTGGAGATGTTGGTGAGACCGGAGCCCTTGGGACCCCATAGGCTGCAGGCAGCACGTGGATTTCATTCTGGGAACAATGTGATGTGGCGGTGGCAGAGGGGATAAAGAGGCAGGAAAGGATTTGAGATTTATTTTGGAGTTGGAACCCACAGGACATGGTAATGGGGCCTGGGAGAGGAGCAGGGAGAGAGAGGAATCAGAGGAGACTTCTAGGTGCATCCAAGAGGAGCCTGGTGCTGCCTCCTCGCTGATTTCCAGAGTGCCCTGAGTCATAGAGATGATGGCTAGGGAGAGCCTCCTGCCCTCTGGCCAGCTCGCCAGCAGGCTGCAGAGCGCCCTCGGGCCTGCAGCATCTCCCTCTCCAGCCCCTTCGAGAATGGACATCTATGCCAGGCCTGGACATCTCCACCAGCAGAAGGGTTAGCTCTGTGAAAAGAAAAGGCTACAAAGCACGTACTGAAATCTCTTTACCAAGTTACCAGGGCACCTGAATTACAGGGCTAGAAACCTGGCAGGCAGCTGCCCTGATCCTATTGTTCCAAGACTTTGCTGCATCACGGTCCCCAGAAGGGAGTGTGTGGTTGGGGGAGTGGGCAAGGCAGTGGCAACAGAAGCCACAGGCCCACATGTCACCTTGCAGTACCATCCAGGTGTCCCGGCACCTGTGGGACATGGGACTGGGAATGTTAAACTGCATCCCGTGCGGTAGCTGGGAAGAGAAGGGTGCTGACAGGAGGCACATCACATAGGCAAACAGATTCCCAGTCAGCTTTTACAAAGCAATGATGGTGTCTTTTAAAAAGACGAAAAATGCACCTGTTAAAGAGCAGTAAGTTTCCTCCCTCTTTGAGGGGTTGGGGAAAGTGTGCAAGTGTGTTGAGTCTTTTAAAACAGCCAGGCCCATGAGTCATGGTCCAAAGCCAAGAACTCTGTGTTTTGACAAAGCCCAGGGCCGCGGTTTTGTTCTCGGCGGGAGAGAAAGGCCTCGCGCAAACCCTCTCGTCCGATGAGGGCACCAGTCAAGAATGCGATCCTAATTAAAACTTTAGGCAGCCAATAAATTACCGTTCCAGAGTGGTCTGAAGTCCTCCTGATTTCGTGCTTGTGCCTTTTAGACAGGAAGGAAGAACGAACGAACGGAAAGATTGAGATTCCTTCCCTCAGGCTATTTCTGGTGAACCAGTTACTGGAGTTTGTACACATTTTACAAAAGGACAAATATGTGGGTCAGATGAAGTGGCTTTGCAGGGGGCTGGGTTTGACATGCTGTAAATAGTTGTCCATAATGGGGTGAGACTGGCTACACTGAGCCATTACCGTGATTAAATCCTCGTCCTCCTCAGGGCCCGTTGGCTGTCAGTCCAGCTGTGAGCTGAGCGCAAATGTCTTGTCATCGTGCGGTCTGGACAGCCTGTGCCTGTCAAGGCCTGGGGGCGGGGGAGGGGGTAGTGAGTGTCTGTGGAAATGGGCTGTCTCACCACCTGCCTGAGGGAGGATCTGGGAAGCTGGGACTGCCTGAGGAGACCAATGGTGTTGCCATAAACAAGACCCACCCCCTGCCCTCACAGAGCTGAGGGAAACATCATCCCACAGCTCCATGTACTGGGGTTCTAGTAAGAGGCAGAACTTGGGTGTGATGGAGAAGTGAGGAGGGAACGATTAATTCTTTGTGGACCCTAAAAATTGCAGCATTTGAGTGTAGCCTTTGGAATGGGGCATGTCAGCAGCTATGGTGGAAAAATGAGGTGCATCCTGGGTAGTGGCATCCAGGTGACCAATGGCATAGAGACATGAAAATGTATGGTGAGCATCGAAGGCGCAAAGTGGGGTGTTGAGAGATGAGGGGTATTGGGAGATGACAGTGGGGAGGTAGACAGGGTCAGGTTTGGAATGATCTTGAAGGCCATCATGAGGTATATCTCCTCAGGCTACAGGAGCCACGGGAGGGTTCTGTGCATGTAAGCTATGGTGTTACATTAGGAAGATGGCTCTGTCAGGTGGAGGCCAAAGCTAGGCTGGATCAGAGAGAAGCTAGAGGCCATGGAGAGTCACAGCGTCCAGGTAGATATGACAGCCCTGAACAGCACACTCCTTGTGGGCATGGCAAAGCATCAGTAGGGCTTGGGAGTGAGTTTGGGTGGCGTGGTGAAGGGGAGTCAAGCTCAACTCCCAAGCTTGGGAAATGAGCTGTGTTACACATAAATCAATTTTCTACTCCACTAAGCTTATTCATTTATGTGCCCAGACTTAAGTTAACTCATTTTGGATGGAAAGCTTTCTAAATAGTGACCATTGAACATCACTCTCTGCCCTTTTAAGCAAAGGAAGTAGAACCTAACGTTAGCACAGTTTGCTGGGACCGTTGCTATGCATAGTTGTAACTCATTGTCACATGCCTCAAGGCCTGTGGAGGTGTGTGGGACCCTATGCCCCAGCACTGAATAGCCCCAGGCACTGTACTTAGCTGGTTCTGGGTTTTCTCTTAAAAAGGAAAAAAAAACAACCTATTGTTTCCTCCCTGTTTCTCCCTTCTTTGCTTCCAGTTGTCACTTCTCAGTTGTAGAGCTTTTAGGACCCTCATTCTCCCGCTATTTCTAGTCTTCTGCCTGGAGCTTTTCAAATCTATAGCTCTTCTTAAAATAAAGTATATGGCCACTATGATGACTGTTTCCCTCCTTCCCTCATTAGCTGGCGGGTTCCTTCTGCTTATTTCCACTTCATAGCTTCACTGCAGATGACTGAGCTCCGAGTACACAGGGATGGTTTCCTTCGGTATTACCCACAGTGCCTAGCACTGCGCTGAGCACCTTGTCGTACATAGGAAATACCTGTGGATTTAAGAGATGTAAATAGCCTTCTGTTTACTTTTCCCATCATCAAAGGAGTTTACCTTTAGTCCCCTGAAAGCCAGTGTTACAAAGCCATCTTGGAGAGCGAGTTTTTCCTCCCTTAAATGTGGTGCTAATTGTGTGGCGATTGCCTGGGGCCATGGAAGCCTGTGCTTCAGGAGCAGAATAACTGCCTTTCCTCGTTGTCTGTGGATTTAGGCACTGAGTGCAGCACAGAGAAAAGCCGATGAGTCACAGGTGTGGATCTGCTGGGCGGCTTGTGCCATTAGCGGCACAAAGCCACAGGTGTGCGTTCAGCGCTGCTAAGCAGGGAGAGGAGCTTTGACGATTTTGAGGATCTCAGGTCAAGTTAGTTACATGTAGACTTGCAAATGCTTTGGAGATGCAGCCAGGCTTCTGCAGCTGTGGAGAAAATGAGAATGATTTCTGCCATTTGCTGTTGGGGCACCATTCAAGCCCACGTCTTGCTAGGTCAACGTTTTCACGCCCAGAGCTATAAATTAAAAATATGCCTTAGACTTGGGTGCCACTTCTCTGACTAAAAGCTGGGTCTGTTTACTCCCTTGCAGTTGCTAGGAGCATTGTAGATCAGAAGGCAGGGAATGGAGGATGAATGATTTTAAGCATATTTTCCAAGAGGAATGGAACTGCAAACACAAATTCCCACAGACCACCCAGTGTAGCAAATGCTCATTGCAAGATCGAGACTCTGCAAATCAATGCCCCGCACTATGGTTTAGCTGGGCTGCTGGCTTGATTGCAAGTCCTAATTCAGCGGAATGTGTGGGCAAGGTGTAATAAGTAGGCCAAGTCTATGCAAACCAGCATCTGAATCAGTTACTTAAAACAACACACTTGGGTGACATCAACAATCAAACAATGTAGTTCATCTGGGAGCAGCGGTTTATCTCACAGAACCTCATTTAATGCCATGAGATTGAAGTTGGTTTCCTGATACATCAGATTGCAATTGCAATTGCAAAAATCCTGCAGTATTCTGGCCCTCCTTCATTTTAACGTGGTCCTTAATGATTTAATCCCACTTTGGGATGAGTTGGAGGCATCCCTCTTGCTAGAGAGACTAGGAAGAAAGGCGCTGTCTTTTATGTGGGTGACATAGATTTGTTTTCACAGATTCAGAAAGGGCTTAATAGACAATAGGTTCTGCTATCTAGTTATTACCATACAGACGGGCTGCTGAATAGTTATTCTAAACCCAAAGACAACACTTTTGGCGTATGTTCTCCAGCATTTAACTGGCTTATAGCAAACATCCTGTCTCAGTTTATATATTGCTAGGTAAAAATCCACCCCAAAACTTAGTGGCTTAGAAGAACAACAGTCATTTATTTGCTCTGGGTTCTGTAGTTTGGGCAGTGCTCGGCTGGGACAATTCATCTCTGCTCTTCTTGATGTTGGCTAGAGTGCCTTGACTGAGGCTGGAAGATGTGTTTCCAAGATGGCTTGTTCACATGACTGACAAGTTGGAGCTGGCCATTGGATGGGAGCTCAACTGGGGCTGTTGACCAGAGCCTCAGTTCCTTTCCATGTGGCCTCTCCATATGGCTAGGGTGAGTTTTTCACAGCATAGTGGTTGGGTCCTGAGAGGATGTTCCCTAAAAGTGAAAGTTCCCAGGGGACAAGCGCCACTGTGCAAATACATATCAAGCTTCTGCTTGTATCATACTTGCTCATATCTCATTGGCTAAAGCCAGTCCCCTGGTATGGCAAGCAGCATAATGGCCCCCCAAAGTTGTCCACATCCTAATCCCCAAAAACTGTGAATATATTATCTTTTACATGGCAGTAGGGATTTTGCAGATGCGAGTAACTTAAGGATCTTGAGATGGAGAGGTTATCCTGGATTATACGGGTGGCCCAATATAATCACAAAGGTCCTTGTAAGTGAAAGGGAGGCAGGAGAGTGAGTGTCAGACAAAAAGATGTGAGGACAGCAGTAGAGCTTGGAGTAATGCAGAGGTCGGCTTTGAAGATGGAGGAAGGGGCCACAAGCAAAGGGAATGCAGGCAGCCAGTCAAAGCTGGAAAGGCAAGGAAACAGATACTTCTCTAGAGCCTCCAGAAACCCCTTCTGACACCTTGATTTTAGCCCAGTGACACTCATTGCAGACTTTTGACTTCCAGAACCATAAGATAATAAATTTGTGTTGTTTTAAGCCACAAGTTTATGGTAATTTGTTACAGCAGCAATAGAAAACTAATGCACATGGCCAAGCCCAGAGTCAGTGTGGGAGGGATGTACACACAGTGAATATGACACCTTGGTTCATTGGGTGTCACTGAAGTAACAGTCTACCATTCAAACCAAGGTATGTTTCGCATACTAGAATATCATGGGGTTTTCATCAGGAAGTTACTTGCTCAAAGTTAGATACTTTATGGGTGCTTTATTATAACTAAATTAATTTTTCCTGGTCAACATGGGCATTTAGTTGTCTATGCTTTATAGTTATTCCAGGCTAAAATTGTTACCGCCATGCTGAATGTGACACTACTTCAGGGCCTTGTGTTAGAACCAATCTAATATTCTTTTTCCTTTCCCCAATTTTTGTTATGAAAAATTCAAACATAGAGAAAAGTTAAAAGAATAGTACAATGAATTTCTGGATACCTACCACCTAGACTCAATCGTTGTCAATATTCTGTCATATTTGCTTAATTTATATTCAGGTACATATCTATCTCTATTTTTTCTTTTCTTTTTTTTTTTTGCTGAACTATTTGAAAGTTTCAGATGTCAAGACCCTTCATCCATAAATACTTTATCATATGTGTCCTAACTATAGGGACATTCTCCTATATTACCACATTGCTGTTATCACAGCTAAGAAATTAATAATAATTCTCCATTATCATCTAATATCTGGTCTACATTCATATTTCCCCAATGGCCAAAAATATATATATTTTTATAGCTTTTAAAAAAATCCTTTCATACATTACGTTTAGTTGTTAATGTCTCTGTAGTCTCTTACTCTAAAACAACCCCACACGTTTTTTCCTCTTTCACGACGTTGACTTTTTGAGGAGACCGGGCTAGATGTCTTGCAGAATGTCCCACAGCCTAGATTTGCCCAGTTATTCCCTCGCAGTGGTGTCTGACTTGTTCCTCTATCCCCTGTATTTCCTGTAAATTAGAAGTTGCGTTTAAAGGTTGACTGAAGTCAGGTTATGCACTTTTATGAGGAATACTTCATAGATGATGCTGTGTCCTTCACGTGACGTCACATCCAGAGGCACATAATGCCAGGTGTCTCCTATTGGTGAAGTTAAGTTTAATCACCGGGATAAAAGTGATGATCATCAGATCACACCGTTATAGAGGTAGGTTTTTCCCTCTGTAATTGCAAGTAATCTGTGGCGTGACACTTGGGCACTAGGCGAGTATGCTGTTTCCAATAACTTTTCACCTAATGTCTTTGGCATGTTTTGAGAACTCTTACCCAAGCCAGTTATTTCAGGTGTAGAATGGTGATTTTCTAATTCTATCATTCTTTCAACATTTATTAGCTGAAAGTTTTTCTAAAGCAGAGCTCACGTCACTCTTTGAGCCCCTCCTCGCTTTTAGGCAAAATATGTCCCAAACAGACCTTGTATTTTCACCGTTACAGACCCAGAATCAGCCATTTTCCTGAGGAAAATGGTTCTCCTGGTTCCCCTGGTTCTTTTTAGTGTGGAATTTAAATCCAAGATCTAGGCACTAAGGATGCTTATTCTAAGGCCATTTTGTGGATGGAGCCAGGAAATATATTTATTTAACAAATTATGTGTTCAATTGATATTTCCAATTCAAATTTAATACTCAAGTTTTTTTTTCTTTGTCTTTTTTATATTTGTATCTCCTCAAACTGAGATTTTGAATCCTATACATTAACATATTTGCCTATTTGTACATAATATACATACCCTCATAGAACAGTTTCACACTTACAACACCAATATTATTACTAACAATAAAACTGTTGGGTGAAGTTTTTATTTGCATTTCTTTTTGACCTTAGAATATATCCCATTACAAAAGTACACTCAGAGTACTGTGTTCAAAAGTCATTCTTTGTGTGATTATGTTATCCATTTGATCAACAGTTAGGTTCATTTGTTGACATTTGTTTTGGATGGTAAGGTTTACCCCTCCTCCTTTTTAAATTAATTTTGTTTTTTGGAAACTGTAAAGCATTTATATGGTTTATAAGTCAAAACTATATAATAAGATAATCTCATAGAAACCTTGAGTCTATACCTATCTTTTCTACTCCATCACCTACATAGGTAACCATTTTGTTAGCTTTTGATTTATCTTTCTAGTGTATCTTTCTGTAAAAATAAGATTTTGTATTCATTCTTATTTCCTTTTCTTTCTTAGACAAGAGTAGCTTAGTGTGCAGTCATGTGCCACATAATAACATTTTGGTCAACGATGGACAGCAGATGTGGTCCCATAAGATTATAATGGAGCTGAAAAGTTCCTATTGCCTAGTGACGTCATAGCCGTCATAAGGGCATAGCTCAATGCGTTACTCACGTGTTTGTGGTGATGCTGGTGTAAACAAGCCTTCAGGTCCTTCAGGAGGTATTCCAGAAGAAGGCATTGTTGTCATAGGAGAGGACAGCTCCATGATTGTTATTGACCCTGAAGACCTTCCAGTGGGACAAGATGTGGAGGTGGAAGACAGAGATATTGATGATCCTGACCCTGTGTAGGCCTAGGCTAATGTGTGTGTTTGTGTCGTTTTTAACAAAAAAGTTTGAAAGGTAAAAAAATATTAAAAATTTTAAAAATAGAAAAAGATCATAAAATGAGGATATAAAGAAAGAAAATGTTTTTGTACAGCTGTATAATGTGTTTGAGTTTTAAGCTAAGTGTTATTACAAAGAGTCAAAAAGTTTAAAAAAATTAAAAAGTTGATAAAGTAAGAAAGTTACAGTAAGTTAAGGTTAATTTATTATTGAAGAAAGAAAAATATTGTTTTACAAATTTAGTATATCCTAAGTGTACAGTGTATATAAAGTCTACAGTAGTGACAGTGATGTCCTAGGCCTTCACATTCACTCACCACTCACTCACTCACTCACCCAGAGCAACTTCCACTCCTGCAAACTCCATTCATGCTAAGTGCCCTATATAGATGTGCCCTTTTCTATCTTTTATACCATATTTTTACTGTAGCTATTTTATGTTTAGATACACAAATACTTACCATTGTATTACACCTACCTACGCTATTCAGTACAGTAACATTCTATATAGGTTTGTAGCCTAGGAGCAATAGGCTATACCATATAGCCTGCGTGTATAGTAGGCTATACCATCTAGGTTTGTGTAAGTACACTCTATGATGTTCGCACAACGACGAAATCACCTAACGACGCATTTCTCAGAATGTATCCCTGTCGTGAAGCAATGCATGACTGTATATGTTCTTCTTCACCTTGCTTGGTCCACTTTTTCATACAGCCTTGAAGACTCTCTGTATCAGCCCATCAAGACCATCCTCCTTCTGCCTTGCATGTAATACTCCACTCCATGTGGTTGCACCAGAATGGATTCAGCCATCCCTATCAGTGAGCTGTTGGGTTGTTTCCAATCTTTTCTTTTACCAATAATGCTGTAATGAGTGATCTCTAGCACGTTTTTTCATACATGGAAAGGTATATCTTCAAGTGGGATTAATAGGTCAAAAGATAAAAGCATATGTAATTTTGTCAGGTTTTGCTAAATTCTCCTCTCCGGGCGCTGTACCATTTTGCATTCCCCCAGTGATATGTGAGACTGCTGGGTCTCCACAGCCTTAACCACAAAATGCTTGTCAAACTTTTGGATTTTTGCCAATCCGATGAGTAAGAGATGATATTTCAGTTTAGTTTTCATTTATATTTATCTTTTTATAAGTCAGGTTGAGCATTTTTTCATAGGTCTCAGGGTCATTTCCTTTTTTCTTTCTGTGAACTGTATACATCTTTTGTTCATTTTCCTGTCATACTGTTGGCCTTTTCTTCTCAATTTTAAGAGCTTTTTCTAATATTAGAGAGATTAGACCTTTGTATCTGTTACAAATGTTTTCCTTTCTTAGTTTTGTCATTTGTCTTTTGTCTTTATATATATATATATATATATATATATATATATATATATATATATGTATTGCCATGCATTTGTCTTACTTTATTTTTATGAAGACGGATTTATCAATTTTGTATTCCCTCTGGATTTTGAGTCATAATTAGAGAGGCTTTTCCTCTTCCAGGTTATCAAGGAATTCACCCATGTTTTCTTCTAGTTCATATGTAATTTCGTTGTTCATTTAGATCATCTAATCCATTTGGAGTTTATTCCAGTGGTTCAATTTTATGTTTTTTCAAAAGGCCATGCATCTTCCCGTGAAAGCTTTGAGATGCCACCTTTATCATATACCAAATTTCCACATGTACTTGGGTCTACGTGCCAACTTTCTGTTCTGGTCACTGATCTGTCAGACCTGAGATTCGTGAGGATCACCTTGACTGACTTCTAGGTGGAGGGACAGTGTGTCTGTCATGTCCTTCAACAGTCTAGAGTCAGCCTAACCCCAGAGAGCGCAAGCCCGTGACTGAGCCTTGGCATCAAGTAACTGCAGTCCGTACGATGGGACTGTAATTGACATCATAGCAGACTCCCTGCGACCCACATCATACCAACAGCTTCATTAAGGGCAACAGTGTTTACGGAGGGGGTCTAGGGGACAGCCAGCACATCTAGTCCTTGGGGGTAAATGCTCTAGAAGCTCTTCCTGGGTCGTGCTGGACTATTAGATACCATGTAGCAATCTATACTATTTTGAGTCCTTGTGGAATTGCTTTTGATGAACAATACTTTAGTGACAGATCATGGTCCCATATTGATGTGCTAAGAAAAAAACCCTATGAAACTCAAGGGTGTTGTTGACCATTCGCTATATCATTCTCTCACTCCTGGTTTGATCTTATTTTTCCTACTTTTTTCATGATTTCCTGACGTTATTTTACTTGTACCTTTTTTCAATTTTAATTTTAATGCATCCTAGCAAACTGTTTGGAGTAGGGGGATATATTTTCAAAGGAGAAGAAAAGGAAGGAAATCACACAAGACTGATGGCTTTGCACGGCTGAAACATGTAGACAACATGCTGTCCTTGGTTTCAGCCTAAATCTACTGCACTTTTCAAAGGAACTTCTCTTTGACAGGTTTACCTAATGCAGAGAAACACCCTTGCTTCCAGGTCAGACAGCTTTCATCCTTAAAATCCTATCATTTTAGATCAGAGAGGAATAAATGCAGAAGGATTTTTAAAGCTAGTACAGGTTCAGACAAGTGTTTTAGTGACCAGAGTCAGCTTGAGGCATTCATGTTTGACTTTATCGAACGCATCTGCACCCTGACTCACCTTTGCCGTCGTGGGCCTGTGCTGGAATGAACAGTGCATTGCCCCATGGACCAAACACAGACCTTTCTGCTGGCATTCATCACCATTTGGTCACGGTCTCCCTCACATCTTGGTACTTCCCTTTTGGCCCAGCCGCCCGTTTAGCCTGTGCGTAGACCACACCACCTCTAGGAAGCCTCGGCTGCCTCATTCTCTTTAAATCTCTCTGCTCCAGGCTCCGCTGCCCTCAGCCCTGCTTGTACGAAGGTGACTAAATTGACCTTGCTTTCCTGCTTCATAAATTCGTTTGTAGGTTTCTCGCAGGTGTGAGCACAGAATCCCAGGGCTAGAACGGCACTCCCTGAGTGTCCTGTGTGGTCAGTCCTGTGGAGAGGGAACAGGTGGGTAGGACGTGGACCCTGCCCTGCAGGGATGCCGAGAAAGATGGCCTGGCACCGGCACTCACGGTGCAGGCTCTGCAGGGGGCATGGTGAGTGGGGAAATGTCCTGAGAGTGCTCTGTGGGGAGGCTCAGAGCCATCGGTAAAATAAACCTCAGAATTAAAGTCCTCCACCAATATGGTTCCTGGACACTGGAAACTGCTGGTTCAAAGTGTGCAACTTCCTCCTTTGCCCTGTTACACTCATCATATTCTTCCCAAAGTGATGACACTGCCCTCTGCACCTCTAGACACATCTTCCTTTGGTGTCTTGGCCTCCTGTTCTTTTAAATGTTTGAAGAGAAAATAGCTTTGCTGAAGTCATGGCTTGGGAGGTGCCTGTATTTGTTGCATTTGGTCAAGCGTCCTTGCAAATATAAAAAGTTGCCCTTCGCAAATCAGCCTGCCATGTCTTCTGAACACTGAGGACTGCCTTGACTTGGACCCAGTTGACCCTTCATAGTTGACCGCGCTCCTCTCAGTCTCAGCACGTTGTCACGTCATTATTCCTTATGAAAAGGCCTATATCCCTTATCCAAAAGTCCGAAACAGAAAAAGCTCTGGAAACAAGAAATCGTTTGACAGCAAAACTTGACCTAAACTGAGGTGAGGCCATTTATAGTCCTTATTTATCCCAGTAAATGTGAATATTCATGCCTTTTGCTATAGAAATATTAATATGTATGATTCTGGGGTGCCATTCCAGAACCTCTCAAGAGTATCATGATGTATGGCACTTGTATTCTGAATTCCAAAACAGATCTGGTCCCAAGGACTTGTGATAAGGGATTGTGGACCTGGATAAAACCAGAAGCTCAAGATGCCTGTAATTTCACTCCATGCGACTGACAAGATAACTCATGCATAGAAGTGACCCATGCCACACAGAGCGAAAATATCTGATGCCCAAGACTTTGAAAATATCCAAACCCAATCAGTATACTAAGAGCTTCCTCATGCCTGGAAGATAGACAAGACATGCATGAAGCCTAGAAAAAGGTCCCCAAGTCAAAATGTAACCGGATGTCTCACAGTCCCCATAATTTGTCAACTCTGGGTACTCTGACACCAGCAGGTTTCTTCAAATCTAATGATAATAAGATTTTAAATGCTTTCCATATGTCAGGCACTACTGTAGTTGCCTAAAATGGATTATCTAATCAAATCCTTGTAACAACCCTTTGAGGCATAAACTATCAATATCCCTTTAGAGATGAAGAAACTGAGGCCCATCGAGATTAAGTGTATCCATTACAGTTCAGATGCCAGAAAACAAAACCTCTCTGGCTATTTAAGCAGAGATTAACAGAGGGACCTGGGAGTTTCCAAAGTCATTAAAGGGGCAGGATGTAGGCTCAGCCTCCAGAAATGATTCTCAATACAGCACTACAGGCTAGACCGCCAGGGTGGCTGTCACAGATGGGAAGGTTGGGAATCAGAACCCTACTACGGTAACTATGGACCTCAGAAACACCACCTTAGCTGCCATCTAGGAACCAGGAGGGGTCACTGTGACTGTTGGCTTCAGAGTTGCATTTACTACATGGGTACTCTGCTTTTCAACATACTCACAAAGCCAGTGACTGGTCTCCTTGCCTCTGCTTGACAGGAGAACAGCAGAATCCACAGCCATATGGCCCCCACCTCATTCCCTTGGCCTCTCAGATCATATACAAGCATTTCTGCTTGGTAGAACCTAAAACACATTTAAATCCTTGGAGGTGCAAGGGAGTATGCCATTTTAGCTTTCTCAACTTTGAAATATAGGAAGGCACGTCAGGAGGAGGGTTGAATGGATGTTCATTGAGCCAATCTATGGTTCCATGCGTTAAGTAACTTCCCCAAGATGACATAGGATGTGGTAGAACCAGATTTCAACCAGGCTGTGTGGCTCCAGATCTAAGCTCTGTAAATTCTACTGCCTCTCCTGTCCCATGAGCTCATGCCTGGGCTCACTGGCCTCCCATGACATGTCTTATCCATGCTCTCTTCCTTCAGCAGGTCTACAGCTGGTCCATGTGTCTGTAAGGGACACGTGGGACGTCTACGTGTGGGACAAATCTAAAGGGACAGGGGCCCTTTAGATGAAGACTCTGAATCTTTGGGGGGCTTGGATTGATGATCTCCCTCTCCCGTGTATCAGTTACCTATTGACCAACAGTGCTATGCAACAAGCCACCCCAAAACTCAGTGACTTAGTGTAAACATCTGGTGCTGCTCATCTAGTCTGTAGGTTGGCTGGTTCTTCTGATCTTAGCTGGGTTCATTTGTGCCTCTGTGGTCAGCTATGGGACACTTAGGTGGCTCTGCTATCTTGGCTGGGCTCTCTCAGACTTGAGTTCGGCTGACAGATCTCTAGCTAGGTAGGCTGGTCTCTCATCCTCCAGGAAGCCCCGCCAGCATGTTCTTATAGCAATACCTGAGAAGTGAGAGAGGAAGTGGAAACGCACATGTACTTTTCCAAACCAAGTCACGTGGTCATGCTCAGGGGTCATGGTGGAAAGGATACTACAAAGTTACAGGGCAAAGGACATGAATACAGAGAGGCCATTAGTTGGGGCCATCAGTGTAAGCATTCTACCTCATTGGGAGACCTTAGGCACAATGTTATCCCCTCACACAAGCCCATGCACCTGGGTGCCTTAGAAAGCACTGCTTAGAAGGGAGGCATAGAAGGCCAAGCCTTCTGGAACCCCACAGAATCAAATCTAATGCAGAATTCAGCACCAAATCCTGTGCTGTCCGGCAAGGTTCTGCATAAACTAAATCTGTTCTTTTGGCTGGTTTGGTTCTGTGCTCAAGCCAGGCTCACCAGCTGACTCAGGGACACAGCCATTAACTCGAGGGGCCTCTGCTTAACGGAGCCACTTCTCAACAAAGCCAGTCTTTTGACATCTCAAGCGGCACGTCTGCTCGCTCGCCAATTAAAAGGCTCATGTCCTCAATGTGACAAATACCAGGGAAAACAATTCTGCCATTCAGAACACAAGTGGGGAGAACATGAGCGAGTTAATCACGAATCAGGCGCCGTCCTTGTACTTCAGCTCTCCTCCGACTTCTCAGTGAGATGGAACACAAGTCTCCCAAGATTTCCCAGGTCAAGACGTGCCGCTGCCGGGCGGAGGTGGCTCACCCGCTCCGCAGGATCATGTGAAGGGTCAGGTTGTTTTTCCGTAGCTTAGATTTCGGCAGGCAGATCTTACATTTTCTTAATTCATATTTAATAATCTGACACTGCTGTCCAGTGGCTGTGCTGCAAGGGCCCCTGTGCAGCCAGACCCTTCGGCTCCCCTTCTCTGCAGAACAGGCCTGAGGCTTCGATTAGCAGATATTGGAAGACGCTAAAGAAAATGGATATTCCTCCCATTTTTTCGTTTGGATCCATTTCCCTTTGAAACAAAATTGATTGTCTCCCAAGGACCCAGTGAAGGCAGAGTCATATATTCTCTGGTTTGCTTCTCAAGAGATTAGTGTTAAATAAGTAAAAAAATTAACAGTTTTATTGAGATATAATTCACATCCCATACAATTCATCTATTTGAGGTGTATAATTCAATGGTTTGTAATAAAGTCACAGATATGTGCAACCATCACCACGGTCAATATTTTCATCACCTCAAAAAGAAACCCATACCCATTAGCAGTCGCTCCCCATTCTCCCCTTCTCCCAGCCCCTGGCAACCACCAATCTACTTTCTGTCTCTATAGATTTCCCTATTCTGGACATATCAAATAAATGGAATCATATAATATGTGGTCTTTTGTGACTGGATTCTTTCACTTAGCACAAACTAAGTAAATTTTTTAAAGTTTAGTCTTTGAAGGCAGATGACTGGGTTTGAATCCTGGCTCCACAGCCAACTGGCTATGTGGCTTTAGGCAAATGGCTTAACCTCTCTGTACCTCAGTTTCCCCTCTTAATATGGGGACAGTTCCATTGCTCACTCCCATGAAGTTCAGTAGGATAACACATGTAAAGGCTTCAAGACATGCCTGGGACCCAGGGCTCAGTAAACATGAGTTCTTACCGTCTTTCTTGTCCTGACCCTCCCTGAAGGCCTGTCTAGCTCTGTTTGGGAGGCCCTGCCTCTCTGTTTTCATTCCCTCAGCAAACATGTACTGCAGTTTGCACAACCCTTCCCCCAGGGGCTGCACCTGATCCCCGGGAACTGGGTAACCCTGCGTGTGCCTTGCAAGCTGTGACCCAAGTCTAGAGCCTCCTGCACGCCCCCTTCTTTTCCCAGGGCGGTCTTAGGACCCCTCTTTGGGCTTCGAGGTTTTAGTTCTGGGAATGTCACCTGGAGGGGGACTACCTGCTTCACTCACGCTATCGGCCACCACTTTGTGTCCTCAATATTTTCACTCTCAAGTTGGGAGAAGGTAAGTGTAGTCACAGCCCTCATTATAAGGAACCACTCTCTCTTTCTGCAGTAATACATAAATATTAATTTATTAACTGTAAAAATGATACAAACACATTTAGCAAGGTCACCGGATAAAATAAAGGAAAATATATCCCTCAAGCCGGAAATACTTACTGACTTCCTTTTGGAGCATTCTTCTTTCCGTCTCCAGGTGGGTAGAATTAAATAAAATTCTTGAGAATAGGTGGGCTCTGTAGGTGCACCCAGAGAAGACAGATCCCCACCCCGGAGTGCGAGAGCTGCACTTCTGTGTAACCACCCCATTGATACTGGGACTGTGGTTTCTTTGTGCTTTTTTATGTCTTTTCCATGTCTGGCTTTGTCTCCCCCGAGAGACTGTAAACTTCTAAAGAACAAGAACTGTTTTGTCTCCTTTTATAGGAGTGTGTGTTTTGTGAAAACTATGTAAAAGTAAAATGTTTTAAATGTTTCTAATCCACGCCTACAATGTTCTCTGATTGAAGTGAGGGTCTAGTGTCTCTGGAAATTGGCAAACACTCGCCCGCCCCACCATTGTCAGCTGGTTAATATAACCCAACCATGGCTTAGTCCTCATGTCCGTCCAACTGTGTCTTTTGTCCCAGAACTTCCTGTGCTGTATAAGGTGACAGAAAAACGCAGCGGTGGCCAGCATAGGGCCAACAGGCAGGATTTCTCTGAAGCTTCAGGATTTTGTTTGCTTTTAGTGCGTCTCCCATATTGAGACTCTTCAGAAATACTATTGAAAATAGAAATGTGGGGTATTACATTTTCCCCGCTGCCATATGGGAATCCTGGGAAAAGAACCCACCCACTATTCTAGGCCTTTTCTTTGTTTCAGACACTTGGAGGATGAAGGAGGAAATATTGGTGTCGTAACCAAGGCATCGTCATGGCCTGAAATGGGACTGTAATAAATAATTACAGTGGCTGGCGCTTACTGAATGCTTACTCGGTGCCAGGCCCTGTTCTAAATGTTGATGTGTATTATTATCTCATCTCATCCTTACAAAACTCTCTGCAGAAAAGATGCTCATTCGCCAGTAAGAAAACTGGGACACAGAATAGAAACATAACCTCAAAGTCCCACAGCCGGTAATGGTGGGACCGGAATTCCAGCCCACCCCGGCCACACCTGAAAACGTGGAATAACAACGTCCTTCTCAAATTGCCGTCCTTCTGGTTTGAACAGCGCTTCATGGTGGGCAAAGCACGCAGCCCCATTTTCTCGCCAGAGTCTCCTAAGCATCCTTGTGAGGTCAGGAGCATGTCACAGGGACCCAAATCTCCACGGAGTATTGGTCGAGGCCTTGGGTTCACCCACTCCTAATCTCTTGCTTTTATTGCTGCCTTCTTAAACGTTTGTAAGTAAGGGAAGGAACTCCATGTTAAATCCTCAGAAGAGTCCCGCAGAGTTCAAGCAGTAGCATCCCCAGAAAGGTTAAGAGAGATGCGCTGTGATTAAACAGGGTGGAGAAATAGCATCCCCATCTTAGAGCATTGTACAGCACGTTTCTGGGCCATTGTTTCCCATACTTGGTCAAGCACAGGAGGTCAGTGAATATGAATGGGAAAAATTGTGTCTTGATTTTCCAAGTGAAAGTGAGCATTCCTTCGATTTATGGATATAGGCAACAAACCAGAGTAATATTAGCAGTACTTGTGACGTTGTCACCAGTAGGAATCACAGATATGTCCATCCTTGTTGCACATGTCTCAAAACATCATTCACACTCATCGCTACTCTGAAATTATGGTCGTTTTAAATATGACACTAGGCTTTATTATGTAATGCGTTAATAAAGGACATTTACTACTATATTAACATTTTGTTTTTTAGTATTTTGATAATTATACTTAAACGTAACTGGTTCCTTTTATCATCCTGTGTGCTTTATTTTATGCATTCGAAAGCGTTATTCTGAAAAGGGGTCCACAGGCTTCGCCAGGCTGCCAAAGATGTCCCTGGTCCCTGGTTACCCTCTAGTAACAGTTCCCAGGAAGGCACTTTGGAGGATTCAAAGATGGGAAATGCAGGAGGAGGGTCTTGCGCACACACACACATACACCCACACACACACACACACACACACAGATCCTTGCTGGGAGTGTGGAGTGGGCCTTTCCCCTAAACCAGAGCCCCTGCCGGGTCCTGGCAGCCCCATGATGCCTCACTGAGTTCTGCTTCTCTGGGCACCCTGAGAAATGGAAACCGAGCCCCTGACTCACGGCGAAGACACTGCTTCAATTAAGCCCCAGAAACACGATTTATTACCAGCATGTTTTCAGTTCCAGGTGATACCTTGGAAAGGTCAGCTTATATGAATATTTAGAAAAAGCAAGATCATAAAATAAGAGGGACTTGATATTTTGTGGGGTTTTTTCGACACGGAAAATTCCGGCTCTCTCTTACAATAGGCAAACTCCAGCGCTTTTTACTTGACTTGCATTTACTCTTCAAAAAGAAAGATGTTTTAAGACGGCATTTGGAGAGAAGTTTTATGTCGTGGGGATTTTACAGCATTTAAAACAAGGGCAGCGAGCCCTAAACATGGGACCAGAGGCCGCCTGGCTGTCTAATGTCCATTGAAGACGGCAAATTAGGAGAACTTGTCTGCTTTGAAGGTCCTGTTCAGCGCCTAATTGTTTTGAATTTGTTTCAGCTGATGGCTACTGTTTTCATTAGGGGCTTTTAACTGGTGAGTCATCTTTTGAAAATACAAATTTGATGGAGTCATTTCTTCCTTTAAAACATCTATTGGCTCCCCCTCGCCGGAGAAGAAATTGCAAAATCCTTAACCTCACACCTGGGCGCATTATTCTCCGACTGAAGCCTTTCTTATTAGCCTCTAGTGTCAGCTTCCCCTACCCCCCTCCCCTCCCGTCCCATTCACATAGTGGTGGAGATTTACTGGATTATATTGTAGGATGAGCTTAGTAAGAGAGTAAGCTAGTGTGTGTATTCTTTATTTTATATAGTAATTGTTTTAAAAATAACTTTATTTTTATGCTTAGTAGGATGGATTTTATTTAAACCCCCAGGATTTAAATTGATCTATAACATGTATAGTCTTGATGTTTTGTATAACCTTGATATACATTCTTTACAAAATCCTGGGTTTATTTTTGAAAAGATGCAGATTGCACATTTTAAAGCAATTATTTATTCAGCTTTTTCTGTTTCCTTTCATAATCATATCAGAAAACTGAATAATGATTTACTTATTTCATTTGCATAATCTCTCATGTTTATTAGAAAGCTCTGCTCATAGTTTCTCTGCGATTTTTGCCATCCCTTTATTCTTGCAATTTTCTACAGTCTTCTCCCTTGCCCAGATCTCTTCCGCAGTGAATGTTTTTTTAATTCCATACAACCAGTATTTCTTGGTGTAGAGTATGGAGTAAACAGCCAGGCTGCCTCAGCATCCCATTCCACAGAGCCTTTTGCTTATAGAGAGCTAAGGGTTTTATGCTGAGTTTGACAACTTGTAGAAACAGGAGGTGGGGCATGTTGATTTTTTCTCACATCTACACCCTGTGTTCAATCCATGTGTAGTCTCTGGAGACAAACTTACTGTAAATTAAATAAGACCACCCTTGGATGCCTCCAGAACCATTTCTTGGGTCTGACTCCTTTTGGTAGAATTGTTGTCTTTAGTCTCTTAAATAATTGGTAACAAAGTTTTGGTTCACCCACAAAATTGAACCACTTCTATATAGTCCACGGTCTCTTGTGACTGATTTGCAATGCTCTGTAAAAAAGCTAACTAAATATGTATTTTATAAGTGCTATGTATTGTAGTTCAGAGTTACATTTCAGGTCTAAAACAATGCTGGTCAACTTTAACCTGTTTTAAGTTAAAAATACTTGTAGCTTTTCTTGGTTTGGTTGGTTGTTGGTTGGTTTACTATTATTATCATCATCATTGATTTACCTATTTGTTTTTAGTGAAGGCCTTTGTTAAAAACAAATAAATAAATGTAAATCCAGTCAATGGAAGATATTTTTGATTATGAATTTTATTCACTTTTCTTTTCAAGAACTTCCTCTGAGGGCAGACAAGTTTGCTATTGGGTGCATCCATTGGGTGAAGTGTTAACAAAGGGATGATCTCTTGCTTTCCTTAATTCTACCACAACATGGTAAATCATGCTCTCTGGCTCTTTTGTTAGCCACACTTATGCACTGAATTGTCCCCCCCAAAATTGATATGTTGAAGCCCTAACCCCTAGTACCTCAGAATGTGCCTGTATGTGGAGATAGGGCCTTTAAAGATGTAAAGGTTAAGTGGGGTCATATGGGTGGACCCTAATCCACTCTGACTAGAGTCCTTCTAAAAAGAGGAAATTTAGACTCACAGGGATCTGTACACACACAGAGGAAAGACTATTGTGAGGACACAGAGAGAAAGCAGCCATCTGTAAGCCAAGGTGAGAGGCCCCAGGAGAAACCAAACCTGCCGACGCCTTGATCTTGGACTTCCAGCTTCCAGAACTGTGAGAAATAAATTTTGGTTGTTTAAGCCACTCAGTCTGTGGTATTTTGTTATGGCAGCCCTAGCAGACCTAGCAGCCACCAAGCCTGTTTTCAAAGGATTCCTCCTCTGGGCAGATTCCTGTGTGATGACAGGAGCCAGCTTTCTCTCCATTTTTGTAAATGGAGACGCCAAGGCGGAGAAGACCCCTGGTTCTTGATGCAGCAGGGCAGGGACAGGGACAGGGCTGAAGGGAACCACTTCCACAGAACCCCAATGAGCCCCTTAGTGGCGGAGCGCTCGTTGAGCTGTGCCAGGGACCCAGGTAGAGGCAGGTGGAATAGGGTGTTCTAGAATCTTTGGAGCTGGGATTTGGGCTTTGCTCAGGAGTGTTCATTCTCTTTTCTGTGGATCTTAACAAAGCATCTGAAACTCTTTCTCTAGTAAAGCCACGTGATGTGTGCGTCTAGCACCCATGAGTGAAGAGCCGGAAACATTCTCCCACGCCAGCGCTGCGGGTTTCTGGCTATTTGCGCTTTGGTGTAAATGCTCACGTTGCATTTTCTGTTCCTGCCACATTTAACGCTTCAGCCTGAATGCAGCGTTCTCGCTGCTTTGGGAATTTTCTACAACTTATTTATGAGTATTAAAATTCTGGAGTCTTCCCCCACCAAAAAAAAAAAAAAGAGATTGCTACTTCTCAACTTTGAAATTTTCCCAGGATGGCAGGTCCAGAAGAACCTTGCATGGAGTCCAGTAACCTACAGGGCTGGACAGTGCACACACCCAGGCTGGTGTGAAATGTCCTGACAGGGACCAGCTGAGACAGCGCTGAGCAGAGGGAGGAGGGGGGCAGGGTCACTCCAGGTCACGCACGCCACAGAAGAAGCAGGCCTGGGTGAAGGGAGGTGGGTGGCAGCCGGCAGCATCTCAGGTGTCAGGGGCAGCAGCTGAGATCCAGTGCATTCCGAGGCCCTCTCACCTTTTCCAGGTGTTTACTGATATCCTCCTGTGTGTCGTGGTCTGTGCCTTCCTGATCCAGGGGATGGAGCTGGAAGGCGTGGTGACAGAGGTAGGAGGAGAATAAGGCAGGCCCTGCTCTGAGATAGTGCAGGGTATAGGGAGAGTGAGTCTCATGCAGATGCAGGAACCAGTATAGGTGATGTCTGACCAAAAGCTGGACTCAAAATGGGGTCTGAACAAGGAATGGCCAGGTCTTTGGAGACTGGAGTGGCTAAGGCCATCTTCTCCTGAGGGTAGTGGTAGCATTGAGCTACAGGGTCCTGGAGGCTTTGGCTAAGAGGAGGGACAGCAGGGTTCTTAGTACTCTCCTTCATCTCCCACATTCCTCTCCTTGTTGTGTCACTTTAGGGGTTTTGGTGTGGTTCTGACCTTCTTTCCCACCCAAGACCACCCCCCTGCTACTGTGTGGTTGAGACTTCTTTGGACCCATGGAGTCCCCCCAGTGTCCCCACAGTGGGAGTAGCTCTGAAATTCCCTATTCTTCCTTTACAGTTGTCACAGGATTGTGACAGGGTTCAGCTGGTACTGGATGGCCAATGAGAGTTGTTCCAAGCTCTGAAGCACCAGAAGCAAGAGCCCTGTAGTCAGATGAAAGGTCCCCTCCTTGCCTAAAGTGACCTATTGGCTGGGAATCCAAAGAAAATTCAAGGATTTCCAGTTCTGGGGTAAAGAGTGAGGGTCAGCACATTAATAACTGGCCCGTGGGCTCCAGTGCAGGTCTGCAGGTAGCCAGCACTGCCCTAGAGAGGGCTCATTTGAGTCGCTCACTCAGCAGACACCAAGGCCTCTGTTAGAAGCACGTTTATTCAGCTTGCCCATTTACTCACTCATTTACCACATTCATATTGAATGTCTGCTTTCTGCTAGGCACTGGTGCTCCAGACTAGAGCAGGGATTGACAGACTTTTTCTGTGGAGTAAATATTTTAGGATTTGAGGGCCATATTATCTCTGTTACAACTACTCGACTCTCGTTGGGCAAAAGCAGCCATGGACAATGCATAAACACATGGGTGTAGCGTTGTTCCCGTGAAACTTTATTGACAAAAACATGCATGGGGCTGGATTTTCCCCACAGGCCATAGTTTACTGGCCCTGGACTAGAAACACAGAGGTAAACAAAAGTGAGCATAGTCTCTGTCTGTATGGAGCTTATACTCTAGGCAAGGAAGACAGAAATTAACCATATAATCACAAACATAAATTATAATTATGAACACAGGTGGTTGAAGGAAAGATATATTCTCATAGCTCCACAAATGGGATTGTGATATAGTCTCAGGTCAAGGAATGCTTTCCTCAAGAGTTGATGCTTAAGTTGGGCTTTGAATCAATGTTAGCCAGGTGAAGAGGGAGAGGAAACAGCACATGGAAAGGCCCTGTGACAGGAGTATGGAAGATTCTGGAAACTGAAAGAAGGCCAGTGTGGTGGAATGTAGAAGAGAGAGATAAGATGAGGCAAGAGAGGAAGTGGTAACCAATCCATGCACAACCTTGGGGCCGTGCTGGGTCTCCACTCTTACCTGAGATTAATGAGGAAGTTTTAAAGCAGGGGAGAAACGGGGTCAGATTTGCATTTTGAGAAAAGTCTCTCTCTGGCTGCAACATGAGAACAGATCGGAGAAGAGCAAGTGAGGCTTCAGGGAGACCAAGTAAAAGGACTGTTGCAAAGAGGAAGGTAGCAGTGGAGGTAAAGAGAAGTAGATGGAGATAAGAGATCTTTCCAAAGGGGTGTTGATAGGGTGGGAATGGAGGGAGAGAGCCTGCAGGATGGCTCCTAGGTGTCAAGTTCAGTAAAATTAGGTGGCTAGTAGTGCTGTCTACTGAGACCAGAAGCACTAGGGAAGTCCCTGTTTCTTCTTTTTGTTTGGGTCAGAGGAACGGGCATGATAGGTTGAGTTGCCTTTGAGACATCAAATTAGAGGTGCAGATGAGCAGGTGAGATGTACAGATCTGGAGCTCAGAGGACAGGTAGGGGCTGGAGATAATGTGTTCGGAGGAGTCATCAGCATATGGAGGGTAATTAAAGCCTTGAACATGGATTCAATCTACTAGGGGAAGAGAATAGAGTATAAAAAAAAGAGAGAGAAGAGAGCCTAGGAAAAATCCTGAAGGAACTCTGATATTTAATAGCCAGAAAGAAGAAGGTGATCCTGAAAAATAGACTGAGAAGTAACAACCAGAGGAGGAGGGCAAAAATAGGAGACTGTTGTGTCATGGAAGCTAAGGGAGGAAAGTGTTTCAAGCAAGACTTGTGTTCAGCCTGTACACACAGCACAATGGAACAGACCGTGGATGACCAGTGACCATTCTGACTGGTCAGTGCATTCTTAGTGATTGGATAGTGCCTACACCATACCAGCTGTTAAATATCATGATTATCATCCCTGATTTCAAGGAATGGTCATCAGTGTTGAAGGCTTCTGGGATGGCAAACAAGATGAAGAGTGGAAACATTCCATGGATTTAGCAACATGGAGATCGTTGGTGACCTTAGGAAGAGAACTTGAGATGAGCAATGGGCTGAGGAGGGAATGGGAGGTAAGGAGGTAGATGTGAGGACCAGGAAAGCCTTGAAAAAGTTTCACCAGATGCAGAGGAGCTGAGTAGGACAGTAGAGGGGAAACTGGAAGGGGTTAGGGGCTGAAATTTTTCTTCAAGATGTTGAAATCACGAGAGGGACTTATTTGTTCCACATGCCTACTGTGTGTTCATTCACTTAAACTCTTTCTGTATCTTGTTCATTTATTCATTATTTGATCCAACATGTTTATCTCATCCTGGGGGGAGATATTTACTAGGTTATGAACACTAAATTCATTTTATTTCCTTCTTTCCTTTTCAACAGGCATTTATTGAGCACTTACTATTTGCCAAGTACTGGACCAGGTCCCAGTGATATAGAAATGAATAAGTTATAGCCTGTGTGTTCAAGCGGGTTATAGCTTAGTGCAGTGGTTATCAACCAGGGGCAATTTATCCCCTTCCCTCCGCTGGGGGTCAATGGGAAATGTCTGGAGATATTTTTGATTGTCATAACTTCAGGTTGGGCGAAGAAGGGATGCTCCTGGCATCTAGTGGGTGGAGGCCAGGAATGCTGCTAAACATCCTGTGATGCACAGGACAGCCCCCACAACAAAGACTGATCTGGTCCAAAATGTGAATAGGGTGAAAAGTGCCTCAATAAATGTACGCATATGGTAACTGCAGGAGCTCAGAGGATGGGCATTTAGGCACGCACAGTGGAGCTGGCCAAGCAGAAGATGAGGGACAGACAGGACAGGTGGAGGCAACCCCAGTGGAAAGACATGGAGGTATGAGGGAGCACGGTGCACACTCAGGAACTTCCAGTAGTTCAGAGTGGAGGCACCATGGCCAGTGAGGGCGGAAGTCACTAGGATAGAGCTGGGGCCACAGATACCATGCCAAACGTTTTGGATTTTGTCTTTTCAATCGGAAGCCACTAAAGGATTCCAAATGAGAGGAAACCAGGTTTGTGTCTTAGGAAGATGGGTCTGGTGGCAGACAAGATCCGACAATAATCGCTAACATTTACTGAGCACCTACCGTGTGTCAGGCACTTTTCTGAGTACTTTACAGAATTACCTCATTGAATCTCTCAGCAGCCCTTGGGGGACTGCTCCCATTATTCCCATTATACAGCTGAGGAGACTGAAGCAGAGGGTCAAGAAGCTTGTAAATGGGGGATCCAGGACTTGACTGAGACTGGGCTCGTAAACAAGCATGAGATAACCTGTGGTTTTTTTTGTCTCCCCTTTGGGTCTGGGCCCTGGAACCAGACGTGAGCATTCCCAGGGTCTCAATTCATAATTCATATGTTCCAGTGCCTCCTGCAGCTGCTCCAGAAATTCCAAGCCTGCAGCTTTGAGGAGTGCGGCCTTGAGGTAGCCAGTTTAATTCTTCCTGATGAGGAGTGCTCGTGTAGCTGTTCATTTTTTAGGCACTTTGTGGCTGAAATGCCCCATTGAAAGAGAAACACTTGGGGGCCGGCTCCGTGGCTTAGCGGTTAAGTGCGCGTGCTCTGATGCTGGCGGCCCGGGTTCGGATCCCGGGCGCGCCCCGAGGCACCACTTCTCCGTCCAGCGCGAGGCCGAGTCCCACGTACAGCAACTAGAAGGATGTGAACCTATGGCATACAACTATCTACTGGGGCTTTGGGGGGAAAAAATGAATAAATAAAATCTTTAAAAAAAAAAAAAAGAAAGAGAAACACTTGAGAGAAGTGTGCTTCTGAGAAATCAAATTTGCTCTTTGCTGCCTGAAACCATTAAGTGGACCCCAGTAACCTCATGTAACTCCTCCATCAGGACACCCCACCCTACTAAAAAAAGTACCCTTTCTCCTCTTTGCTGGGGGGAAAAGGTGGATTTACATGACTAATAAAATTTAAAGTAGATCTCAGAGCCCAAAGCTACATCATTAGCCAGCGCAGATCCGCTTTCCCGGGTTTTAATTACAGGGGCTCCTCCTCCCATTAGGAGGGATGGTCGAGTGTGACAGCCACTGGCCCAGGACTGACAGCATAAAGAGCAGGAGGGCTCCCGCCTGGCACATTTCAACACTGCACCCCCATTTGGAAAGAAGATCAGAGACGCATCTTCATATTTATGGAGGCTTTTAAATAAATGTGTCTTCATTTTTTAAGCAGTGGCAGGGTTCTGGCAGGGCTTAGGAAATGCAGACTGGTCTGTGATCCAGAGGGAAAATCCTCTGGAAGAGAAGGCAGGTGTCATGGAATCACCACCATAATACTCTGCTACAGGTAGTGGGCTAGAATAACCCACTACATGTGGGTTCTTTGGAGTTGGTTTATGACTGGTGAGTTCACAGCCCCAAATTATCCCCACCTAACAGATGAAGAGCCCTAGAGCTGGCTGCTGTCACATGGGGCATCATGGGAGTTTGGGTGTTTGGATTTCTTGGCTTTCTTCAACTTTTCACTTCTTTCTGTAAGGATTCCGTGGTAAGACAGAATTCTCTGGGCTTCAGATTTCCCATCTGCACAATGAAAGGATTGCTGTGTTGGACCAAAGACCTCCTAGTGTCCCGATGGCTTTGACATGTAGATTAAATTAGGCCTTTGCCTGGGTGGTGACTGCACACCTACAGTGCTAAGAAAACTGACTTTACACCCAAATATAAGACGGTTTCCCACTTTCCCAAAGAAAAGGGCTCCACAAAAGTTTTTTAGGTAACCTGAACCTATGACTTTTTTTGGAATATGGATGAAACAACAAACTGTTTGCTTATAACATTTAGTTCATTTCTTTAGTTACACATCTTTAAAATTACAAAATATATAAAATGTTAATTTTAAAATACCACTTTTTCCCACTTATATTCCATGAGTCATTATTCAAACCTGTCGTGTGTGGTTTCAGCTCCAGTGTGTACTTTTTTCCCAATGTATTTTATCACAAGAGCAGCTTTTTGAATCCACTGATAGTTTTTCAGAGCTCAGGATGCTCACTCCCATCCAAGTTTTCAAGAGATGGCACTTTTTGAATCCGCAGATTACACTTTCCTTTAAAATTTTATCCCAAGCCACAGATCCCAATTCCCGTAAGTTGAGTCAGTTGTGGTTTGTTTTTTTTTTAATTTGCCTTATAGGTGAATATTCATGATCTCTTGCAGCAATTAACCATTGTTGGGTTTCTTTTTAAAATAACCTTTTAAATTCTTGTTTATAACAACATACAAACACTAAAATTATGAAGTCGTAATTCCAATCTGTGTTAACTAAATTAGGTGGGAAAGTATACCATAAGATGAGTCTTTTTATTGATATAGAATCTATCAATTGATATATTGGATATATTGAATATAAGGCAATACTATTTTTTTCTGAGGGATAATGGGAGATGAGAGGGAAAGGTGACCATGTATTTGAGCATAGACAAAAATTTTTAATTTACCAAATTCTCCTTTAAAACCCATCAGCTGGTTACATTGCACATATGAGCATTTCTTTGCGGCTGTTCAGTAGCCAGTGTCTGTGAATATAGGCAGAGGTCTCTGATGGAGCCAGATCACAGAGGATGGTTGTGGGTCTGCTCGGCCCCCGAAGAACTCTGGCCACCATCCTTCCCCACTTTCCAAACACCAGGAATTGCAAGTCCCTTCTGGCCACCTTTCTGCTGACCTGCCGCTGGGCTTTTGTGTAGTATAATGAACGCAGAGTCATTTGGAAATATGCAGTGTGCTCCACAAAAGGAAATAGTAGTATAATCAGAAATGATTATATTCTAGCACTTCAGCACTATTGCTACTATTAATGTCCATTATCACTATATTACCTGAAATGTGTTTAACAGTCACAGTCACTAATCAAGGTGCCTGTCCTGGAAAATGTGTATTCTCTTCGTCTGGATCACACTATGTATTGTGCTGTTACTGTTTTAAATTTTTTTCCGATAATTGAAACCTGCTACTTCATACTTTGAAAAGTAATGTAGCAGGCGAAGCCCTGAGTGGTTCAAAGCCTATGCTTCCATCAGGGAAATAATGCAATTTTCATGCAAAATTATTATAATATTATTCAGTGATTACATGGGGGTGGGGGGTAGTCAGTTTTTGTTAGACTTTTGAAAGTGGCAAATTGAATTCCATCCAAGTAATCAGGGGTTATGAGTTTCCAGCACAGTGTGTTTGCACATGTTGGAGGCTCATTTCCCAAAGTCCTCCCCAACCCAGTGCCCCCAGAGCCTTTGCTGACCGCTTGGGGCAGCCCTGAGGTGCCAAGGAGTTAATTTCCTGGCAGCAGCTCTCAGCCGATGAGAAATGGGGGTTGCAGCAAACACTCCAGCTTCCTCACATCTCTGGTGAGACTGCTCTGAGACATGCCTCTCCCTGTCCCCCTGAGTCCCCAATGGGATTGGCCCAGGTACCTGCAGTGGTGACCTGCTCATTTAGAGCAATCTGTGTCGGCTTCCTTCACTGACTTGTCTCTCTTCCCCACTCACCTACCTGAGCTTTCTGGGATTGCTTTCCAAATAAACCACTTGCCTCAAATCCTTGTCCAAGTGCTGCTTCACAAGAGAGGCACACCTGGACCCCCAGCTCTCCTCTTTCCATTTTGAGGGCGCCCAGGGGCCTCTCTGGATCCCGCTGTTCTATAACCCATTTATGGAGGATTCTTGGGTGCACCCAGAAGTCTTGGTGTTTTAAGGCATCATCATCCTGAAAAATGAAGATTCTGAAGTTTTTTTGGTCAGGAAGGTGATGAGTGTAACTTATTTCTCCCACCTCTTCTCTCTCTTTTTTTTTTTTTTGTGAGGAAGATCGGCCCTGAGCTAACATCTGCCAATCCTCCTCTTTTTTTTTTTTTTTTTTTGCTGAGGAAGACTGGCCCTGGGCTAACATCCGTGCCCATCTTCCTCTACTTTATATGGGACGCGGCCACAGCATGGCTTGACAAGCAGTGCGTCGGTGCGCATTTAACGGCTTGCGCCACTGGGCCGGCCCCACCCACCTCTTCTCTTAATTATTATTATCTCATTTAGAGGAGACAAGATAATTTAATCTGGGTTGTATTTAAAATGCCCGTAATCAATGTCCTTGTTCTGAACATGTATCTATGTGCTCTTAGATAATTTATGTATAATTTTAATAGATTTGTCAACAGCAGCCCTTCCTCATTGAAACAGGCTGCTTGCAGACAGATCACTTAATTTGCTCCTCAATGTTATTTTTCATACATAGTTGCTGCATGGCCAACAGATAGCAGATGATCACATTACAAACACATTTGACGCTGTGTACCATGGGGATGAGCAAACTCAAGTTCTCCTACTGTGACAAGCAGTGTGTGTCTTCCTCTCACTCAGAAGGATGGGGTCCCAGAGACCAAGGCAACTGAACAGGTGCTGAGGCTGCAATCCCCGGCAGCATTCAGGTGTTGCTGAGAGCACTGCTCACCTGCCCTAAGAGGCTGTCAGTGCCCCACCTACTCCCCAGGTTGGGGATCACCTGCTGACAGTTCCTGCTTCCTACCTTTCTGTGTGAAGGTGCCCAGCCCAGCCACAGGATAGGCTGGTGGTGTGGGGGATTGATACCCCAAAACCAATGAGACGTGAGAAGTGATGAATGAATACCCAGCTTCCTTCCTCGTCTCTTGGTGCGACAACTCTTAGATATTCTCACACAGCCTCTCAGAGGGTCCCCAGCAGGAGTAACCCACTCATGAATGCTTCCTCTATTGGCTTTTCTCCTTCCTGTCTCACATCCCTGCTCTCTCACAGTGCTTCTATGGATCAGCTCCCAAAGAAACCACTTGCATCCAACTCCATGTTTCAGGTCTGCTTTGGAGGGAACCCAGACTAAGACCCTTGCTTTCTGAATGTCTCCAGGTTGATCTCTCAGGTGCCCTCACCCTCCAGGGCCTGGAGTGCAGCCCAGGAGCTCTCCCTCCTCTGACCTCCTCAGTCTCCCTAGCATAGCTAACAGCCCTCACCATCTGCAGCCTTGTGACATCCCCTGTTCTGCATGTGAGTGTGTGATGGGGTAGATGCCAACTCTGCCAGCTTCTAGCTGACCTGAACGTCTGTCTGAGAGGTGACGGTACTTCCAGCCACATCCTCAATTTGGAGTGAAGACCAGAGATGCCCAGCAGCGTGGAAGATAGAGTAGCTAGACAATGCCAAAAGTGCACCCTTTGGGGAAAAAAGCTACAGAAACGCCTCCTTCCAAAGACTACTGTGAGTGCCGATGGATTATTTGCGCCATTTCTGTCTGCTGGGGTAATTGCAAGGCGAGTGCATTGTGTTCCAAGGAAAAATGTTCTCTAGTCACTGTAATCTTCGCCACAGCGGCTTGTGACAGAGAGAACCACATCAACTTCTAAATTTTCTCAATGGAGTGAGATGTGTGTAATGTGTAATAAAATATAAATAAGCCTTTAAGAAGCATCTATGTGTTTCTTTTTATCAACCTTTAGATGCGTTAAAGCCAACTACAATTTTATATGAATTCTAGATGATATGTAGTATTTTTATTTGCTACTTCATTGCTAAATGTTTCATATAAAACTGAAGAGGAAGAAAATACACAGTCCCACATAAAAGAAGAAGCAGATGGCTAAATGTGACCGTGGGAGAGAAGCAGTGAATGGAGTGAGCTCAGAATGGAGGATCCCCGCTCCTGGGTATGGAGGGAAATTCATATATGTGGTTACCTGTGTCTGTTAGCCATTTGCTTCCACTGGGTTTTAAGTAGGCCATTAGTATTCAGAACAATCTACAGGTATCTTTGTTATGGCTTTTTTTTTTTCTTTTAAATGTACATATAAATGAGTATATATTATTTATAGATGTCTTTGGATTTAGAAACATCGAGCTTGAAAAGTAATGCAGCAAGGAATCTTTGATTTACTGCTCGCTGGAGAGGAGAGAGGAAGACGGGGACTTTGTGCAGGAAGGAAGACTGCGTTGTGAGCAGTTGTTTAACCTTTCTAGGGGACTTTTCTAGAATCTTCAGTTACAGTTAAACTGTAGAGAGAGGACTGGGTGAAAGAGAGGACAGTGGGCAGGAGTTAGGAAGCCAGCATTGTTGTCCCAGCTCTCCTGCTGATCAGCTGTGTGACCTGGAGCTTGTCACTCACCCACGCCTGTATCTGGACACCAAGTCGTGCATGCCAGGCTGTCGCTCAGTGATTCAGTGCGTTTGTATTGACTGCTCTGGGCTCTGGCCTGAGTCCTTGGTTGCTGGGTTGGTTTGCAGAAGTGCCGTGGGATTGGTGAGCCCTGGTTCCGTGTTTTTTCTGATAGAACCTGAAGCCATGGTGCCCTAGAGCCACTTGCCTGCACTCATTGGTAGAGGTCGGGAAAACAGAATTAGCTCCTAATTCTATTTTCAGTTCCTAGGCTGTTTCTATATTGGCCGAGAAAAGCAGAGAACTTACAGAAATTCCTGGTAATGACTGCTTTCTGCCTGGGTACGGAGAAACATGCCTGTCTGTGGTTTATTTTTAAATGGATAACTCATCATATCTGGGTAAAAAGTACTGTAATCTCCAAAGGCTTTTCTTTCACAATTTTTTTTTCTTTGCGAGTATAGAAACAGCCCCAGATCTATTAAAAAATAATAGCATTTTACTGGGTGAGGCCACAATGCCTCTCAGACCCACTTGGGGCTGAGAGGGTTTTCAGCCGCTGGCCCTATAGGCCTGGGTTCAGAGGAGAGGTGGAATGAGGGCCTAGAAGCCATAACAGCATCTGCCCTCAGGCCTGGAGTTTGGTTTACCAATTGCAGGGGAGGAGGGGTGGCTGGTAAATACTGAAACTGTCCTCTCAGAGGAAATTCAGGGAGAGAGCTGGAGGGAGCGGGGAGTGGCGGCTGACCCAGGACTCCTGTAGACGTGATCAGCCCATTGGCTCAACTACCTCCCAACAAAGATCCCTCCCCATTCATTTGTCCCCTCGTGCTCACTTCTGTGGAGGGTGGTGGGAGAGAAGGCACCATCTAGTGTGATTCCTAGCCCTCCCCACAGCACTATAGGTATTTTAGGGACACCTATTCTGTGCTTCGGTTGTAGGCTTGGTGATAATAATGGTTATAGCCACCCATTGTATGTGCCACGGCTAGGCTGTCTCACACTCAAACATTTAACTCTCAGAACAACCATGGACATTTGGTAACATCATCCCCATTGTGCAGATGGGGAGGTTGAGGCAGGGGTGAGAGTGGAGGGTTGCCCAGTGTGATCACTCTGCCATTAAATGGTAGAGGTGAGATTTAGACCCAGATCTCTCAGATTATAAATCTTCCATGCTCTTGACTGCTACATGGACTGAGCTGACCCCTGAACCAGGTGTGTCAGGGACTAAGATGTAAATCTAAAATGAAGCTCTGATTGTGCCGTGCAGGCCCTGAGCAAGGCTACAGGATTCAGACTTGGGAGAAGGGGTTCCCAGACCTCTCTGCATCTCCGTGAGGGGACCAAAACCCAACCGAGTCTAAAGTCCCACCTTGTTTTACTCTGTGATGTCACTTTTCCCCCATCACTTCTCCCTAAAGCTGTCAAGAGGCCAAGGCCCAAGGGGCAGAGGATGCTGAGGGACCCTGAGCACTAGCAGCCCAGGTGTCGACCACAACTGGCTCATTCCAGACCCTGGGAGTGAGTGGATGCTGGATCCAGTGAACTTGTTTGGTGGCTACCTATCCTGTCCTCATGACTGTCTCCCACCCCCTGACATGTGCAGCCTTGGCCCCGAGAGAGGGCTGATGTGGCTGGCTACTTGAGTGCTTGGGGTACAGGTCAAATAGCCCCAGGGTCGGTCACAGGAAAAAGACTGGTCTCAGACAAGAAACTGGGATGGGGAAGATGGATGGGAAGAGGGAAGTCCTACTCTCTCTGGACTCTGCTTGTGGGGTCCAGATTTGAGGTGGGCTCTTGCCTGGGTGTGAATTCCTCTGTGGTTGATGCTACAATGGGAGCCGGCCCATGGAGCTGGGATGGGCCCTCCTGGAGAACGGCTGGGGAGTCAACTTGTCTGGCGGAGCACTTTCCTCTTTCCAATGTTCTCGCCTACCTCCTGGCCTACTGTTCTCTTACTCCCCAAGACTCTAGACAAGTCTTGTGTAAATGTTACAGACCAGCCCCGGGAGTGTCAGAGAGAACCAGCAGAAGAGATTTGTTCACGTTGGTTCAGAGTTTTCAGCAGGCAGCACCCCTGAGGCCAAGATGGTGGTGGAGATGGAGCCTCCACAGATGTCCCACCCTATGTGGAGACCTGGAAGGTGCTGTAGAGGAGAGTTCTGTGTGTCTCTCAACACCAGGAAGGAGAGGGAAACCCATCCCCACCACAGTTCAGGTTGGTAGCCTTGGCATCTGGCCTTCCTGGCAGTGAATTAGGAATGTCAGCGCCTGTCCTGCCTCTCTCGGGGTCCGCGGGGCTGTCTAATGAGGGAGAGAAGATGCAGAAGCACTCCAAAGAGCCCACAGCACCAGGCAAATGTGAAGCATCATCATGAAAAGCTTAAATTTATGGGTCTGAAGGAGAAGCAACATCTGGGAAGGAATTATTGTAATTTAAAGGGAGGATGCAGTCCTGTTCATAAGAGTGAAATCTGGAGGCAATGTCTGATTTTTTTTTTAACTGGTTTGTATTCCAATCATGAAACTGTGGTGTGAACTTCCAGATGTTCAAAGCAAAATTGTAGAAAATGAGTTGAGTCTCATAGGCATTTTTCTTCCCTCAGCGGAGCCTTAGTGAGCATCTACTGCGTGCCAGGTGCTGCGAGCTCTGTGACATCTTAAAAGCCACTGTGGGTAGGTCAGTGGAGTAGGTCCACTGGCCCCTCTGCCCTCCTCCTCATTTTGTAGTCTTCAGAAGATGCAAGGGCCATCCCACTTCTGATTCCAGTGACAGGCAAGTCTATGTTACCTGGGGGCTGGGGGTGGGGGTACATGTACTGGCGCTGAGTGGTGGGGCCAAGTTGGGTGAGTCCCAGTTAATTTAATTGCTGAGGGGTCTGCTGTTTAACAAGAAAATGGTTTTTTGTGGGGACCGGGGGAAAGCAAGGCAAGAGTTGATTGGCAACTTATTTTTCTGAAATGGTTCAGTCTGGGTTTCTGGCAGAGCCCTATCATGACATAACTTAGGATCCAATCAGGCTGCGGGCACCCCATTGTCCTTATCTGCCCAAACCAACAGAGAGGGACCTGGAGATGAGCCATCAAGAAGCCCCTTTGGTGACACACGTGCCCTTATCTCTATATTCTCCAGCAATTTGCCTCCAGAGTGACTATACTCCGGGCAGTGCAGAAAAACTTCTGGAGGGGAGTTTTCAGGAGGAGAAGGGTGAAGGCAGGGGGGAGGAGACCCAGGGAGGGGAACGGGTGCGTGTCTGGTCAGGGCAGTGTGGGAGAGCTGGGAGTGTCTGGGGGCGGGAGGCCTGGACAGGGAAGGCTGGACAGCGCAGGACACTGGGAACAGTCCGGACTTGCCTAGGTTCTCCAGGGCCCCTGCCATGGAGGGATTCAGGGCGAGGAGTGCCCTGACCCCTTCTGGGGTTGAGCAATCCCTCTGGCAGCAGCAGGGCCACTTGGGGGGCTGTTGCTGTGATCTGAGAAGGCCCAGCCCCAGGCAGCAGTCTAGAGATTGGAGAGAACAGGTGAGGTGTGCACTGTTGTGAACAATGCTGTGTGTGTGGCAGGGGCAAGAGGGAGAAGGAAGAACTGGGGTTTTAAGGACAGGGAGGGGACAGTGCCCTGAGATAAGGGCCCAGAAGTAGCAGATTTGGAGGAAAGTCAATCAGTTAACGCATGCAGTCCCAACATGAGGGGAGGCAGTAAATTGATTCTTGGAGTGGGGAGGGTGCAAAACCCTTAGATATTACACTGGTTTATGACCCTCCAAAGCTCCACCCTACCCAACAAAATCTTACTCCTTAGAATTGAATTTCTCTCGTTAGAGAGAATTTAAATTAAATTTAATTTAATTTAATTTAATTTTTCTCTTAGAGGGTGGGTGATAATAAAAAAGGTTGAGAAACACTGAGTTAACAGAGATGGAGAATCCTGGTGAGCTGCCTTACTGCTGACAGAGGTTTTATGGTGGGGGAGGAGGGGGCAGCCTGTGGCTTCTCTGTTGTGGGAGGCTCTGCACAGGGGGAGGGATCACCTGGGAACCTGACCACCACCGGGCATCTAGGGGCTGCCGAGAAGCGGGCGATGGGGGTGGGGGCACCAGCCAGTCAGGTCATAGGGTTGGTTTGGGCTTACCAGTAACTGACTGGAATGAAGATAGCCCCTGACACCTGTACTTTTAGTCAGCCAGGGGGTGGTGACTGCAGAGTGAACACAAGACAGCTCTAGTCTCATCAACTGGGGCCCGAGGAACAAGGGGCCAGATAATTCAAAACAAAAGTGTGGGATGGGAGGCACAAAACCGAGAGTTCCAGTTCTGGCTCCCTCGTTTACTTGCCATGAGACTTGGGCAATTCTTATTTTCCATGAGCCTTGGTTTCTTCAGCTATAAAATGGGGATAATAATAGTAATCAACTCGCAAACTTGTTAGAAAAGGCAAATGAGAAAATGCGAATGAGCTAGGCTTTGTAAACTTTGAACATTATGAAAATTTTGATATTACCCCTCATTCAGAAGTCATGGCCTCTGAAGATCCTATCTTTCTCTGAAGAACATGTGCCTACACAGAAGCTTGCCAAGGGATGCATCCCTAGCGTTGAGAATAAGTAAGGAATCTCATAAGCTGCCAATTCTGGCTCCTTAATGGAAAGAGGAAACCTCTGCACTGTGCTGGGTGGGCTCTCCTAATGTACGCCATCTTTTGCATCTTCAATCTCCCCTTTTAAAAGCAGTGCCTTCCGGACCTCTCAGCCCATGAACTGTCGTGATAAACCTTCTGAGAGTGTTTTGCAGTTGGCAAGATGCCCACAGGCTTTGGTGAACCCATGGTTGATATTATTAATGGATGGCCTGTTTTTCTCTCTTCTTAAAAGAAAGGAAATGTGAATGAAGAGTTCTCCTTGCAGGGCACATTCAGAGCAGACACCCACGCCCCATGACAGCGTCCTGTACCTGGGCAGACTGGAGGGTGGTTATGGGAGCTGGTTTTCTCGCTACAGTTTACAGCCTCCAGTTCCTTTGCTTTTTTCTTCCAAGGAAGAAAGAATCTTTGTTTCCCAGTTGGCTGAGGGCGGGTGAGCTACCTGGATGCTAGAGCCGTAATTGGGTAGTGTGGTCAAGACCCAGGCAGGGCTATTCTCTGATCCTGCATCGGAGGGAGGCTCCCTAATTGGTTTCTCCTCTCTTAAGGCAGTTTCTCTCCAAAAAACTTTTACAGGGAAGTAAAAAAATCCTGGGGCCCTTGTTTATAATTCTCTTGGCTATCAATTTTGTTCACATCAAGAACCGTCTTTATTTATAGACTTAGAATTAGAATGGGTCTCAAAAATTTCTTTGGGTTTAATTGTGAAGATCTCCCAGCATTTAGGCAGTTTAACCCAAAGGGCCTGTTCAAGGGTCTTGCTTTCGCGTGGCCTTCACGCCCTATCAGACTCAATTAGCATCTCTCAAGTGTCTTGAGAAGGTGAAGGACTTAAGACCCCTTTCACAGGCATTGACTTATCACCTACTGTGTTTTTAAAACTAAAGTAAAAAGTCCCTCATCCTTTGGCTTTTTAATTTCATTTTCCTTAAGCCTGGAAGCTGCCCTTTGATGATGAAATTAGTGGAAGAGAACGGGTCAGTTTGACCCAGATGTCAAAAGTCGAGTCCTGAGGAAGTGCCTTCATCTCACCTAGGGATGGCACACAATACATATCTCCCTGAGATTTCCTGGGTTCATTCCTGAGATTCATTTTCCCAGGCCATGATGTTTGGAAATGTAAGGTTTTATATTGTTAACTTGGGAACAAGATTATTACCAGAAATCAGTTTCTAGTAATTTATTTTAAAATTGCTTTAAATACCCTGCATCTCATTAGAGTAGAATGTATTTAGGTGCATGAATGTAGCTTACAGGCATCCTAAAGAAAAGATAATGAATGAAGGGTCTATTATACACCACCATGTGATGGGTGCTGTGGACCAGAGATTCAAATATTGAGATGATGTCTGTTCTCAGGATGCCCAGGATTTGATTGCAAAAAGTGGAGTTTGGGTAGAAGAAAGAAGAGCAAGAAGAGGAAACAAGTGAAGTTACTGAGATATAAACTAATGCCCAATATGAGCGGAGAACAGCTAGAAACCCCTCAAGGGAGGAGTTTCTGGTTGGAGTGGGCAAAGATGTCATGAAGGAGGTGCTGCCTGCCCTGGGACTGTGAGTGGATGATAGCAATACTGAGATGGTGATGCTGAGACTGAGGATGAGCATGATAATTGTGTACCAGCTTCCCTAGTTTTAAGAATAGGAAATGAAGGTTCATAGGAGTTAAATAACTTAGCTGGTGTCACAAAACTAAGGGGCAGTCTTAGCATTCTAATTCAGATGATGTCTGATTCCAAAAGTCCTGCTTTTAACCCTCTCTGAGAATGTTCTGTTAGAGTCTTGACAGGAAATAGATACATTCAAATGTGTAATTTGAAGAGAGTTAAATGAAAGGACTATTCACAAAGGTGTAGGCATGGTATGAAGAGATCGCAACATACCCCAGGGCTCATAATGAGGCTGGGGTAATTACCTCCTCTAAGCCTAAGGGACCAGGGGAGGGAGCTGTTCCTGGAACGCAGAGAGCTATGTGGAGCCTTCCCCCCATGCCAACCAGAGCCGTGACCTCAGTTGAGGGTCACAGCCAGCCCATGAAGACACTGCATGGGAGAAGAGAGGGAGGGGAATAAACACCCGACCCTAGTCCATCCCCAGTCTCCTGCTGGTGTCTGCATTGGCTGAACCTAACCAGAAGTCACAGGGTCTGAGAGCTCGAGTGATGCCGTCCATGCAAATCAGGTGAGCCTGCTGGGGCACAGAACACAGTGGAAAGCAGGCCTGAGGAGCAAACAGAAGATATCCAGCACAGCCTGTAATGTCTAACGTGTCAGCTCATGTTAGGATCTTTTCATAAGCACATTAGGGAAAAGTCCCAAGACCTTGGCTTTGGATGTGGTTTATTTGTGTTCACAACTTTGTTTCGGTTATCTCCTCTACAAGTGGCCTCTGGGGACCACAAAGGGGGAAGGACGATGCCATTGTCATCAGAACAAGTTGGACAGCCCTGGTGGCTCGCCCCCCTCCACTGCCCCTCCAAGCTGCTGTCTGGCCTGTGCCATATTTGTCTGGCACAGCCTGGAGAGTTGAGCCCTCTGGGTTGAAGAGAAGGGAAGCAGATTAACCTGGCATTGGCCTCTGACAGGTTTGTCTCAAGAGAATGAGAGCTCCTTCTAAAGCTTGGTGGCCAGGATCTTTGGCTCTCAATTAGTTAGTAGGCTTTACAGTGGCCTACAAGGCCCTACACAATCTGGATGCTCACCTCTCTAGCTTAATGTCCTACCAGAACCTCCCTTGTCCAGCCACAGAGGGCTCCTCGCTCAACCAGGGACACAACAGTCACGCTCCCCCTGGGGCATTTGCACTGGCTCCTCCCTCTGCCTCAGACACTCTCCCCTAGATCCTGCACGGCCCGCTCCCTCATCACCCTCATGTGTGCTCAGATGTCCTCTTCTCATGAGCCTTACCCTGACCCCCTCCTTAAGCTGCGCCACAGCCCCCAACACCCATCTTCTGCTCTATTTCTTCTCTAATACGTAGCACTAAATACCTTCTAATATACTATCCAATTTATACTTATTTCTTAAGTTTATTGTTTACTCTCTCTTTCCACCCACTAGACGATGAGCTCTGTTAGGGCAGGAACTTTCTTTTTCTGTTTTGTTCGCTCCTGTATTCCCAGTGCCTGCAACACTGCCTGACATGTCGCAGGCACACAATACATATTTACTGAATGAATGAATGGATAAATGAATGAATGAGATTCTCAAGGATCTAAATATGGTCCGACCGCTGCCTCACAGACCTCTGTCTTCACCAGCGCATATCTGCCAAGTATCTTTCCCAGAAATACATCGATCGTTTATTATCACCAGTACTGTCAATACTTTGTGGCCAAAGGAATTGATCCTTCTGTGAGCTTCACAGAGGCTCAGTAGAGGAAGTGTACTCACAACTTTGGCTCTGTGTCAAAATTAAATGGTGACCTTGGCTGACTTTGCTTCCCCACAGAGGTTATTTCTTAATCGTAAAGGGAACACTCTATCCTTGGGAAAAATCATATTTTTGCCACCTTCAGCTTTAAAATGGCTATTTGATATGGCTCGTGTGCATCTCTGTCAGAGGCAGCTGGAAATGCGTGGGTTGAGAGGCTCAGAGAAAGACAGTTGTGTTGTCGGAGAGAAGCCCCTTATAAGGTGGAATTAGTTTACAATAACTTATTTACCTGTCCAAATCCTTCATATCACATTAAAGCTTTCCCCTGCTCTCTGGGACTCTGGAGGGCTAAGAAGAAAAAGGAAAATCAATTGATAATGATATATTCAGTTTAGAAAAATATATTGATTCCCAGGTAATGACAGGCGTGCGTTTTTGCAGTGGAAGATGCCATTTCCTGTCATGAAGATGGCTTTCACATATATTACATTTGAAAGAGGGAACTAGGAATAGCCCTGCCTCCCCATAATAGATAGCCTCTTTCTACTAGGTATTAAATCTGTAGACATATATTTTTAAATCTCTCCAGGGAATCCATCCTTTGCCTCCTCAAGGTCTTCTTGCCCATTGTCTAAAAGAAGTAATGATTTGTTTTTGTAATTCTAGAGTTTGTGTCCTGTTCTTTTTTCAGCGTTGGATTAAAGACTTAAATTTCTTATTTTTCCCCATCTCTGGACTGTCTTAGTTTGGATCATATGGAAGGAGATGCCATTATTCTCTCTCTTGTTCAATGTTAATGGCTCCACAGTGGGGATTAGGGCTTTGTGTGTTTGGGGATGGAGGAGAGCTATCTCGTGTCTGCCGCTTGGGGTTCTCTGCTGCCCCTGTGGCCCCCCTTTACGGGAGTGCCGTGCCAGAGTTTGGGCACACCTTGTGTGAGATGGTCCACACTCAAAAATCCAAGGCAAGGACAAACTTCCACTTAGGGTGGGACCATCTAAGATACTGGGATTCCTACGAGATCTTTTTGCAAAAGATGATACCTTTCCCGTCTCTTTCTAGACTGTCTGGCCTCCCAGTGATGCTCACGCTGTGCTAAGTGTCGGTGGCCATCGAGGTTTTTGCATCCTGGGGACGAATCCCGAGCTTGCCAGAGACGGACAGCGCAAGGTAGGTGTCTGCTCAGCTCACCTAGAAATTAGAAAGGCATCAGAGCTGGGCACAGCCAGCCGTCTTCTCTAACACTGATTTTCTGGGGGAAGTGTGGAAAATGTAGCTGGTCCTCTTGTCCTGTTGATTCGCGAGATTTTTGTCATAGATGTGGGATTACCTGGTGCCCAGAGCCTAGCTCAGCCATCTGGGCCCCAATTCTCCTGGAATCAACCTCCGAATATTGCCGTCCCTCTTCTTCACTTACCTGGGTCTCGGGTTCCCCAGGAGATTGGATCTGGGGGTGGCCAGCAGCGAGGTGACCTTTAAGCTCCTCAAAAACTGTAATGCTTCTTTTGTAATTCAACTTTTCTTATTATTAAAATAATATTATTAAATATCATTAAAACAGTATTTGTTCATTGCAAAAATATTTCAAAAGATAGCACCTGAAATTATATAAGTTACTTATAATCATAATTCCAAGAAATAACCATTTTAGCATCTCTTGCCAGGCTTTTTTCCTATGCACATACATCAAGTGTACATGCAAACATGCAGATGCACACACAAATGGGATCACACCATATGTACTGCTCCATGACATGTCATTTTGATTTCACAATATGTCATAGGTACCTTTTTTATGTCAGTAAATACAAATCTATAGCATTTTTAAAGGCTTCATATCACATGGATATAATAATCTGCACAATTTACTTAACCAGCAGCCTAATGATAGACATTTCTCTCTTATGACATTTTAATTTTGCTCTTTTAATTTTTGATATTTCACTCTTACAAATAGTACCACAACAAACGTTTTTGCATATATATATCTTTGCATAGTCATATGATTATTTCCTTGGGTTAAATATACAGAGGTCTGGCCTGAAATTTTGCTTCAGGATTCTCAAACCTAGATTATGAAGACCAGGCAGCCAGGAGAGTTGGGAGAACATGGCCCACCTTGTCAGGGAAGGAATTTGATGAAAAGAATCTGCAAGCTTGCTTTAACCCCACCCAGCAGGCCAGGAACGTGCCTGCAGAAGCAGGGAGCCCGGAGCTGGAGTGGCCAACACTCACTCCGTTTACTGTTGCTCAAGGGGCAGGGGCTGGGCCTGGAATGAAGGTTGGAGGCTGGGGGTGTGGGCACTGGGATTCAGGACAGTTGAGGCTGAGCTGGCCCAGCCTAGAATGTCCTGGTGGCACTTGAGCCTTTAGAAGTCCATGGGCCAAGCCACCTCTGCATAACACACAGGGCCTGGTGTGGGCGAGCACAGGCCATAGCAGCCCCAGGACGGCTGTGTTCTCAGCAGCGTCACGCCCTGGGGCCCTCTGACCAGGAGCCTCGTGGCCTCTGCCAGGGGCCAGCTTGTGGCCTGAACTCCAGCTTCCTTCCACAGCAGGGGCCAGAGCAGCAGACCGACAAGGTTCCGGCCATGCCCAGATTCTTGCTGGTCAGAGAGCTTTCTCTTTGGACTTAGAGACAGTGGGGTTGGGGATGGCCCTCCAGCCCCAGAGCGCTTGCACAGAGAGAAGAAAATGCAGCTCTGGGATCCCGAGTTTCGGATGAGCCATGGTTGTCAGCAGGAAGCAGGAGGAGGCTCCAGGCTGGGCCTGGATCAGCTGCCGAAATGGAAGAAACGTCCACTGTGCATTCGGCCTGCTGCCATCCAGCAGCCCAGTGGGCGGCCAGTGGGGGCAGATGGGTTCCTGACCTTGAGAGCTGGTGGGCTGTTGGCGTACAGCTAATGGCCCCACTGACCAGCCAAACGGCTGTCCTGGTTAGTGGTTCCCAGGTGCCAGGGAATGCTTTGCTTCTGTGACTGTCGGGTCAGAGGAGGGGATTTGGAAAAATAGACAGTTAGGCTTAGATTTGATGACTGTGGCATTCCAGCTCTTAGACAGGACAGAGGTGGAGTTAAGTGTCTGAGAAAAGATTCAGGAGATACTCTTCACAGAAGTCAGCTTTCCTAGGATATGCCATCAAGTTTTAGACACTGGGAGTATGGCAAGGGTGAAGGGGATAGAGAATCCAGGAGCAATGGGTTTGATGGCCCTTATTTTGGGGTCTTCTATTCCCTGCCACTGACGCAAGGGTGCACAGGGCTCTTATTCATCCTAACCTTCGAGAAGCATGTATTTTAGGATATGGAGGGACCTTGAAGGTGATCTCACTAGGCATACATGATAGGATACACCCTTTGTGGGCTTCACTTCTCTGCGTCCACCAGACTGGTGTCCCCACTGTGAACTCATGTTGGTCTTCCCTCTTACCTGGTCAGTTCCTGGAGGATGGGAATCATATCTGAGTCATCTCTGTATTCCCTTCCACCACTCCCACCCAGCACCTGCTGGGGCTTTCAATAAATACATCATTGCACACACAACACAACTGTTCCTGGGAGCAGCACAGTGCGTGGCCTGGTGCTGGCTTTTGCTTTTCCCTCACATGCAGGACTCCCATTGATTCCCAAGAAGGTAGTAAGGTTCCACAGCCCGTTACACCCCTGGTGACCAGTGGGAGAAGCTATCACTTTCCCGTGGAAACTGGGCCAGATCCCTGGGCTCTGTGTATCCTGCTCAGATGCAAAGTGTGGAGGGCTGCTCTCTGCTTGTCAGCGGTTTGATGAAAATCCCCCATGTAACCAAGAGCACGGTGCCAGAACCAGCTAGCAGGAGTGAAATCTGATATGTGCACTGCAGTGTGTGACCCCGGCTGAGGTGGGGCTGAGGGGAGGTAAAGCTGACGACCTGGTTTGTGCCAAACCAAAGGCTGAGCCAAAATGGCATTAACTAACACCCAGGCTTTGGAGGTGATGAAGGGCGAACACCAATGCCATCAGTGCTGAGGAGCACCCCTGCATGGCATCCCCAGCCTCCATCCCTGGGACTCTCTCAGTACTGCCCATCCAGTCCTCTTATCCCCCTGCATGCCCTGCATTCTACGAAGACACTGCCAATGTCTCCAGAGCTGCTGGGACTTGGGCTGTTCCATCAGAGAACACCGTGTGCTGTGCCCTGGGCTTCTGCACTCACAGCAGCTTCACCCAGCAAAGCCGTCTCGAAGGTGCCCTTGCTGACAGCACTCCCCTGTCCTTTACCTTCCTCCACGCCCTGGCCCCAGACAGCCTGGCTTCACTGCGATCCCCAGTCCCTCCTCCCTCCTATTCTTCCTTATCCATCCCCCTTTGGCCTCTGTGGCTTCCACCCCAAGGACGGACCTGTGGGCAGACATTTCAGTGCCACTGTCACCAACACACACACTCTGTCGCCTGCTTGTCCTTTGTCCTGGCCCCGCCCTGGGAACCTCAGCAGCCCCTACCTCCACTGGGCATCTGGTTGGACCCCTGAGGAGACCAAGCAACCACACCAACTGGCCTGGGCACAGATCCTTCATCAGAGCCTTAGCCAAACCCTCAGCCCTGCTCAGGCCTCATTTGTGCATCACTGGTCCATTCCCTGCCCAGTCCCTGCAGCTGTCCCCACCTTTCCCATTGTCCTCAAGACCTCCAGCCCGCCCTGTCCACCTCAGGATCACCAAATGACCTTCCTGCTCATTTCCTGGAGCAACTGCGCCTCTCTCCTGGCCTGGTGGGCTGCATGCCTCCATCTTTCAGGCCACCCCAGCCCCCTTCCTCCTTCTGCCTGGGAATGAGGGCTTTTGTGCTACAAGGTTTTCCTGAGCTTTCCTATCTCTCTAGGATCCCTCTACTCCCTCTGCTTCCGCTGTGCCAGGGGCTTGATTCTCAGGTGGCACCTCTGTCCTAAGGCCCGGACCACTTCTCCAGGTCCTGAGAAGGAGTTACTGACCTGTCTGATTAACATCTCAAACTCAGCCTGGCCAAAACAAAGCCTGCTAATTGCCCTCTCTATGAAGCCTCACCCCTGGCTCCTCCCTTGGCCTTGGTGCAAATCTCTGTCTCCTTTGCCTTGAGCTTCTCCTCTTCCTTCCTGGACCACAGAGCTCCTTGAGGGCAGGGACCATTCTCTTATCTCCATGTCGTGAGATCAGATAAGCTTATTCAGTTCAGAGATCACAGGACTGCAGGACAGAGTGGCCTCACCGGCAGTGTGGTGGACAGGACGCTGGACTGGGAGGCAGGCCGTTGGGCTCTAGTCCCAAATCCACCACTAACTCTGGGCAAGCCCCATACAGCATTCTGAGCCTTCGACTTCTCATCTTTAAATTGAAAATAACCCCTGACATTCCCAGCTCCCAGGAGAAGATTGACAGGTTCAGAGGGAGGACAACCCTACCTTGGCCAGCGGTGCTCAGCCCACAGTGCACATTGGAGTCACCTGAAGAGCTTTAAAAATACAGATGCCTGGGTTTTCACCCTGGATCCTCTAATTTATTTGTTCTCAAGAGGATGGGCATCAGTGTATTTTAAAGCCTTAACCACTACTCTCGACTCTAACATGTTACTAAATTCCTGGATTCTAAGCCATAAAGGAATTAAAATGCAAGTTATGGAGATTTTGCAAAACAAAATTCCTGGATGATATGTAATTTATCTACTCTTTCAGATATTCTAAAACCTACCCCCCTGATCAAGCCATCCGAAAGCCAGGTACCTTGGCTATGTCAGAGTCAACCCTGTTCATCTCACCCCACCCCAAAATGCTTTCACATGAACCCTACAGGCTCTTAGAGGGCCTTTTTTCCTATAGATCACATCAGTGTGCCCACATTTGGGATTTTATGGCAGTTCATGTCTATCTGGTCACTATGACCGCTTTGCTGGGACCCTTGGGAAATGTGCCTCTGATTTTGGCACGGACATAGTCTTCTCCCAAACCATTGTTATGTATCTCATGTTGAATCATGTTGTAACGGATCAGCTTCTTGTTTGCCTCTTCCAAGTCTAACCAGTGGCTCTCAACCCTGGCTGCATATTAAAACCACCTAGGGAAATTGTTCAAGTTCTGATATCCAGGCTACACAACAGATCACTTAGATCAAAATCTCTAAGGATGGGACCCGGGCCTTGGTATTTTTGTGAAGCTCCCCAAGTAATTCCAATGGGAGGCCAAGGTCAGAAGCTCTGCTAGGCCTGGAGGCAAGTCTGTGACCCACCTGTAGCAAACATAAGGGACTTTCTAGATGGGGTTTCATGGGGGCGTCTGCACCAGTTCCTACTGCTCACTTGTTCGCCTCTCTCCTGCTTCTGATTTCTGTTGTCTTACTCATATCTTTATAAGTCACCTTCAGTCCTTTCTGGAACTCAGTGAGGTGAAAACAAACAGAATAAAAAGCTTCCTGCTTTTCTCTGGCTGGGCCCTGGGCACAGGTCCCGCCCTGTCAGACCTCCGAGAAGAGAGGGTAGGAAAGCCCCTTCCCAACCCCCAGGCACGTGGTCAGCACCCTCAGTTCTGGTAATCCCACAGTGGAAATTGCAGCCAGTTCTGCCAAGAGCTCTCCAAGGCCCATGAAGGAGGCTGGGTCAGTTCATAGCATCTGTGTGCTGAGATGGGACTGGGGTAAAGCTGGGGGCTGACAGGGATGGCGTCACTATGCCCAGGGCTGCGTCTGTGCCACCCTTGTCCACCCTCCTCTTCTGCTCCACTCTGCCCCATGTGGAACAACACACTGAGATCACCGGCCAAAGGCGGGAGATGCCGGGGGTGGAATCTTTCCCCAGTCCTGGATGCAAAGTTGTTCAGGAAGAGCAGACACAGAGGGCAGTCCCCCTTAGCTAACGGGGCTGGGGTGGGGCGCATACAGCAGTTCGCCCTACCGCTGCAAAACCTCCTTTGGCACCTGGGCTAGAAATAGCTTATCTGCAAACCTCAGAGGTTATTTTTGTGGCCAAATTTGATTTTCCAAGTGACCTGTCTCCTTCCTTACCTTGCACCTGCCGCTGCCGGGAACAGTTTTGAGTTTGTGCCCTACAGGAGGGCACCTGGCCCATTGGGGGTGTGGGGGCAGACACCCAGCCTGCACTCTGCAAGCTTTGCTGTGCACTGTGAGTGCTCAGAGGGATGGGCGCCTCTTTCTAATTTGCACAAAAATGCCGAATACACTAGCAGTGGCCCTGCAGAGTTCTGCTCAGGGAAAGCGCTGTGCATCCATTTGTCCACTGATCATGTGAGGATGCTCCTAAATTTGTGGGCTTCTGACCCTTATTGATGGTCTCATATATTCACAGGTCACTCAAAAGGACTTTTAAGCTTTTGTCTTCTAATCATAAATTTTCTGTCTCTCAATGTGACAGATAGTGCCAGGAGCTGTAGGAGGAATACCCAGCACATGGTAAAACAAGAGGATGTCTCAACACTCATTCATTCATTCATTCAAGCACTTATTGGCAGCCACACTGTATATTGTTCTAGGTCCAGGATCCAGAGAGGTCAGACACAAGCCTGTCCTCAAGGAGCTGGCAGTCTGGTGGGGAGACCAGCAAGTAAACACATTTCTTATAATGAGATGTGATAAATGCAGTGATAGGAGTTTATACAGAGTGCTATGGAAGAACAACTCGTTCACTCAACAAATGTTTCTTGAGCACCTACTATGTGCCAGGCATTGTTCCAGGCCCCAGCAATAGAGCAGTGACCATGTGAGACCAAGTCCCTGACCCAGAGCTCACATTTGCGAGCACTCTCACATGTGAGCATACTCAGCAACTAATGTAGTTTGGCCAAAACCACAGGCTTCCAAGAAAAGGTGACTTCAAGCTGGAAATTGAAGTCTGTATGTGTGTGTGTGTGTGTGTGTGCAAGGAACATTCTAGGCTACAGGAACAGCTTGTGTGAAGACCTGGAGATATCAAAAGACAGGCGAGCTCAGAGCATACGTGCCAAGGGATACCTAAGAGTTGAGAGATGTGGCTGGAAAGGTAATTGGGTCTCGGCCGTGATGGGCATCAAATGCCATGCTAAGCCTCCCAAGTCTCCCTCTCAGATAATGGAGATATAGCTGAGGGCTCACAGAGCACTGGCTAGAGAGCACTCTCTCAGCCAAGCTCCCCTGCACTCCCTGGCCCCCAAAGAGAGACTCTTTGGCAGCCTCTTCCTCTGGCCAGCCACTGCCCCAACCCCATTTTGTTAGAATGTCTGAGGCTAAGGTCGTATGACTTATTTACCTCCCCCCATGACCTAGTGCATTTAGTTGCAAAGTCTTTTCATGTAATTCCCTCTGCTTGGTCATGGGGGGAACCCTAGGAGGTAGACGGAGAGGGATTATTGTTGCCATTTATTATACCAAGCAGCAGGCTGAGGCTTAGAGAGGGCCAGTGTCTTGCCCAATCAAGTCAGAGTGGAAACTAGAGTCCTTGTCTTCTGGTTCCTAATCCAGAGGCCCCACCTGCCCCCATGTCAACTGAGACTCCTATATTGAAGCCTAACGAGCTCTGAGCAAGTGTCAGCCATGTGCATGCCTGTCTTCCACAAACGTTTGTTGAGCATCTACCCAGCCCATCCCCTGGGCCTCAATGTTGTTCCAACCCTCTCCCAGGAAGAAAACTGAAAGAGTCACATCTGAGTTGTCCTTCCTCCCACCAGCCATGACCCAAGAGGCCTAAAGACCACAGGTCAGCCAGACCCAAGCTGTCACCCACCTGTGCCAAGGTGAACAGGGGACAGAATCACCGTCACAGGCTGGAGACCACTCTACTCGCTCACTGAGTCCTCTCATCCAGGCCACTCGGAGGCTCATTAATTACAGCTGCCAATATGTATTTTTCGTCTTACTTTTAAGTGAGCTGGATGCTAAAAGAATGGGGGAGACTTAAGCCTCATTCACAGAGCCAGAGCTTGCCTGTGTAAGGCAGACACAGCCCAGCAACTCTCAGGAGCCCACCTTTTGATTTGTAGCAACTTATTTAGATAAAAGCATCTGGTTCGTAAGGTAGCAACAACAAAAAAATCATTAAAAGCATATTTCTGCTTTTACAAAGTAACCTAGTAACAGCGCAGGAGGTAACAATTAACCTGGCCCCCCTTCTCCAGGTACACAGGCAGGTGCTGAACATGGGAAATGAAAGTCAGGACACAGAGAGGGTCTATCCAGGGTCCCTTCTCAGATCAGCGCTCACAGATGTGCACGAGGCAGCCCCCGCCAGCCAGCCAGAGAGCCTCGCCCTCCATTAGCACGTGGAGGAGGCATCCTGCCTCTCCATCCCAGAAGAAACAATGTGATTATTTCGCCAGTTCAAGGCTTTCTAAAATGCACTCAGAGTGCTCTGCCATCTTGCACAGGTGGCCAGACGCGCCCCCTGTGACCCCCACCCCAACACACACACATACGGACACACACATACTTGCACACACATGCACGGCCTCTGCTCCCATCCAGACAGACCCTTGTGCTCCTAGCTTACCTTGCATGTTTGCATGGCACCTCCAGGCACTTGTCCTGCTAAGCCCAGTCTCCTGGAAGAGCCTCTCCCTCCCCTACCCATCTCCTGGCCAAGTGTTCCTGCACGCTCCATGGGAATTTTCTCTCCTCTGGTTTCCTGAGGCTGTTACTCTCGCTGGCACCCATTTGGTTCTTCTTGGGGCAAATGCAGTCCTTTCACTGTCCAGTGTGCTCAAGGCTCATCCCCAACCACTGTGAGCTCTCTGGGGCCTGGAGCTCTGCAGAGCTGAGCACTAATAACCACTGAAAAGGAACTGGTAATAGAAAAAGTCAACTCACGTGGCCTCTAGCTAGGCTCCTGGATCCCCCAGCCTCTGTGCTTCCCTTCCGTCACGGGACCTGCCACATGGCACCTGGCTGTTTTCTTGTCTGACTTCAGAGACAGCTGGGAGACCCCTGAGGGCAGGGGCTATGTCTCAGTCACTGGGTCCCTCCCCAAAACTGGGCACAAAGAGGGCTCCCAAACTTTTATGGTACGACTCAGTGGCATTGTGCTTCACTCAGAAGCCTCTCTGTTAACATGCCGGGGGGAAGGAGGAGGGTCAGCCGCGCCCATCAGAGCAGCTCACAGCTGCCCACCTTAGGTCAGTGAGGGCAGTGCACTGACCCTGCCCTTCCAAGGCCACTGTCCCCTGGGGACACCATGCAGCCCAGGCCAGAGCTCTCCTTTCTGCTGTTCCAGGCAAAGTCCACAGTCCAGGAGGATGATAGGGCTTCCTGGTCCCTGCTGGAAACCAGGGTCTCAATATGTTCAATTTCAGATTCAAGCCACATTTAGCAAGGTGTGTCCCATATTCAAAGGGACCTCACAGCATGCATTCACTCATTCATTCATTCATTCACTCACTCAGGAAACATTTATAGGAAGCAGCATAGTGTAGTGGTCAGGAGCACAGAGGGTGGAGCCACACTGCATGGGTCCTAATCCCGGCCCTGCCCCCTGCCAGCTGTGCAACTCCCAGCACGTTGCTGAACCTCCCCGTGCCTCAGTTTCTTCATCTAAAAAACAGGGATTATAATCATACCTACTTCATATGGTGGTTGTAAGGACTAAATGAGTTAACGTGATCCAGCGCCTAGAGTGGTGCATGGACATAGTCCTATACAAGGGTTATTATTCTCAGGGGCCGGGACCCCAGCTGAGTCGCAGACTTCATTCGTACTCTCCTCAGGACCACATGCACCTTCAAGGAAGGTGTGGAGTGCTCACCCCCTGCCCTCCACCATGCCCGTCATCCTGCAGCCTTTGCTTGCTGAATGTGTTCAATCAGCAGGGGACTTCTGCTCCCAGGGAGGTGGCCCTCCTTGGCGCACAGGGATCCTGAGCAGCCACGGGGCTGCATCCTTATTCTCCATGGACAAGGGCAGAGGATCCCAGGGTCCCTTCTACTCACTTCCAGTGGGGAATCTCCCAGCACTCATCACAACCTCATTTCATTTCCCCCTACTCCCCTTCACCCCCCAAAGAGGACCTGAACTCCTGCTCAGCCCACAGCTGCCCCAGCAACCCAAATTCAGACAGCGGACGAATGGCCATCAGGGACGCTGGGGCTTGTCCCACCCAGGGCTGCCAGCGGCTGACTTTGGGACCTGGAAGCATGTCCCTGCCCCCTTCAGATCTCAGTTTCTTTATCTGCATCGTGAGGAGGTGGACTCATAATTCATCCCCTGGGGCCCATCAGGCTCTGTCCCTAGGACTGACACTCTGGACGTGGCCACATGGGGGCTTCGGAGACTCCACCACAATTAGCACTGTGGCTTCAGAGGTATGTCAGCATGTCCTTGGGGCATCTGTCATTAACAATTATGAAGTCATTATCTGGTAAATAATTCATAACCCGAGAGATGGGATAAGCCGCCAATAAACAATAATCCATTTAGAACGCAGCCGGGCGAGGGCGAGGGCAGCCGAAGTGATACAGCTCCCTCCTCGCCTCTGGTGTCAGCACAGCCCACACTCAGAGCCCTGCGCAGGCTGGCCTCGCCGAAGCCCTCCCGCCCCTCCCCTGACCAAAGGCAGCACCGCTCCCCTGGGCTGAGGCAGGATTTAGTCTCTGGAATAACAACGGCGGGTCCTGAGTGCTGACCAAGTGCCAAGGGCTGTGCTAAGCGAGTCACAGGTACTTCCTCCTCCGATCCTCACAACAACCCTGTGGATGTGGGTACTGTTGTTATCCCCCTTACAAAGAGTGAACTGAGGTTCAGAGACTAATTCACTTACCCAAGGTCAGAAAGCGTTGGGTCTGGGATTCAGGTCGGTGCGTCGTGAGAGCTTCACTCCCTTCTACCATGAGCTTTAACCTCTCACTTGTCTGGCCTTTGTCCCATGTGACCTGTGCCCTCCCATCTAGTCTGGGAGCCCTGGAGGTCTGTGTTGCCCTCTAGCCTCCCTCCCCATGGGTGGGGCCCCGGGGTGTTTCATAGATGCTGCAGACCCCAGCCTCACCTGGCAGCTGACTAGTTAGTGATATAGTTAGGCTTGTTAGTGGTGTTTGGAGGCCAAACCAAGGGCACTGGGGAGGGGGGCAGAAGGGGGTGTCTTCAGGACACTGTATCTGAGCTGCCCATCTTCTCACAGGCCTGGTGTTCTTCTCCTCATCAGGGGAGACACTGCAGCCTTCTGGCCAGGCTCTCGTGGAGAGCTCCATCCTGGACCAGGTGCTCTTTGCCCGGATGGCATGAACCCGGCCATGTGGGTTGGCCCTTAGGATTGGTTAGCTCTGCTGAGAGCTGCTCCTCTCCTGCCCACACTGTCACTCCTCCACCCCTGTGTCTGCAGGACCATTCAAAAGACCTGCCCAGAAGCCCCCAGTCTTAGGGGGGCCCTGGGGGGTCTCTCTCTCACTGCAAAGAGGCTCCACTCTTGGCTTCTCCTGGGCAGGGGCCCATGGGGCCATCATCAGCACCCCCACAGCCAGCCTCCTCAAGACCTGCAGTCAGGAACGGTGTCCGCGACACTTCTCAGGCAACCAGAGCCACCCTGAGCTGGGAGCATCAAGGAACAGGGTGGAGCTGCTGGCGGCTAGGCCCCATTATTGTCACACATCTGGAATGCAGCACAAACCTCTATGGTCAGGCCGTGTGGTGGAGGAAGCCACAGTGGTTCCCATGCCTACTCATTTCTCAATAACTGTGGTCACCAGTGCGGGGAGAGGCCCCTTTTAGCCTTCTGACCTCTCCTACTGCAGAGAGCAGGGTGGTCAGGACTGGCAGACACAAAGGCCAGGAGAAGGGGTCACCTTGCTGCATTCCAGAACAGCTTGAGACAGCCTGAACCTTCCCATCTCCTCTGAACAGCGTTGCCTTGTGGAGGCGCTGGTCCTGTCCTATTTGCCAGGCTCCCCCACTGACACACACCCCCTGGCCCCTTCCCGTACTCCTTTGCTTCCAGAAATAGGGGAAGATTTCACCCCCGGGCATCTCCCGCCTTTGGCCAGTGATCTCAGTGTGTTGTTCAGCATGGGGCAGAGTCGAGCAGACGAGGAGGGTGGACAGGGGTGGCACAGATGCAGCCCTGGGCATAGTGACGCCACCCCTATCAGTCCCCAGCTTTACCCCAGTCCCATCTCAGCACACAGATGCTACAAACTGACCCAGCCTCTTTCGTGGGCCTTGGAGAGCTCTTGGCAGAGCTGGCTGCAATCTCCACTGTGGGATTACCAGAACTGAGGGCGCTGACCACGCACCTGGGAGCAGGGAAGGGGGTTTCCAACCCTCTCTCCTCAGAGGCCTGACAGGGCAGGACCTGTGCCCAGGGCCCAGCCAGAGGAAAGTAGGAAGCTTTCTATTCTGTTTGTTTTCACCTCACCGAGTTCCAGAAAGGATTGAAGGTGACTTACAACGTAAATTAGAAGCAAGAGAGAGACAGACAAGTGTGCAGCACTTGAACTGGCACGGGAGCTGCTGCCTCCATGAAGCCCCATCTAGAAAGCCCCATACATTTGCTACAGGTGGGTCACAGACTTGCCTCCAGGCTTGGCAGAGCCTCTGACCTTGGCCTCCCACTGGAATTGCCTGGGGCTTCTGGTGACTAATGGGAGACAACCCACCTCTTGCTTACCCCAAAAGAGGGGGGCACATACCCCTGTGTTTGGGGCTTTGTTCTGTGGGGCTCGTACATCCTGTCACTCTGGCAGCTCCAAGCTGAGACCTCGCTGTGCTGCTCCAGGGAGGAGGGGAAACTTCCAGGCCGGCTCCCCCAGCCCTCAGGACAGGACTTTCCGTGCCTGGTTGTGGATAGATTGACAGAAAACAAAACTATCATTTAGGGAAGTGATGGGGAGTTTTCATCCCTGGCAGTCAAAGGAGACAGAGAAACTGGCTTTTGTCCCGAGGCAGAGAGCATGGCATTTCCTTGAGCTATAACAGAAAGTACAACCTTCCGATAGCCCTCAAGAAACGATGCTCTATTACGCATGTGTTCACGTGTCGTTTGTCCTCCTGTTCTCAGTGAGGTCGTGCTGCAGGGCTGCTGAGTTATGCGCTGCAGAGGAGGAGCTGGAGACCTGCTAGGCCTTCCTTCTCCTCCTTCTGCAGTAAGCCCTGGGGATGGATCGACCCTGACACTAAAGCCTGCTCCCAGAGATCTCCAGGGAAGGAAATTCCATCAGCTCCCAGAGTCCCCACTCCGGTGGCTCCTGCAGGCTTTTCTTCTATCTGACCCAAATCTCCCTTGCTGCAATTTAAGCCCATTTTCTCTCGTTTTGTTGTGAGTGGAAATGGAGAACAGCTAGTCCCCCAGCCGCCTCCCTTTACGAGGCAGGGCAAGTCAGAAGTCCTCTGTACCTCCTGCCACACAGAAGCACTCAGAAACCTGCCCTGCTGAATCCCTCTGTCTAAAGCCTCTGATGGAACAGCTTTCACACTAATGCATATGAGAGGCTCCATCCCAGGGGCCGTGGTGGTGGTGGCAGAACCCCTCCTGCGGGTGCAACACTGAGGTGGCCCCTGGGGATGTTGAGGTGAATGGGGCTTGGACCCTGCTGGGGGGAGATCAGGGTGTGAATGGATGGGCACCACACAGTGATAAGTGCGAGGATGGAATCTGGCCAGGGAGCTGAGGGAGCTTCCAGCAGGAGGTGTCACCTATGTTAAGTCCTGAAGGAGGGAGGGAGTTGGCCAGGGGGAAAAAAAGGACAGACTTTTAGGCCGATACTAGGAAGATTCTCACCCACTCCTGGTCCCATGTTTGGGTTTGAAAAAATAGTTCCCTTAGTTATAGCCCCGTTTACTCCATTGTTTAGTGAAGTTTCTCCAGCCTGTCTCAGCTGATGGTAAATCAGGAGTTCCACATCCTCACACATTCATTCACTTATTTGTATAATTAGGGGGAATCTGCCAGGGGTCAGGGCATATATGCAGCACACCTGTTCTGTGGGGGGGTTCTGTTGGCCTCTTGATCTCCTGGACCACTAGCTTTCTGTCTTATTTTTGTGCCTTTTTACTTCTGGGAACAAATAACCCCCACTTGCTTCTACTAAACAGTAGCTGTTTTGTAGGCCATTGAAGCCAGTTCCTGGAAGAGATGGATTCGTGGTTAAAAAAAAAAAAAAATTAAATTAAAAATTTGATTGGAAAGCAGTAGATCGCAGCTAAGTTCTGAGTTTAAAAAGCAATGACGCTGAGTGTCCCTGACAGCACTCAGGCAGAGCACAGTGAAGGCAAGAGAAGAATTTTTATTTTTCCTAGGCTAGTGGAATTAAAACCTTCCTACTCTGTAGGATAAATGGAGAGAAACTAAATCCCTTTTTCCTACGCAGTTATCTAATTGTAATCCTGAGATGTGAGCAAGGTCATTGACTTTTTTTTTCCGTTGCTTGGTCAAAAGCCCCCTACTAACTACTTGGCTTCAATACAACGGGGCCAAAAAAATGCATTGATTGAATTTAAATAATGGAATTGCCATTAATATCTTCCATAAAAGATGATTGATTCTGACTTGGATTTATAGGAAGTTGGGGCTTATTAAAGTAAACAGAGTGACAGTTATTCAATATTAATGCTGGTTTATGCACCCCCCTCCTCAGGACTGGTGAAATGGGTGGGATCCCAGCCTAAACCGCCTTCCCCCATGCCAGCGGCTGGGTCTTGGGGACCTCCGGAGGGTGGGGAGGGCAGTTACCAGCTGTGCCAGTCCAGGAAGCCAGGCTGCCCCCTACCCCTCCTTTCTTCACATTAGATCCTAGTGTGAAAATTACTACCCTTTTTTGTCGAGAGGCTGTGGGTGCTCCAGCCCCAGGAAGACCAGTAGCTTTCACCTCTGCTCTGTGGAAGCCCACTACCCCTAATAGGACTGAGGACCCCTGATGGCCCAGAGAGTCTCTCCCTCTCCCTGCACCCCTTCAGAGCCCCCACCCATCTATGGGCATGCTCAAAGCCCCTCAGCAGGTGGGCGGGTGTCTGAGCCGACTGCAGCCTCCTGCTCTTCTCACGGCCCGCCACTCGGATGAACGGAACTCACGCAGGGACATGTGGGCTGGCGCTTTCAGAAAGAGTTTCTCCAGTGACTTTACTCCTGCCAAAGGTGGAGGTGAGGCCTGGATCCGGCAGGGAAGTGGTGGACTCGGGCTCTTCATAGGAAAGACCGGTGGGGGGGATGTCAGTCAGTCACGGTGCTGATAGCTCCCACTGGTGCCAGCGTCCACCCAGCGGGGCCATCAGCTCCGCTCCTAATCCTCTCACTCCCAGGTAGCTGCCTCTTTCATCCCCATCCAAGCAGTTTGAGACCTTTATCACTGTCTCCCAGCCCTCAAGATGTTATTGATCTCCTGTCCCTCGGCTATAGACTGGCACTCTCAGACCTGTCCCCAGGGTCTACACAGCATGTGCCCCTGCCCCTCCCCAGGATGCCCCTCAGGTGCACAAGACCTCACAGGGCTCTCATCTTTCCTCCAGCCTGCTCCTCTTTCCACGCTCCCCACCTCCGGGAATGGCCACAGCATCTTCCCAGTACCCAAGTCAGAAACGGGGGAGTGCCCCAGCCCTCTCCTCCCTCACTCTCCCCTCGGTACCTCAGGCTCTCAGCTCTGTCTCCTAACCTCTCTCCCACCATCCTTCCCCTCCATCTCCACTGCTGTTGACTTGCTTCAGCAGATGCTCACCAGTTCTTTCCTGAAAGACCTCCCTGCCTCATTCCTTTCCCTGCCTCCCTCTTTGCCCCCTTCCAGAAAAGTTCACCCTGCACACTGGCCTCCACAGTGATCTCTCTCGGGTGCACATCATACCGCCCATCTGTAGGATAAAGTCCTATAGGATAAAGTCCAGACATCAGCATCCCCCTGTACTGAAAGCACCACCCACAACCACACTCTGGTACTTTACACCACAGTGCCCTTTCCGTGCTGTTTCCTCCACCTGGAATGCCGTTCCCATCACCCTCTCTAGACTTGCACACCTAGGCGTCCTCTCAAGGCAGCATCAGCCATTCCCTCCTTTGTGCTCCCACGCATGCTGTTCGTACCTTTAGTGCAGGAAAGGAAATGAACCTTTGAGGGCCTTCTGTATCAGCCATGTTTAGGGCTGCCTGCCTTGCCCACACCACCTGCTGGAAACATCTGTGTCACCCACAACCCCTGCTGCTGAGAGCAGGTCATGTGACCCCACCCCTCCAGCCTCAGTTTCCTGGACTAGGGGCAGATTCCTGACTTCAGGGATGCCCTTCCATTGGCTGGCCAGCAACATAGGACTGATTGCTCCTGACTTTAAAAAATTAGCTAGACCATAGGATCTCTCTCCTCTGGAATGGAAACTAAGGGAACCAGAGACAGTTCCGTTTGGGGTAGGGTACTTAAGCCGAATGGTAATACAGATGCAAGACAAGAGCAATTATTCTGGGGCTCTGTACAAAACAATGTCAAGTCTCAAGGCAGCAATTGGAAAGGAAAGGAAAAGGAGGAGGATGTCCCAGGAGAAGGAGAATCTTGAGCAAGAGACAGAGCTCATCGCTGCTGGTCCCTGAAGCTCTTCTTGTTTCTGCCCGTCTGCTGGCTTCCCCTGAAACCTTACCATAGTCTCAATGTTCCTCCTTCACCATGAGCTGGTGTGGGGGGGTGCTCTTTAGTGAAACCAAAGAACCCTAACTAGAATAACTACTTTTGAGTGCCTTGCAGTAATCCTGCCAAGTAGAAATTATTATTGCCGTTTTTACAGATGAGTCAGTTGAGGCTCAAAGAATATTAGCTACCATGCTCGAGTTCACAGTGTAAGGAAGCAATAGAGCCGAGATGCGGGCCAGTCTTTCTCACTTACTGCCAGTGCTCCTTTCTCAGCCCTTGCTGCCTCCATGTTGCATCCCATTGGCTGTGTTCACTGTCCCTCGTCTCCCGCCTGGGGCTCCAAGCTGCTCAAAGACAGTGGCTGCGTCTCGTTCACCCTTGTGCCCCCATTGCCCACCACGGGTTCTGGCAAGATGCAGGCATCAGGTGTCTGATGGTTATAATTTAATATTTCCATGCAGCCTGGAGAAAAAAGCATTGGACTCTGGGCCCAAAAGCCAAAATTCAAGTCCTGCCTCTCTCCATTATGGTTGTATGACTTTGAGCAGACCACTTTAATCTCTCCCTCACTGGCAGCAATGGAAGTAGTCTAAGATGTAATGGGCAGTTGGACGAGATGATTTCTGAGGTCCTTTCCTCTAAAATCTCACGGCTGTGTCATCTCTGCCCTGCCTACCTCACAGGAATGACGTAAAGTAGAACTCTCCACACGCCTGGCCAGCCGGGTGTCTGCCCCAATGTGTTCTTGCAGATAGTGCAGCCCTTTCCCCCTGGCAGTGTTGGCTCAGCACAGCTCCCCGGAGGCCCCCCGCCAGGGCCTTTTCTTTCATTGCTTGCTGTTTAAGAGGGATTTGTGCTGTGGCCAGGCAGGCCACGATTTTCATGCCCCCCTGGTAGCAGCTTTATCTAATGAGGATGAGATGCTTACACATATTTTCATTCTTCAAAAAAAAATTGGCTATTAATTTGTCAGAATTATTCATATTTTACTGATGATATTTTCCATGTATCTAATCAGGGAGCTCATGAATAGAAATGAAACTATTTAAATACAGAGATGGTGTACATTGTAAGATCTTGTTTTCTCATGCTGTTTCATAATGCAGTGAATACATTTATTTCTTCTAAAAACAGGTTTTGCAACCATCAAAAACAATTTTTGAAATCTTTGATCCAATATGACTCTATTCAAATATGCTAAATTGGTGTGAGTGGCGTGTGTGTATGTGTTTGCACATGTGTGTGTCTGTCTGTGTGGTCACTTGAAGCATGTCCATTGTTTTCTGGTCTTCTCCATAGGGACAGGAGACTGTTTCCAGTGAGAAAAGTGGAAAACACGTTTGGATCAAATCTTTAGGATGGATGGATGGCAAACTGAAAGTACAAATTGAAATTGGGCTGAATAATATTTGAGATAATTATTTGTACAATGTAGACTTTTAAGCTGCTCAAAATTCCAGCAGCACTTACCTACATTGAAAGAGGCTTAAAATCATTAAACAAAGCCAGATATTAAATATACTACTGCTATCTCTCGAAACATTAGCAAGTAATGTAAAACACATGGCATCTACTCAATGGAAAATCTGAGAATACAAATTATAATAGTTGTCTTATAAGACCTCTGGGAAGCTTGAACTAAATTGCTTAATTCCATTAATAACAAACTATTACTCTAGCTATTAAAGTAACATAAGGTAATAGAGATCATGTCGAGAGATTGCACTGAGGCTCTTTCTTCACCTAGCACAAATTTATTCAGGGGCATTGATAGATTTTAATTGACTATGGCAACTGAATAGCAACAAAGGAAATTGAATGTCTTTTGAAAAGCTCCACATTTTGTAGAAGCAAATAGCAACACCAAAATGAGGGTTTGGGGGAGCTGGGAGAGGCGGGAAGGACGTTGGGCAGCATCTGCACCAGCAGCTCCTCCATAGAAACGCTTTCCTGTGACCTTAACAAAAAGCTTCTTGGGAACAGGCCCGCCACAGGCCCAAGGATCTTTTTCAGCTCGTGCAGTCCAAATTGAAACGAAACCAATCCAGGCTGCTGTAAAGGCACGTGCTTTGTCATGCATATCCATGGGGCATGCTTCCAAGATATAAGACTGGAGGGACCTTCGTGCGGGCTGCTGAGTCCTCTCCAGAAAGTTGTGAGAACAGGGTTTGTTTCAGCCTGAGGGCCTGGCAATAGTGTAATAACCCCTTATCTTGGCCTGGCAGTGGTGTGAGTGGCCCCTCATCCTGGCCTGGCAATGGTGTGAGTGACCCCTCATCCTGGCCTGACAGTGGTGTGAGTGACCCCTCATCCTGGCCTGGCAATGGCGTGAGTGAACCCTCATCCTGGCCTGGAAGTTGTGTGAGTGACACCTCATCCTGGCCTGGCAATGGCGTGAGTGGCCCCTCATCCTGGCCTGGTAATGGCATGAATGACCCCTCATCCTGGCCTGGCAGTGGTGTGAGTGACCCCCTCATCCTGGCCTGGCAATGGTGTGAGTGACCCCTCATCCTGGCCTGGCAGTGGTGTGAGTGACCCCTCATCCTGGCCTGGCAATGGCGTGAGTGAACCCTCATCCTGGCCTGGAAGTTGTGTGAGTGACACCTCATCCTGGCCTGGCAATGGCGTGAGTGGCCCCTCATCCTGGCCTGGTAATGGCATGAATGACCCCTCATCCTGGCCTGGCAGTGGTGTGAGTGACCCCCTCATCCTGGCCTGGCAATGGTGTGAATGACCCCTCATCCTGACCTGGAAGTGGTGTGAGTGACCCTTCATCCTGGCCTAGCAATGGCGTGAGTGAACCCTCACCTTGGTCTGGCAATGGCATGAATGACCCCTCATCCTGACCTGGAAGTGGTGTGAATGGCCCCTTATGCTGGCCTCGCAATGGTGTGAGTGACCCCTCTCCATGGCTCTGAAGCTGAGGACCACTACAGTCTCTCTCAGCTCCCATCTAGTCCAGAATGGATTCTGGTGACCTGTCACCTCCTTTTCTCATCACTTTTTTGGTCCTCTGTCCACTACCCATGGTCCTTCTGTCTTCTTTCCACACCCCATTGCCTCAGGGTATCTGTCCTGTATCTCACACAGGCCTTGCTTCGTATGAAGTCAGTTTTTATATTAGTCTGCTTGAGCTGCCATAACAAAATACCATAGCTGTGTCGCTTAAACATGGAAACTTTGTTTCTCACAGTTCTGGAGGACAGAAGTCCAAGGTCAGAGTGCCAGCGTAGTCAGGTTCTGGTGAGGGCTCTTTTCCTGGCTTGCAGACAGCCACCTTCTTGCTGTGCTTTCAAATGGCAGAGAGAAGGAGAGAGAGCTTTCTCTGGTGTCTCTTCTTATAAGGACGCTAATCCTATTGGATTGAGGCCCCACACTTATGACCTCGTTTAACCTTAATTACTTCCATAAAGGCTCTGTCTGCAAATCCAGTCACATTCAGGGTGAGGCCTTCAACATGTGAATTTGAGGAGGACTTTGTCAATTTAAGGAGGAACACGTGAATTTATGTTCAGTCTGTAGCATCTCATCTTATTGGCTCATCTCTCCTCCCCCGCCCACCCGAGTACCTGGGGCTTTAGTGTGGCCTCAGCTCCTCTGCTTGAAGGAAAACCCATTTTTCAAGGAAACTATACCAACATGTGACAGGCGGCTGGAAGCATCCCTGTGGTGACATTCTGGAAGGTGGAAGGACCGCCCCCCCCAGGCAGTGGAGGAGGTGGCAGGGTAGTCACAGGGCACCCCCCCCCCCAGTCACCACCATACTATGCTCATTGGTGGGCTGGATCAGGATCATTGTGCCACTCAGCCCCAGGGCACATGGTGATGTTGCTGCAGAGGTGTTTGAAGTTGGTGACTCCTGATATCTGGGCTTTCCCCTGGTTTTTGTGTATATCCTGACCACCATCATCTCACTTCAAGCTGTAGGATACTCCTTATCTTCTGCCAGGGTGGCAGTGAATGTAGCATTCAACTCTGCTGTGTCCACTGGGATCAGGAACATTCTCTCTCCCACTGCCCGTTGGTCCCAGCTTTTTTCCAGGACATCACAGAGGAACTTTGGAGGGCTGGCCTGCACCACACAGCATCCGCTCTGTGCCCACAGCCCCAGCGAGGGTCTTGGCCCTTCTGGAGTCCTGTCAGAGCCACGCTGCGGGTGTGACACCCAGACTCTGGCTCATGGCTGTGGACGCCTGCCTCGCTGGCGCTGGGAGATTCTAGTCCCGCCGCGGCTGCAGCACACGCATGTGTTTGAAAACCTCCTTGGCAGGCAGGACCTCCTAATTTTTTCCACTTCTTGTGATTAGCGTTGCAGACTAATCCTAGCACCAGACTCAACACCAGCTGTTCTTCCCCTACTGCTTGTTTTTACTTATAAACCAAATCCTGGAGCGGCTGCCACATCGGCTGGCCCCGCTCCTCCCTCAGCCTGAGCTGCGGCTGGTCACCTACAGCATGACCTCAGGTGAGTTATCTTTCCACCAGGCTGCCTGTGTCCTTCACACCACCTGGGCAGCACTGCCCAATCTCAGAGGGCTAGCCAGGGGCACACTCAATTCCAAGAGGCCTTCGGCTTACCTGCTGAGACAGCATGATAGCGGTGGTTCCTAGAACCAGACTGATCTTAGAAATTTAATTTTGCATCGGAGACATCAGACATCCCAGATACCACATGCAATTTTTTATGTAATAAGATACATTCAAAATAATACATGCAACATTTAGATAAGTTTTATAACTTAACAATAAAATGAACACACATGATCCCACCTCTGAACTTAAGAACTAGAATCTTGCCAGACTATTGAAATTACCTGTTTTCTTGCTCAATTCTTGCCAACACTCCTTAAACTTGGAAAGAAGTCTGCAGGAAGAGCACTGGCCTTCGCACCTCTCTCCTCCTGCCCCCACCTTGCTGCCATCTGGAGGATAAGGACCCCCCAGGGGGGCCCCAGGTTGCAGCAGCAGCACCATCTCCACCCTTCAGTGGGGGCCTGGCCAGAAAGCAAAGCCTCGATGGCCGCCAGCCCAGCAGGAGTGGCCAGAGCTCCCCTCTGGAGTCCAGGGAGGGTGACAAGACAGGAGATGGCTCTGCTCTGCGAATGTCTCTGGCGTCTCTCCTTCTTCCCGTGACTTGCATGGCAGTGCTTGGGGGAAGGTTATTTACAGCATGCAGACACAGGAGCTCAGACTTCTGCATCCTTAGATGCCAGCAATTTGCATTTCTATGAGAGTTTCTCACATACCTGGAAGGCCCTAAAAACAAATCAGGGAGTGTGTCATATGGGACATTTGCCCTCCAAACACTCCAACGTCAAGAAGAATTGTGATTGTCAGAAATATCATATTTCTGTCGAAAGCACATGAAATCAGCTCTGTAAATGGGGAAACATAAGTCACGGTTATATTTGTTCTGCCACGGTATAAGAATCACGAGTTTCTCATAGGGTAGGAAACAAAACAAAACAGAACTATGAGCCCTTTTAGAATGACTTAATGTCCAATCATAGACACCTCTGCCCGGCCACGCTGTTTCTCTTGGTACGAAATTTCTGACTCCCTTCAGCCCTTACGTATTCTGGGCATGTTGGTTTCTTTCTTGGCAATTGGAATTTACTTGAAAACAGGGTGGAAGTAAATCACTCTTTTTTCCTCCCTGGCAATGTTTCCATGTTTTTGCCTCTCCGGCGGCTGCTGTCCGTTTGATTCTCTCTCCTTCCTATTTTCTCTCCATTACTCCTTCCCTCACATGGTTCAGAATTTCTGAACCAGAGGACCACGCAAGGGAGCTGATGGTTTCCTGGAGTAGAGCAGTACTCAGTACCTCAGGTAGGCTCCCCATATCCTATCCCCACCCTTGAAAACATTTTAGTTACACAGGCCTGTGAGGGGGACAGTGCGACAATCACTCAGCCAGGATGAGCAGAGGTGGCAGAAATAGACCTGAGCTCACCTCTGCCCACAGAGATAGGGCCAGGCCGGAAGGTACTGGAGGGATCTCAGAGAAGGGAAAGAAAGGGCTACAGGAGTCAGGGAAGGTTCATTGGCTCCCGGGCATCTTCCACTGGATCCTATGCAGTGTAGCCTAGAGATCTACGGAGAAGAGCAAAAATGCCAGTGAGGAGGAGAGAGTGTGGACTGAGGCTGGTGTGTGTATGCATGTGACATGAGGCGAGCACTGAGCTGAGAGCTTGACTGTGGTCAGGAGTAGGGGCCTGGGGCCATTTCCTCAGCACTGAAGTCCAGGGAAACCAGCCACATGGATGCCATTCTGAAGAATAAACCTGTGTCACGTGAGCATTGAGTAGCGAATGTTCAGGGGGACAAAGATTGGTCTCAGATTGCAGGAAGGGTTGACTCAGGATTTCAGGCCAGGATCCGAGGATGCTCTATACTGGCAGTGAAAGGAAGATCCTGTGAGCTCTCAAACTCAAATACTGGGCAAGATAGATTTTTTTTTTTTAATGTAAAAGTCAGGAAAGCAGGCCAGGATTTCCTGACAATCAGGAAGTCTGGGATTTGCCAGCAGCAAATCGCCTTTCTCTGAAATCCCCATGTAGACTCCAGTCTTCCATCTCTACCTTGGCCTCGTGCCAAGTTGGCTGGGTCTGGGGTGCCAGCAAGGTGCCCTGACGCCCAGGTGGATGTGGCCAATCAGAACAGATGCCCCGCGAGGCAGGAGACTGCCACCTGGGGCCTCACCCTGCTCTGCCAAGGCCTTTGGCAGAGGGAAGCCCCTATGCCTGGGGTCAGGAAGGGTTGGAGAAGGAGAGCAAGCGCACTGGAAGAATGTGGACCTGCTGTAGCCAACACCCAGCCACACCACTGCTTTCTTGACGCCTCCATTAGGAATTCAGAAAGGTCAGGGACTTCTTAAAACAGCACCATCCATAGCCCAGAACTTTCTGCAGTCATGAAGATATTCTGTGTGATGCTGTCAAGTGCTATTGAGTACTTAGAATGTGGTTCACGTGACGGGGGAACTGAAGTTTTAATTCTATTCAAGTTAAATTAATTTTAATTGAAATAGCCACGTTAGCTAGTAGCCACAGTATTAGCAGCATGACCCTAGAAGGCCTGAAGCAGAGCCTGGATGAGGCTGCACGTGCCTCCCAAGACTCCAGAAGATCTTTCATTTTGTCCCTTTCTATGCCTCAAAGTGGCAGAGCAAACAGCTCTCAGAGAGAAATTATCCTGAAAATCAGAATGGGCTGAACGCTTACCGAGTCCCTGCGACCGAGCACGTTTCCTTCAGGTCAGAAGATTGCGTCAGGCACCGGAGAAGATCCCACCAGGTTTCCCCAAAGCCCTTTTCTCTCTTGCTGCATCAAGTTTCCTCTGCTCCAGCTGCCTGAGGAAATGGGTTTGCAAGGCTTTATTATTTTTGGATTTGGGGGCATATTCACCAAAGCCGTACGTGGGTTCCCACTTTCCATTTGATTTCTGGCTGCTCGAGGCTCCCTCCTGCCCAGGTGGTAGGCTTTTCCGTAGACCAGACAGTGGCATGGTTCAGAGTTGCCCCCACCCCTCCCTTCTTTAGGGTAATTGGAGAGTGAATCAAGGGGCTGGCTGCCACCACTTACAGGAAATGAGCAGATGGGGGCAATTTAATAAACATTCCACCGAAAATGCCTGGCTTCTTCTGGTGTAAGTTAGGAATGGCCAGATAGATATTTATTTTCTTGCTCCAGAACCATCAGGCCCAAGCAGTGGCTGGATTTTGGTGGTTTGGTGAAGTGCCCTGGCTCTGGGGTAACTGACGGAGTGATCAGAATCCGGCCTGATTTCGGCAATTGCGCTTCTTGGAGTTGGGCAAGGATACCAAGGAGAAAAGGGACTGTGGGAACAAGTCAGAACAGGCCAGGGATGAGGACGAGGAGAAACAGATCTTCAGCCCTTTGGGGAGGTGGAGGCAGCACCTGCTCTGTCCTGCCCCCACCAGCCCCCGAGGAAGTAAATCTTGCAGGGGTTGGGTTGGGGAAGGGGATTAGGACTTGGAGATCCAGAATCTTCCAGACCCCTGGTGTGGTCTCTGGAAATAATGAAGGAGTGAGCGATCTCATTGTGTTTATGATAATCTTTCTCCCTGGACTGCTTAGGATTCTAAAACCTTAATCTTGGAGTCTCATTCTCTAGAAATAGAGCCCTTGTCCACTGGCTGAGAAGGGTGGGAAGAGATCACTAGAGGTGTTTGCTTTTCTAGGGTAGAAGGCTTAATGGTTTATTTAAGTACATTTGCTTTGGTTTTATCATTGTGAGAGTAATTAATTTGTATGGGACTCCCCTTAAATGCACAAATATGTATTGGTGCTAACTGTATGGCAGGCCCTATGCTGTCCCCCAGCAAAGGAACAGTGAATGAGGTCATCTCTGCCCTAAAGGTCTGGGAGGAAGGAGCAAGATATTCAGGCAGTGTTCACAAGGAAAAACACAGGGCAGTGTGGTCACGTCAGACACATATGCAGAAGGCAGCAAGTCCAAGAGGGCTTCATGGAAGAGGGAGAAACTTGAGCTGGGCCTTGAGATGAGTAGCAGACTTCTGATGTCTGGAAAGAGTGCAAGGAGCTCTTCAATAGTTGGAACCAAGGTGTGGCGGTGGGAAAAAGAAACAAGTAAGTGATAGGAAGCCATGGAGAAAATGTTAGTATTATAATTTCCAATTTAGGGGTATATACTTGCTATGTTTAAACTTGATGAATTTGCAACCCACCTGGTATCATTTTATTAGATCCTATTTTGTGGTTCCAGCAATCAGGACCAATGTTAGGGAAAAACTCTGCCCTCACCACCTAGAGAAGCCCCCTGACCATCATCCTTCTCCCCCGCAGGCCAGAAAGGTGGAGAAACAGGCAAGTTTCTAATATTGGTGGTGTGATTTCTACGTGACGGTCAATCAATTGTGACTCTGAAGCCACTTTTAACATATTTTCTCAGATTTAAAAATTTGTTTGAAGCTTTGAAGGTTGATTTCTAGGTTTATAAAAAAACTGATCTATTTTGAGTTTGAAAATGTAATTAACTATTTCATAGAAAAGAGTTTTAAAACCTGATTACTTTCCCCAACTCCACATCTCCGTGAGGCTATTAAAAAAAAAATCAGATTTCAAATCATGCACACAGAGTGAGTAGCTTTTTCGAGTTCAGTTGACGAGGTTGCACTTTGACATGCTTTTCAAGATTTGAATATTTTTATAAATCATGATTATGCTACTGTTTAATGAGAACAAAAGTGGGAATAGCATCTGCTCGTCTGCCGTGGAGCGCCTCCCGGCCTGTGTGTGCTGTCTGGAAAAGTGGTGGCCCAGTCTGGAGAGCTGATGAGCGTCTTGATTAGCTGAAATTGCTTCCTGCGGTAGTTTGGGGGCATCGGTGCTGTGATGAACTGGGTCATCTCAGGGATGGGGACACAGGAGCTGCTCTGAGACTCGGAGTGGCTGACTATCCAGACTCAAGTCAGAAATCTCCAGCTCTTCCAATGGACACATAAACCAGCTTCCCTTCTGGTCCAGGTTGGGATCTTGGGGTCCATTGCTTGCTAGACTGTGAGCTTCTCCAGGGCAGGAGTAGACGCTGATCCAAGTTGAATTCAGCCTAATTGAGACGCGCTATAGTGACTGCTGGTTATGGCGAAACAGGTGGGACACACAGGCAGGTTCACGGAGTGGGGAGGATGGAGACAGTGGTGGAAACAGCGCTGCCGTGTGGACATTGAGGGTAGCTTTGGGTCAAAACACTTAATTCCATTATCACTCAGCTTAGTCGTTAATGTTCAGGTTGAAGAGCCTATGTCAGCAAAAGAGTTTAAATAACATGGCGGGTTTTGTTTTCTAAGTTTTAGAACGTTGCGCTATTTTAGTTTTCTTTCAAAACAGTGAAACTGAAAATATTTTTTATTTTTAAACTGTTAGCTGTTTTTATCTGGGAAACTCATTGATCCAGAGTTCCTTACCACCACCACCGTGAAGCTTTTCTCTAAATAATGTGTTTAATGTAACTTCTATGCAGTGAAATATCTAGATCTGAGGTGTACAGTTCAGTCAGTTATGCACTGACAAATAGAGATGTCTGAGTAACCCACATCCCTATCAAGAAAATGAATTTCCATCAGAAAGTTCCAGAAAGTTCCTCATGCCCCTTCTCAGTCAAGCCCACTACTCCAGAAGCAGCCACTGAATGGTTTGTTTTTAACATGCATTTCAATTCAATGTTTTAATTTAAAACATCACTTGCATTTTGAAACTGAAAAGGACTCCTTCCTCTGAGCAAGGTCCATTACTGGCTCCCCGGCACACTGCGTGCCCCTGTTGTAGCCAGGCCAGCTGGACATTCTTCCGAGTTTGCAGTGCCCCCGGCTCAGACTTGGAGGTTGTCTGAAATCTCGTCAGCTACACAACTCCACACCTGGAATTTCAGACATTCGCAATACCTCGAGAACAATGGATGGCAAGAAAATTCATTCTGTGCTTTTTCCAGGATCGCTTGCGTGCAATTGTGCCTGCCGAGCAGGAGGACTCCAGATTAGAAGGAGGGAGAGAGAGAGGCTGCTCATCAGCCTGCATAATCAGCATCGAACATATTTCTGCCCCAACAAAGAGAACAGTGTGTTCCTGAGACGCTGTTGTGCAGCTTGGAGCCTCGCTGGTGGGCGGTTCTCCGGGGAGAGAGTCGCATTTTTCAGCAGTTTCCCCCACACCCACCAGCCCCCCCTTGTTTTTTGCCCTGGACTTTCTGGCTCCTGAGGAGGGGGCTGCTCACATGGGGCCTGGCAGAGGGCAGAGATGGTTCTGGCTTTTGTGCCCCTTCATCCCTTTGACCCCCACGAAATAAAATTCCTGCAAACCCACCTGTCTGCCAGGTGGTCCCCACCTGTGTTCAGCTCTTCGGGCCACTAGTCTCGGGTGGTCAGCGGGCACCCAGACCACCGTTTTGGCCACTTTGCTTGTCTCTTTAGACGCAGTGTGCTTCTTTTTCCCATGATGCTGACAGCCACCCCACGTTCTTTCGAGGCTGTGCTGGGTTCCCAACCTCAGCCCTCTTCTGTCACTCTTCTGTGAGTCATCAGTGGGCTGTGCTGGCACCGTGGACACTTCCAGAGAGAAGCAGACAGGCTGCTCCTGCAAGACAAAAGTGAACAACAGCCAGGCTGAGGTATGGTCCAAGCCCCTTGCAGGGCAGGCCTGTCCCCTGTGGCCCTCTGTGGTTGACTCCATTGGTTTGATCGCTAAAACCCCATCAGGACTCAGGTCTGTTTGTGGTAGCCAAGCTTGAAAAAATTATTTCTTTCTTTTTTTTTTCCTTCTCTTACCTATAATTGTATTTCTTCTTTAATCGTAAGGGTTTAAATCAGGAAAAATAACCTGAGAATGTATGTGCTTTGCTTGAATGTTGTAGTCGTGCTCTGTAAAATTACCCGAAGGCAGAAGAATTAAAGATGGAAACGATTAAGATGCGTAGGACTACAGCAGGTGAGGGCAGATCCGAGCCAGAGTGTGCTCCCCATGAGGGGACCACAGGGCGCAGCCCTGGACTGGGATGCAGGGCTCCGACCTGGTGCTCGCTCCACCTCTGCTTTTACTCTGACTGTTGAAGATCATTCCCTGGCCTGTGCCTTAGGTGTCCCAGTCAAGTGGACTAAAAGGTCACTTCTAGCATGACCCTCTGTGGCTCCATGATTCCTTTGACATCGCCGGTCACTGATATGCTTGCCGTGGTCACTGCCTAATAGACTGGTGAAGGTTAGTAGGTTTTAGAGACTCAGACCAGAAAATACAGAGCAGCATGGAAGTTAGCACTGTCCCATCAATGGCTCATGGTTCCTGCAGACTCCTTGTATGTTACCACTATGGCCCAGCGGCCCTCTAGCCAAGCTCAGACGGCGCGGCCTTGATTGTCCACAATGGAGGCAGCAAAACAGGCTTCGGAGGTCCATGGCCAGGTGTCCCCTTCACTTTGTCTTATAGGAGCTGCCCCATCCATGCTCTGGCTCCACCCAGACCCCCGGGAATAAAATAAGGCTCAGGTGAGAAGTGGGGGCCCTGAGCCCAAGAGGCATCAGCTGCCCACGAGGGAGGAAGAAGCAGCAGGCAGGAGACCTTGGAGCACAGGACCGCAGCCTTTAGTCCTCGCACACGGTCCTCACATATTGCTTCCTTTGTTTACAAGAAGAAGGGGCCAGCCCACGAGGCCATATAAATTATAAAACACTTCTGTGTGCCTACATCTTTCCCCCTCCTATACTGGGAGCCTCTTGTTCCAGCCCGAAGGAGTCCACTGGACTGGCAATGTCTCAGAAAAGCACTCCCTGAACCAGCCAGTGAGGTCCCCGGGAGCAGGGGCCAAACTGTGTCTTTCTGGATGCTCCCTAGGGCCTTAGGGCCAGAGGGGGCCTCCAGAGACCGCGGGAGCTTCACAGGGGGACAGTTCAGGCCAGTGATGAGTCTTCTTGAGAACAATTCCAGGTCATAGAGGGAAGAGAATATCATGTTCCATATACTCTGTTCAGGGCCAGACAAATTTATAATCTTTTTCAGAAGTGTTTTTCATCCAAAAAAAGATCTTTTTAAAAAAAAAATTAATATTTGGTGCTTAAAGTAACAAATGTCAGTTCCCTGGAAAATTCCCTCGTTTGGAAGAAGTTCAAGCTGAGAGTGAGTGATTTGACAGCCCACCAGCCTGAGCGTTCCAGAGCAGGGGCCTCTGAGACACAGACAGGAGCTGCTAGTGAATGAAACGGCAGTCGTGGGGACGTCTACACTGGCTCCCACTGCACACTGGGGGGTGGTCCTGCTTCAGTCCTGTGCCTGCCCCAGCAGTGGGAGGCCTGTGGCTGCAGGCAGGAACTCAACCCTGTGTGGTCCACTGGGCAGCAGAGGCGAGCCTGGCCGGTCATGCACTCTGGAGTCCCTGGGGCATTTCCTACAGTTTCCATCCAGGGGGCTGGGGGTGGGCACGAGGGGGCTCGGGGCAGAGGCTTCCCTTCAGACTTCCCTGAAAGAGAGTCATGACTCCTGTTGCAGCTGGAACTAGAGGGCAGACGGGCACCAGCTGGGACAGAAGAAGGGTCTGGGCTATGGATTTCATCGGGTTCTAGTGCAGGGCTGGGCACAGATCCACTCTGTAGTTCTGGCGCTCCCTGGGGAGGCCTGCACTCGGGTATAAGGCTGGGAGCCACGGCCAGGCAGCTGGGTCCCCGGGGCTCCCGGCCTGTGATCTGAAGCCCTGACCAGTGGGCATATCCCCAGCCCCTCCCTCTAAACCCCCAGCCTCCATTGATGGTCTCGGTGACCTCGTCTCCTCCCAGGCAGCCAACTCAGTCCTCCACAGGTGGGCACTGGGCACTTGGTTCGCCAACCTGCCCCCAAGAGGCAGTCACTTCCAGAAGGTCCTTCTGCCTTTAATCTTCCCACAGGGAACAAACACCCTTAATTTCTCTCCTCCCTTCTGCTAGAATGCTTGGTCTTCTGTCCTGCTGGCCTTTTATACACTAGAATTGAAAATTTCTCATGCTTCGAGGGGTCAGTGTTGTTCACCATTGTCCCTCACTTTCTTTGCACGTGGAGAAACTGAGGCCCAGGCGCTGAGGGGAGAGTGGGGGTTGAGAGCCCCGTGATTCAGAGTGTCAGAGGACACTAGCTTGTCCTGGCAGGTCTGTCCCTGAGCGTCCCCTGGCCCCAGTGACTGCTTGCCCCACATGTGGGGGTGTCTCCTCCCGGGGTGTATGCTGTGTGCTGGGAGGTTTCCCCTCGGGTGGATGGGACGAGGCTTCCACAGGGGAGGCTGCAGTGGGGGTTATGCTCGTCTCCTCTCCATTCAGAGGCCAGCCTTTGTCCACAATTGGTTTCCTCCCTCTGCCACTTATGGTGGACGCTCAGTGGGTGGTCTGGGTGACTCTTCAGATGCCCGCACACTGGCTTTGGTGCCACCTTGCCTGTCCTGCACCCCAAACAGGCTCTCAAAACCCAGGTCCAGGTCTGTTACCCAGGTCTCGTTGTCCAGGAGGGGCATTCCCCCAAATACCCCCCTAGAACGACCTCCAGGCAGGTCTAGAGGACAGACAGAAGCTCCTGCTGGACCAACTTGGGGGACAGGAAGGAGCATTTTCAAAGGTGGCACATAAGCCCTCCTAAACGCCCACTTGTGAGTAACACACTGTCTCATGCTTGGCGGAGAGGCCAGAAAAGGACGAGGGACTTGCACTGGTCTGTGCTGCTGGGCTGGCATCATAAATAACTTCCTAGCCTCTCCCTGGAGGGTGGGCTTCAGAGGACACCTGACCCAGTTTGGGAACAACCTCTCGGCCCTGGAGGTCTCAGAAGAGGACATTCTGTCCATCACCGCCAAGGCCAGGCAGCTCCCACTGAGCTAATCAGGTCAGCTGCCCCCTCCTCAGGCAGCCGGGCACCAACCCCGGGGCTGTGCTCAGGTATGAGAAACGGCTCCATTGCTCGGCCTCGCGCCAGTCTCTGCAGCGACTTTGTGCAGTGAATTCCTGGAATCCTTTCATCTTCTCTTTTAAGCAAACGATGAGAAAACAAACAGACTTCCCGGGAGTGGTGGGCATTGTGCAGATGTATTCCAGATGGGCATGATTTGGAGTCCTTTGTGCCTCTTGTGGTTTGTTTTCCAACAGGCTAGGCAGCTGGTCTGTTAACAGGTCATTCGTTAGAAAACAGAGCTGCTCATCCCCGTGCAGTTGAAGGAATGGGACGGCTCACGCTCAGACTGGTCAGCCACGTCTTTAATGTAGACGCATTGCCCTGCGTGCCTTTGTCGTGAAGTTCTGCATTCCTCAGTAAAATAAACACCGACCCTCCAACTTGACACTGAAAAGAGTCTCTGCCTGGGAGACACAATAGGACCCTTCAACCTGACCCTCATCCCCAAGAGTGACCCCCCCCTGTGGGTGTCTCTGATTAATGTTTGTCGCTCCACCCCGGATGAGGACTCCAGCCACTCTCTGGCCTAAGTGGGGGTATTCAGCCTTCTTGTCTGAGGCCACTGAGATCACTCTAGGACATTGAAGGGGCTTCACCCCAGGCCATGGGAAAGCAACAGGGAAGGAAAGACGCAGAGCATTACATAGCTGGACCATCCGGCTCCCAGCACGTGCCTCTCCTCCAGGAACCACCTGTTCCTCCTTTCCTGGATCCAGCCGAGTCGTGGGCACCATCACAACAGCCAAGAGCTCAAACCTGAATAGCCCAACTCCTGGAAGGACCCATGGGAGCAGGGCCCTCAAGGCCCACCTTCTACATCTGGCTCCGGTGTGCACTGTATACCTGGCACCTGCGGTGGGGCAGAAGTCTCTCTTCAGGAGCTACACAGGAGCCCCAAAGTGGGATTTGGGGAAAAGAGGATGCTGAATTTATGCCAGAGAAACTTCCACCCTTGAATCCTTTAGATTCTTTTTATACAACGCAGAAAACCCGTGACCAAAGCCAGAATGGGGCCGACCCTGGGGTTCTGAGCCAAGTCATGAAGGTGACCTCCCTGTGTGGGCTGCACAGGTGTGCCCAGCTGTCTGCACACACAGAGTGCTCCCGTGCACATGGGCCCAGCTCTCTTGGTTTGAGAATCCACGCCTGTGAGCACCATGAGCATCAGGATCCTATAACGTAAGGGGCAGGAAAATAGCAAAGACGCACAGAATAAAGTGAGGAAGAAATGACCCATGAGGGAGAAATGCCCACTGCAGAGGCCTGTTTGTATGTTCTGACCCGCCAGATAATAGGATTACACACTCCTTATCTCCACCGCAAACTGGCTCGGTGCCAGCTCCAGTCTGAGCTGTGTGACAGTGGGACATCTGTCCTTCCTCTTCTGCTCCACATCCTTAACTGTGGTCACAAAAGCAACAGCAACAACTCGCTTTGGGGATCCGATATCAGCAGGGACTCAGTTTCCTGACTTTGTAGAACCCCTGGGAAGAGGTTACATTTCTTAAGTCTAAATTTTTAGTGTCTGCTCTCGAGTGCAAATTCACCTGTCTCTTGATTCAAGAAGCCCAGACTGAGGACCCAGCATCTCTGTGAGCAGTTGTGAGGGGCCAGCCTCACTCAGGCCTGGTCTTAGGAAATTCACCCAGAGCAGCACATTTGCTCCTACAGTGCTGTCTGTCCATCCATCCGTGCACCAGTCCATCAGGCCCCTACTCTCAGCCAACACTGAGAGTTCTTATGTAAACATCCTTCCTACGGCCTGATGCGGAACACTGGGAGGGAGTGGCAAATAGCAGGCACCGGGGTGACTGTGTGACCTGACATCTGTTCCGGTCACTGTGGCCATGTAACAAACCACCCCCAAACCTAGAGGTGTGAACAACCATCTTGTTATGCTCACAGTCTGTGGGTCAGGACTCCAGACAGGGCACAGCAGGGAGAGCTTGTCTCTAGTAGAACCTCGGCTGGGGATGCTCACAGGCTGCAGGCCCTGGGATCACCCAGAAGCATCTTCTGTCATGGCTGACATGGACACTGGCTGGTGACCGGACCTCTGCTGGGGCTGTCTGCTAGAACACCTGTGCGTGTCCTCTCCTCGAGGCCTGGGCAGTACGGTGGCCTCAAGGGGGATGGATTTCTTACTTGGAAGCTCAGGGCTTGAGCGGGGAGCGGGGAGCGGGGAGCGGGGGGTTGGGGGTTTGGGGGGGGCGCAGCTAACAGGTGGAAGCTGCATAGCCTTTGATGACTTAGCCTCAGAAGACACTCCTGCTCCATTCTGTCAGTTACAAGCAAATCACAAGTCTACCTGGATTCAAGAGGAGGGAAATTAGGCTCACCTCTTGATGGAGGAGAGGCGAGGTTCTAGAAGAGCATAAGATTATAGTCTGCCACGGCATCCCTGCTGCAGTGCTCTCCATCTTGCAAATAAAAACCCCAAGCCTTGATGTGGTGCCTCGTGAGTCTGTTCTGAGCAGATTACCCAGGCCTGACCACATTTAAGATTCCCGCCCTGGGTTCCCATGGCCCGTGCATGGACTCGGTACAAACAATTGGGTAAATCAGTCCCCAGTGATGATGACTTTTTGTGGGACATTTAACAAGCACAGTCTAGCAGAGCAAAAGGCAGCTTCCATGTAACAGTGAAAACAGAGACTCGATCTGGACTGCTGGTTCCATGGCTGGCTCTGCCACTGACTGTGTGACCTTGAGCAAGTTACTAAAACTCTCTGTGCTTCTGTTCCCTTATCTATAAAATAGGAATGATAGCTCAGGCTGCCATAACAAAATACCACAGATGGGGTGGCTTAAACAGAAATTTATTTTCTCACATTCTGGAAGCTGGAAGTGTGAGATCAAGGTGCCAGCCTGGTCAGTTTCTGGTAAGAGCTCTCTTCTTGGCTTGCAGATGGCCACTTTCTCAGTGCGTCTTCACATGCCAGCCTCACATGGCTGTTTGGTGTCTCTTATAAGGACACTAATCCCATCATCTCATCCCATGAGGTTCCACCCTCATGACCTCATAAACCTAATTACCTCCCAAAGGCCCCATTTCCAAATATCGTCACATTGGGGTTAGGGCTTCAGCATGTGAATGTGGAGGGGAACCCAATTCAGTCCATAGCACCTCCTTGTTGGGCTTATGTGAGGATCAAGTGAGTTACTATTTGGGGTGTGCCTAGAATGGTGCTTGGCATATGGTAACCACTATAAAAGCAAAATGAAAAGATCGAGGGAAGAGCCCAGGGCAGAAAGCAGGGCCACCAGCGGTGGCTGGTGGAGTCCCAGAGACATGGAGTAATTCCTACCTCTGCATTACAAGGACTCTCATCTTTGATGGGAATGGCAAATTACAGCCACAAGGGAAGTGCTGTGTGGGGCAATGGGCTGGCTGCCAAGTCTAGGATCTTCATCCATCGCAGTGTGGACCTTCCCTCATCTTTGTGTATGTGTGGTTTTTTTAAGTTCATAACTTATTCTCATCCGTGGATTTGGGCGAGTGGGAGAGGGGAGTCGAAGATGTCTTTAATTAAATATTGCCACTCCCTTCTCCTTAAGGTCATTTACAGTCAATAAGGGGGAGGAGAAATATCTCTTTAGAAGACCTTTCAATTGAAAAAAAAATGAACTACTGAGTGCAAAAAGCGTTCTTATCTAAACATCCTTCCTTCGTTGTGATTTAATATGTGCGCTGTACTAGATAGAAATACAAAGCAGCTTGGGAAAAAGTCTCAGCCCTAAGAATCTTATAGTATTAAAACTCGAGTAATCCCACACAAGAGAAAAATACAGCAAAGCCTGAGCATGGCCCCGGCAAACCGGTGTGCTCCGCCCCCTGCGACCCGGGGGCTGTGGGTCCTCCCGCGAGAGCCGGGGCTCGGGCTGCTTTTGACAGCTGAATTTTATTAACTGTTTTTTCATTACTCCTGATGGGCCTGGCAATGAACTCTTATCAGTGTATTGTGGCGAGTACAAGTCAATTAATTTCTTTTAAATAACTTCAACTGAAATCCTATTTGATTTATATTCCAAAAATGATTTCCATTCCATTCCTTCCTGAGATTATAGTCCCGGCTGAGTTAATCACACTGGCTGCACAGTCACCCATACCCCAGGGAGAAAACAGGATCAAGGAGGAAAGGAAATGAGAGGAAGGTGGAGCTGAGAACATTCTAAAGGCCCCTTATTCAGTGTGAGGCCGTGTGCTCGGGGACAGGAGAGCTCGCTTAAATCTTGCCTGCAGAAAGGCTTATTTCTAGTCATCGTGGCGAGGGATAAATTGAGGAAGGACACAATGTATCCAGAAGACGGAGGAGTCCTTACCCAGAAGCGTGAGCGGTGGCCACTGTGGCTGCTGAGGTTTGGTGGCGAGCCATCCCCTCGTCTGGCACGCAGAGTTTACTGTTGTTTCTGGGGCTGGCGTCTGGGCCCTGGCTGTGAGCCCCTGAGCTTTATATGGCCTGCTGTGTGGGGCCACCACAGGCATGGTGGGTGGGGGACGACAGTGGGCTGTCACTGTGAGCAGAGCTCCAACAGGCTTTGCTGTGGATCCGCCGTTCTCCCAACCAGAGGCAGGCACAAGCCGAGGGGCCACCTTCCTGAGAGTCTGCCCACAGGGGCCCTGTTTGCCACCAGCCAGGCCTCCCAGGTGATAATGCCTGGCCTATCTGAAAGGAGGGCAGTCACACCCTCTCAGAGGAGGTGGCATGTGCTGGGTGGCATCTGGCCCTGGAGAACAGAGCTTAGTGAGTGGCTGGTGACAGTGACGAGAGGTTGGGGCTCCAGGGGAGAGTGGCCCCCGCCATCGGGGGAAGTGCTGTGGCTGAGTCCCAAGGCCTGGCAGGTGTGGGGCTGGTGAGAGATGCCTTCTCAAGCCATCTTCTGCACTGACGCCAGGCTGCTGAGTTGGGTCTGGCAGACTGCCGGGTGATAGCAGGTCGCTGCCCTGGGGCTGGAATATCCAGTGGAGAATTCAGGGCAGTTAAAACGTTTTGCAAAGATGAATTTGGACAAAAGACATATTTGCAAAATATCTGCTATGGATGCTGTGTTCATTTGCTAGGGCTGCTGTGACAAAGCAGCATAGACTAGGGGGCTTAAACAACAGAGCGTTATTTTCTCACAGTTCTGGAGGCTAGAAGTCCAAGATCAAGGTGTCGGCAGGGTTGGTTTTCTTTGAGGGCTGTGAGGGGAGGATCTGTTCCAGGCCTCACTCCTTAGCTTGTCGATGGCTGTCTTCTCCCTGTGCCTTGACGTCATCCTCCCTCTGTGTCTGTCTGTGTCCAGATTTCCTCCTTTTATAAAGACACCAGTCATATTGGATTAGGGCCCACCCTAGTGACCTCATTTTAATTTAATTACCTTTGTAAAGACCCTATCTCCAAAGAAGGTTCCATTCTGAGGTTCTAGGGGTGAGGACATCAACATAGGAATTTGGAGGGACACAATTCAGCCCATATAGATGCTGTCCTGGGGAGGCAAGTGAGTGGTGTTTCCCAAAACAGAGACCTGAGACTGCCAATATCAGAAGCATCTGGGGCACTTGATAAAAATGTGACTTCCTCAGCCACATGCCAGGTCCACTGAATCAAAACCTCTCAGGGTGTGACTCAGGATTCGGCATTGAAATAAACTAAATAGCTCCCCAGGTGATTATGGTCCCCTTTGAGGTTCTACTGTGTGTGGGAGCGGGGACAGGGAGGCATGGGGATGACAGCTCCACCTTAAGGAGCTCCCTAGTCGAGGAAACAAGATCTCCATGAGACAAGTAGAGAAAATATAATGCAGACTATAATCGAGGGGCCACTTGAACAGCACAGAACAAAGTGCCGTGGTGACGTGGAGAAGGAGGGAGGTTCCCAGGAAGGGGAGTGTGGGGAAGCGGTCCTGGAGGGCGATGTTTCTCACATCTTCCTCTGCATAGAAGCAATTCAAGGCCGAGGATTAGAAATATCTAAGGACAGGGATGCTGGCAGATGTGAGGATCTGTACAAAATCTTATCTCAGTGTTGAGTATCTTTGAGCAGTATATCACTTTTGTCCTTATCAAAAAGCAAATTTTGTTTTTTCTGGAATTCCTGTTTGCTGATATCTGTACCTGATACATCGACACTCAGCAAAGGTCCGCTGACTTCAAGGTTTTGGAAGTTCTGTGTGGTTTGTGGCTGTGGTGGCTTTATCTCTTAGCGGGGAGGTGTGTGGCTATGGGGGTGAAGGCCGGTGAACATTAGACAGGACAGGTTTGGGTGTTGCTGGCTTCTGACTCCAGCGGGTGAGTGTTGATGTTAAGTAACATTCATCCCGCCTATCTTCCTATACACATATTGATCCCGGCCAACGAAGACTCGACAGGAAATCACACAGAAAGAAATATGTCCGGCCTCTCAGTGGAACAGAACGTGGCAGGAACCACAGTGAGTCCTGTGGGCTCTGGAACTGTGTGCACCCTCACTGGCTGGGTGACCTTGGCAAGTTACTCTCCCCTGTGCCTCAGTTTCCTCATCTGTAAGATAGAGAGAATGGTAATACCTATGGCATAGCTCTGTTGTGAACCTTAAATAAGTTAATTATGAAAGGAGTTTAGAATAGTGCCTGGAATATAAGTATGCAATAAATGTTAGCCATCAATGTATTTTTTGCACCTGGGTGAGTGATGTTCTGAGAATTTACTTCAAACAAGATATCATGGCTGTTCTCTGGGGACTGGGCAGTCACTAACAAATCCATTTTTCTTATCGTGACCTGTATAGCTCAGTGATTTTTCTGCTGTCTGCTCCGGGCTGAGGCAAGAGAGCTTCACCCCACCCCCCACCCCACTGAAGTGAAGCTTCAGCCAGGGCAGGGCCACAGCCTTCCTGCAAGGGGCAGGACCGTGGGCTGTGTGTGTGCCTGTGTGTGTGTGCACACGTGTGCACACACTCTTTCAATCCCAAGGGGGCTGCGTGTTGGCTAAAGGGTGTCTCTTCCAGCTCCTGGAGACTCCAGGAACGAACAGCCTGCTCAGGTGACTTTTCTTTCCGTGCAGTGGGGGCTCTGCTTCATGTGAGGCAGTGTCCCTGATGTACACTGTTCTCTGCCTCAGTTTCCCTTAAAACCAAGTCCCTGTGCACACACCATGGGGTGTGGCCAGGGTGGCTTTGTGTGGCCCATCATCACTTACCCTTGGCGGGCTCCACATGTGATGGTCCCCAGGAGGGGAGAGGGCAATGCACCTGCCCTCCTGGGAACACGCTTCTTCTCAAAGCTTCTCACTGTCACACTGTCTTGGAACAAGTTCTTTCCTGGGCTTATACTTTAAAATCGTGGTGAAACGTTGAATTCGAGGAGAGGGGAAAAAGGTCAAAGGGGCAGAACTCGCTGACACCTATTTGGGGATTAATTCTGTAATCCAATTTTTTTTGCCCACAATCTTACAGGAACTCACTAAAGATGATTAATAAAAGCAGAGCTCCCTGGTTGAAGCAGGGGTGCCCTCCTTCAGGAGCCTCTGAAATGCCCACATGGAGTCCTAGGATGTCTCCAAACCCAGCTGGAAAACTCCTACTTCAGTCTGGGCATCCTCCTTGCTGCCTGAGCCCGTCCCCTGCTGCCGGCCTCTGTTCCTGACAGTGTTTGCAGCACCTTCCCTGCGGGGTAGACAGGACAGGGTCCAGGAGAGAAGGGACCACTCCTGCCAGAACTGGCAAGGTTTCCTTTTGGATAATCACTGCAGACCTCTTGGCTCAAATGTGCTGTTTGAACTTGACTTTTCTGCATTTCCCCAGTATGACGACCAGCGCTAACTGAGGCCTGAACGGGAAGCTTGATGTGTTAATCCAGGCTGTTGCCTGGCCCACTCTAGTTACTAGTCTCCTGCTCCCTCCCACGTCACTCAGGGGACAGGAGGACAGTGGGAGGGATCGGAAGTGCTGGGCATCAAGAAGTGAGTGAGGATGAGCCCCTGAGGACGCATGGGCTTTGAGGGGTGCCTACAAACCCCAAATGGCTCTGTCTTTAGACTTGCACATCAGCCTGCAGCCACCCCAATTTTTCTATTATTATTATTATTTTAACACCACATTGGCCCTATTTTTAAAATCTGCTGCGCTTGAGCAATTTTTTCTGACGTCAGCTGGCTGCCGGCAACTCTGCTTGAAAACAAGAATAACCAAATCTTCTAAGGAGTAATGCTGAACCTGCTTCAAACGCAATAAATCACAAAAACCATTGTTTACGATAAGTGGTATCTGATTGCTGTTAGAATCTGTGTTTATTGCTTTTGTGCATTATGGTCTCTTGTAATTTGGACAGCCAGAAATTGTATTCCTTTATGCATCGCATAGGAAGGGTTTGTAAGGAGGGAGGCATCTGTAATTACGCTGCCAGGGAGTGGGGTTGGGAAGCCTCGGAGAGCAGGAAGTGCAATAGCCTGGTTTTCCTCTGAGGAGCTGTGCATCGGGCTTCCCACTCTCCCAGTTCTTGGAACCCTCCAGGCTCCTTCAGAGACCTGGACAGAGGAGGACAAATAGGAAGGGCCTTGGAACCACGGTGCCCCAGACCAGAGAGCCCGTAAGTGGCCTCCGGGAGCGGAGTGTGGGGTGGACGGGTGGCCGCAGCCCCACAGGAAGCTGGGCAGATGGTTTCCCCTGGAAATTGCCTTAGACGCCCCTGCAGTTTCTTCCCTCGGTCTTGCCGATCCTGACAGGTGCCCGCTCGGCCTTATCGGGGAGGCTGACAGCAGGGGTCCAAGGACAGCCCAGAATTCCTGGTGCCTCTATCTGCAAAACTGGAGAAGCTACTTGTCCATGGAGCCTGGATGTGACACGTAAGGTGCGCAGCCACCGTCAGTCAGTGAACCATTGACATCACTTTATTTCTCTGAGGAGCTGTTGCTGGAAAGAGGGGCCGAGTCTGGGGCCTGGTGAGCTCTCAGTCTCATAATTCAAACATCCGGACTCAGGGAAGAGGGTCGAGTTTCTTTTCATTGAAATAGACCACGCTCCGGCCGTCCTCACTGTGTTGGCTTCTGTTGGCTCCCCGACCTGGAGGGCTGCTCCCTGCCGACTTCGCCTGGGTAGAACCCACCCAGCCTCCACGTTCCTCCCCTTCCATCAAAGCTGTCCCTGAACTTGTTCCTCCTCCGGTTTTCTCAGTCTTGGTAGAATTCTCCACCATCTCGCCAGTCTCTCAGGCCTAAAACCTGAGATTCATCCTAGAGACCTCTCGTTCCCTCCACCCTGGCGCCAGCTCCACACACAGAAGGCGCTCATTAATGAACGCAACAGCCATCAACCGCCAGTCTTACCAGAATCGCCTCCTGACTATTTCTCCACATTGTCCCTCTTCCCCATCTCTACCATCACTGCCCTGGGATGGCCCTTAGCTGTTCCCAACAGGACCCCTGACAGACGCCTGGCACTCTGGGACCTGGGTGGTGTTCGGGGCTGTGTCTTGGTCTCTGCCCCTGCAGCCTCGTCTTTCCCCTCTCCCCATCCTTTTTGGCTCCAGTCACCCCAAGACTCCTCAGTTCCTGAGCCCACCATACAGCTTCCTGTCTCTGTTCTCATTACTAAGGCTGTTTTCTCTACCTGCAATGTCCTTCTGCCCTCCTTCACTGGGCTTCCCCCCTTTGGAGACAGCTTAGGCACCGACTCCTCTGGGGAGCATTTTCCAGCCATGCCTGTGGGCCTTGGGGGCCCCGTCTCTGCTCCCAGAGCTCCCTGTGTTTTTCTCTGTGATAACTCTTATCACAATTATAATAAACTATGCATGTCTCCCCTTAAAGGCAGGAACACTATGTTATCTGTCTTAATGTCCCCAGCACCCGGCACAACGCCTGGCCCTTAGGTGTTCTGTAAACACGAATCTACATGGAACTAGCACTAAAGCACAAAGAGCATGTGGAGGCAGAGTTCATTTAAGATTGCTTGTCGACAATTGCACACAATTGTGTGTCAGAGCAAGTTCACAGATGGCTCCCCAACGAAACCACACCTCTGCACCATCAGAGACGAGGTCCTCGCACAGCCCATGGGTCAGGTGCCAGTCCATCCTATCTCCCCTGAGAGCCTGAGCACTCACTCAGGGCAAGGACTCGGCCTGAGGAGTTCCAGCCCCGATGAGGCTGAGGGGCACAGAGCAGATGTTCCTCAGTGGAGGCTCTGTGAGCAAGCGAGCGAGCACAGGAGAAGCCTGGCCTCGCAGGTGATTGACATTCATCCCCCACAAAGGATGGGACTAGCCAAGCATGCTTTATTGAAGAGGTAAATGATCAGTTTTGATTCTCAGGCTGTGAGTTCTGATCTGATTGCCCAAGCCCTGCCTTAATACACACCGAGCTGGACGACAGGTTCTCCTGTGCCCCCTAGTGCTTAGAAGGGCTCCTTGAGACTCCTAGACTTGAGCTTCAGGGCGGCATATGGATCCCTTCTGCCCTGCCCAGCCTGGCCATCAGAGCAGTTGAGGAAGTGGGGAGAGAAGCCAAGGCAGGGCTCCACTTCCAGCAGACCCTTGCTTCTGGGGCTGTGGGCACCTACGGGGCTGACTGGGGACAGCTGGTCAGATGGCACTCTGCACGTAGCCCAGCAATTGCACTCTCAAGGCCAAGTGTCACAGTTCCCAGATCTGTTGATTTCAACAAGCCTCCCCTTAATTCACATACACACACACATACACACACATGAGAATGCTAAACTGGCCAAACTCACTGCCAGCACCAAGAAACAAAGTGGGCCATTTCCCTTCTTTTCCTCTTCCCACCCTGGGGCAGAACCCCCAGGGGCAATGCACATAATTTGTGTCACAGTTCAGCAAACTAGATTAGGATATGGGCCTCTGTGGTCTAGCTGGGCAGCCCCATGACCATTGACAACTTTGTCTCTATAGGGAAGTACAATCTGAGTTACAAACAGCTGACTTCCTGGCAGACTTTTTGGAATTCGAGCTGCTCACAAGCAAGGGCGTGGGAAGTGGACCCTTGGGCCAGTTGGCCAATCAGCAAATCCCCCTGGTCTGGGCCTGGTCTGGGCCCTGGGGAGGCCAAGGAGGAATTAGTACACAGAACCCCTACTCCCAAAGCCCTCATGGTCTGGTCTGGGGTGGGGCAGCGGTGCCCTGAGCGCAGAGCCAAGTCTTGCCCACCCGTGTCCACACTGATGGCTCTGAGGACGGAGGACCATGGGGCTTTAGGGAAGGGGAGGCAGAGTGGGCTGGGGCGGGCTCGTGGCTGGTGTGCCTCTGTCTGTCACAGAGAGAGTGCAGGGCTGGCCCCTTTGTCAGCTGCCTCACGGAGCTGAGGCCACGTGGTCCACAGGATGGATGTGTGTAGAGCAGTGTGTGGAGTGTGCTTCCCATCCCCTGTGTCCAGGGACAAGGCCAAACAGGATCCTTTCTTGGCTGCTCTCTTCTGGCCTGGGGGCCTGCCAGCTATGGGCTTCTTTATTCTTTAAACTCAGAAATATAAGCAATTTGACAGACATTTTTAAATAGAACCCAAATAATATAAAATTTGAAATTATTGGCCTTTCCAAATTCTTCTCCTGTATTTTCAACCTGCAGACACAGTGGATACAAGACTCTCGTGGTTTCCATCTGTCTCCCCATGGGATTCCACTAAGTGTCTCCGCATGTCAAGAGTCCAAACCGGGGGCCTAGACAACTACTCCAGGGGCCCCCTTCACAGGACTGAGTTTGCTCATCAGCTCCCACCCTTAGGAAAGCATTTTAGTGCCACATCATCTTGCCTCAAATATACTTGGCTTTCCATTCTTTGGGCCTTGCGAGGTTAATGATATTGAAGAGTAAAATAGGTGTTTTTGTCTCCCTGAAAATTTTTGGGTTCAAATCTTAACTCCATCAACTACTGCATGGGCAAGTTGCCTTCCAGTTTTCTCATCTTATCGTGGACACGATAAGAATACCTGTCTCAGAGGGTTATTGAGAGGATTAAATGAGATAATATGTGGCTCATAATAAATAATAAAGGATAGAATAGAAGCAGTAATTACAGTAAAACTATTATTATTATTATTATTATTATTATTATTATTGGAAAGCAGACAGGTTCCGTGGGCTGGGGCTCACTTCCCCTGCACACCTATAGCTTTCAGGAGTATCCTATTAGCTCATCAGGCTCAGTCTTCAGGCCAGACACTCCCTCTGCCCAGCTGATCAGTGGGGGTCTAAAATGGTGGAGACATGAGAAGTGGCCCAGGGAACCTTTTCTCACGTCACCCTGACCCTTTAAGATTTGCATAAAATGCTCAGGGGGGTTTCACTGTGACATGTTTTTCTTGCTTAGAAGTAAAGATGGAAGAGTTGGGGTCCACCCAGTTGACTTGGTTGACTGATGAGAGAGTAAGGTGGTCTTTAGGGGAGGGGTAAGCCTCGGGGCCACTGGATTGGGAATGGGGATCAGATCAGGCAGGCACTTCCCTTCCTCCCAGAGATGCTCCACATGCTCTCAGGCCCTGACTTCCTTCTGTCTGCTGAGCCCCACTTTCCTGATTTGGGCTTGTGCTCCCGCTCTTTGGCCTGGAAAGCCAACCCCAGAAGTCCTGCCAACGCCCAGGTCAACATATCTCCTCCAGGAAGCCTCCGTGTGTATCCTCCATCCTGGTGCGGGCTGGCCCAGCCCAGTCCCCAGGGCAGCTCCTCCTGGGGTGCCACGTATCAGTGGCTTGGACATCTCTTAGCCCCCACTAGGCACTGTCTGTGCTCAGCTCTCACTCCCCACTGGGCTCTTCCCAGAGCTGCCCACCCAACCCGAGTCCCCAGGCTGTCACCTGCTCTCCACAGTCACTGCCAGCTCTGACCCACCCCACAGCTGTTCCCTCCCTTCTCCTAACTGCATATTCTGAATCCAGTGACTGTTCCCCAAAAGGGTGGCTCTGGATGGTATGTGGAGCTGAAACTCCCAGACCAGGTCAGGAAGCAGCCGAAGTGTCCCATCCCCTTTGAGCCCTCAGAGCAATACTTTCTTTTTATTAGTGACTCCCCTGGGGCACAGGCAAAGGGCCTGTGAGTCTAGTGAGCACCGCTGCTGCCAGGCAGCATGTGGAGAAGATTTGGTCTCCCGGAATCCTGCATACGGTGCCCGGAGATCCTCAGGGCCCCTGGCCCCCTCCCTCTCCTCCTGCTGTTTCTCCTCCTGGGCATTCTCACTTGCTAGCTAAGCCCCAGAATATGCCTTCTACAGTATCCATTAACTCCCTGCTGGCCAGTGTGCTGTGGCCTCTGGACAGCTGCTGTGGCACCCAGCCAGCCTAGGCCAGCCTCACGGCAGGACTGGGCTTGGGACCTGCCTGGGGGCTGTCAGCAGAGGGGCTGTCAGTATAAACCACCCGTGGGTATTGCCCGCCCAGGAGAGAAGCCAGGTAAGGGAAACGCAGGGAGAGCAGAACAGGGCTGAAGGACTCCTGTCTCATTGAAGGGGATCAGTGGCCACTCCAGGGGAAGTAAAGCCCTCAGTAAAACAGATTCCAGCTCAGGGAGGGCCAAATCCCCCTAGAAATGGGGTGCTAGGGGTGTGCATTGTGTTAATTTTCTTAGGCTTGGCCTCTGTCATTTCATGGGATCCAGGACAAGTGCCTGTACCTCCCAGGACCTCAGTTTCCTAACCTGTACAATGGGAGGGCTAGAGGGAGGAGCCTCTCAGTCCGGACTTCTGTGGTTCATTGACTGCTTAAAAGAAAACAAAGCCTTGGTGCGGGGCGGTGGGGAGAGGGAGAACAAAGCATGCCTTGTCTGCTCCTGTTGGATTCCAAGGAATGGACTCCCTGGGATTCCCCGCCGCCTCGCTGGAGGCCAAGGCCAGGCCACTGCCCTGACTCCTGTTCCCTGGGTCCTGAGGCCGTGAGACCACTGGGCCGCACTAGGAAGCATGGATGCCAGTGATGAATTACACACATCGTTGCATTCAGTGGACTATTTATGTACCCCAACTCTTTAAAGGGAAACAAACCTCTGTATTATAGCATATAAAACTTTCCCCATGCTTTTAGGTCACTTTTTCCTATACTTTTTCTTAGGACAACACAAATCCTCATTATTGATATTTCTGTATTTTAGGAAAAGGGACCAGACTCGTAGTAATGAGATGCCCGAATTAAGTTCAGTCATTTTCATCTCTCTTTCCTCCCAGAATGTTATTGCTGGAAATGTTACATTATCATAAACCAGAGTTCAGGCTGCTTAGAGGGTTTTAACAATTGTCATTTTTCTTTGGGTACAAATTCTGATTACTGCCCACATTTTACAAAGACCCCTCTCCCTCACTCTGGTGTTTTCTTTGTAGGTATTTTTCTTTGCTGGATATACAGTCTGGGTGATGAGAATTAGGAGGGTTCCTGAGGGAGGGTTCCTGGGTCCTCCTGTCCCTCTTCCCTGCCAGCCATCCAGGGCAAGGAGCCTCGGGTAGGGGTATGTGTAGGGGGTAATGTGGTAGGTGGCCCAGAGGTTCCTCCTTCTGGCAATCCAGAAGGATCCCTGGAGAAGGCTCTGGGCCCGAGCCCTCCTGGTTGGGCCTTATGTGCAGGAGGAAGGGAAGAGGGCTCCTTCACGGCACCCTTGGAGGTGATGTTCATGTGTTGGAAGTTTCCAGGTGGATTTCTTCCCCCTCAACCATATCACAAACTGCTGGCAGGACTGATGCTTGGACTTCACAAGGGGGTTTCAGCGTCAAGGGCCTTCTCCCTGGTGCACTGCAGCTGTAGGTGTAGCCTGCCCTATGGGCCCATTTCCTGGCATCAGGCATCAGGGCCAGCTGGGCAGTCGTGAGTGGTGAGCTCCTCGACCCTGCTGAGGCCCAGCAGCTGCTTCTCCGTCTCCTCCCTGGCATTTGCAAATATCTCCCCATGGACTTTCCACAAAGCCCCTCCCTCACTTCCTCCCTGTGTGGTGTAGGGGTTAAGAAACTGGCTTTGGAGTTAAATAAATTTGTATTTGAATCCCACTTATGAGCTGTGTAACCCTAGGAAAGTGTCTTCACTCCTGTATGAAACCCTTCGTCTGTAAAATGGAGTTTTGTAATAACTACAACCAAGTCGGGTGGATGGCATTAGATCCAGTGCCTGGCACCCATAGGTGTTCTGTAGGTGATGGGGGAGCTGTGCCTGCCCTCATTCCCACCCACGCTTCCTCTAGCTTCTCCTCTGAGTCGTCGTCTCTCTGTCGCTTTTACCCCCAGTAAAGCCCTACCTTTCTTTTCTTTTAACCACGTTGGGTAAATCCGTCTGAAGGGATTGCGCGCCCACTCCTCTCTTCCACGGCATGTTGGATATCAGGGAACAGTCTCTGCATGACCCGGGCACTGTCCACTAAGTGCTTTACGGGCAGCCTCCTCCCCATAGCTGGGAACGACTTGTGTCGCCATTTCCTGGAGGAAACAGGAGCTCAGAGTTCAAGCCAATTTCTCAAGGACATGCAGATGATAAATGTCAGAGCCAGGACACAAGGCTCTGTTGAATTCCAAAGTCTGCACTCTTAACCAGTCTGTGGCCTTCGGAGTATTGTTTATTATGCAGTGATGTGTTAATGCTCAGGGGCGCATGGGGGTAGTTAGGACGTTTGGCCCTGAACTAAATGACCAAAGGTTGCTGTGCTTGCCGAGGTCGTGCTCCTGCTTTTCATAGATTTTCTGCATCTCCCCTCATTCTCATCCGTTCAACTTACTATGTTATTTTTCTTGCCAGCAGCTACAGCACCCCCTTCCCCTGCTGTGGACCTGCTTGTGAGAATTGTGTGCAAAGGAAGTGTTCATAGGCTACAAACAAGGATGTAGGGGCTTTCCTGTGAACGAGGAGCTTCTGCACTACGATGCCATCACTTTGCTTAAGGCTCTGTTTGATTGCTTCTTGACTTGTGGCTGTGTTAGGGATAAAGGAGGGACGGCTCTTCCTTATTTCTGGGCAGATTGGAGACCTTTTACCTTTTTGAAATCTAATCAGAAAAAATGCCTCTTTGCAAGATTCGATAGTTGTCCAAATGGGGTGGGAAGGTGAGGCAGGCCTTTCAGGTTCTCTTCCCACAGAGTGGGCTGGTTATCCCCAAAGGGACCAAGATCCTGGAGTGCGAGAGGAGAAACCAAGGGCCAGGCCCTGGGGAGGGGGTTTGGTCTCCTCCAACCCAGGCCCTAAGTCCAGACCCCTGGCTTTTATTCCTGACTCCAGTGTCAGCTCTCTCTAGATGGTGCCAAGTCATCTACCAGCTCTAGGGGTCAGGCTGCACATCTGTTAAATTAGTGCATGACAGCCCCCCCTCCCCCACAGAGTCTGCGTAGAGCGAACTCCGCCCCACAGAGGCAGCAAGGCCATGCAGACGTGAGGACTTGTTGTACGGGCTTGCCTGCTGTTGCCCTGATCGCAGTCCCCAAAGAGCTGACCCATGGCAGGTGTTAGAGCTGTCTCCGTGGAGCTGTGTGGTAGAAGCCATGCCCCTGCCCTCCGCTAGTGGTCATGGGCCTTTGGAGGGGAGGGGGATGGTTTCCAAAGCCTGGGGCAGGAGAGGGATGGCAGAGGCATTCTGAGCTGCCTGGCATTAGAACTTCCACTGGTTCCTTTCCCAGCCCAATTTGCATTTTTTCCAGCAGACTCGGAAGTGAGAAAGCCTGCCGCCTGGATGCCAGTGGTAATAGCACAGCATCTGGGGCAGGCCAGGGCAGAGGGCCTGAGTTCCATGGGGAGAGCAAAGAGGGTGCATAGGTATTCTCCAGAGCAAGTTTTCCAATCCCTCTTATGATCCTTCCTCCATTCTAAAGCAAAGGACATAAATGCTAACTATGGCTCTTGCCCGTGCTGATAAGGAAAACCAGTGAATGCAGGAGTCTCATTAAGAAAATCCTAAAATTTGGGTCTTATCACTGCTGCAACATAATACAGTAAGTATGTTAATGCCAGCCTCCCTCGGCTCCTGCCCCCTGAAATCCCTTTCAGCGAAGGCTGGCAGAGTGAACTGCGCTCCTGCTCCAGGCGAGTCCTGTCTGATTCGGATTTGTCCCCTTGCCTTGGCGTGACGGAGTGACTCTTCAGTGTGAGAAGCAAGGGCTTTGCCCCCGCACACCTCCAGCTGCCTCTGCAGCTATCCAGTTCCACAAACGTGGTCTGAATCCCTACTGTGTGCAGAATCCGGTAGTCAGAGCCGGGAAATGTCAGAGTCTAGCTGAGTTCGTCTCCTCGCAAGAGCCGAAGAGCTGAGGCCAAGCTGCCAGCCGGCCTCATCCCCAGCACAGACTCGTTTCAACAGGCTTCTCATCCAGGTGATTATTTGCTGTTTGTACTGCTTGGACTTGGCAACGATTCTACAATTCCTGTTAGCAAAGAGGAAACAGACACCTTGAAGTAAGTACTTGAATCTTGGAGGAAGGCTTGTGCCTCTTTCGGGGGCCTGCCTGGACACCCTCAGCCTGCTCTGTAATGATACTGAACTTCTTTACTCGCGTGCTCTGCTCTTCCAAATCCCTTCCCCGTCTGGGGTTTCTTTTTCTCCACGAGACACTTCTATGGGGTAGGTAGAGTTGACTCAAGTATTCCCATTTCTCAGGGAAGGAAGTTGATCCCAGAGAGCTGAGATGACTTGCTCAGTGCTCTGCTAGGGAGAGGCAGAGCCCGCCCAAACCAGTGTCCGGCTCCTCATCTGCATCTCTTTCCACTACACCAAACCCCGAGCTGGCGGGAGGGCAGAAGAGACTGCAGTGAACAGGTGCCTGCGGGGCCTGCCTGGGCTCCGTGCAGAAGCTCGTGCTCAGACGGGCCGAGGAAGGCAGGCTGGGAGATGCCACCGGGACTCCTAAGAGGTGCGGAGGGGAGGAGAAGGGCCGCGGCTGCAGTCACAGTGATAGATGTTCGTGGCTAACGGGTGGGTGGCTCTCGCGCACTGTGCCAGGGTGGTGGCGCGTGCTGGCAGGCCAGTGGGCCAGGCATCACATTTCAGCAACATGACCTCGGCTCAGCACGAGTGAGGGGAAAGGTGCCTGCGGGAATTTGTGGTCTTCAACAAGGAGAGGGGCTGGTGGCCGGTGGAGGGCCCGGGCGCATCGGGAATCTCCGGTTCTGTCTTTTCCATTTCTTTGCTGGTCTTGCCAACTTCTTCAGAATAAGCAATGCGGTGTGTCCTCCACAAGACCCAATAAGAAAACAGTGTTTAAAAGTCAGAGTTTCTGAAGGACTTCACAGTGAGAGGGAGCACATTTGGTATGAAAACGTTCCAGGAAAACAAAAGCCTCCCAGTTTCCTTGCCTCTCAGCAAAAGAATTAGAAAGGCGTTTTTCCAAGTGGGGAGGGAGGCAATTCATATTTGCTCGGGCTCTTACTTGGAAGTAATTTTGCTCCCTGTAATGGTTTACTCAAACCCTCTCAGACTCGGGTTCTCAGCTGGGTGACTTAGCAATCTCCAACATGTGCCAACATTCTGGCCTGTAAGAATACACACTGTTACTTTTAAAGAGTGAGATTTGTTTTTGGGAGATTCCCCTGAGCCAGCGGAGCACCCAGCTGCAGGGAGGCCGCTCACGCGGCTTGAGGGTGCCGGGGCTAAGTATTCCCGTCTAGACACGGAGGAGGGAGGAGGAAACCAGAGGAGACTAGGGCTCTGAGAACTGGGCCTGCGCCTGAAAGAGAAGAACTCGCCCTTTGTTCCACACTCCGCTCCCCACTGCTTGTCCCTGAGCCTGGCCTCGCAGGAGGCAGAGGAGGCTTCTGGGGCTTGGCCTGGAGAATTCCTTATTTCTTTTCTTGCTTCCTCCTATGCCACGTGGCTTCAGATCATGACATTTCTGTTCAATGCTGTCAGTGCCTTGGTTTGTGGAGAATGTCTGTGTACCCACGTCCCTTGGCCAAGAAGAAATGGTGCCCAGAGCCGGCTGGCATCTGCTCCTGCCCTGTCTCCCTTCCCCTCCCCCATGACCAGCAGACAAGGAACAATTCCTTCCCCCAGGCAGCCGGGCAGAGGGAAGCAGGAGGCAACGCAGGCCAGGCCCAGGACCCCCGTCCTGAGCTTGCATGTCTGGCTGAGGCTCAGCTTCAGCCCTGTCCAGGAAGGGAAAGGTCCAGAACCAGCTGTGACTTGCCTCGCTTCTCTGAAACTTAGTGATCTAATAGCCCTGAGCCTCGGCCCCTGCCCCTACCCGGAGGGGAGCCTGCAGAGCCGGGGCCCACCAGCTATTTTTAGAAAGCTATCAGGTGCGCAGGACACCCAGTTGCTTTTTTCCACCTGTTTGGGGTCATTATAGGGATCCTGTGTCTCTGCCACAGGCCCTGCCTGTTCTGCTATAAGAGTCTCTCTGGGGCCGGGCAGCCACTAAGCTCCCTCTTGCTGTAACCCAGCCATCTCTCTGGCCTTGCCTGGCCACAGCAAGTGAGTCACTGAGATCCTTGGGCCCCTGGTCATTCTGTCCTTGGAAGCACCGATGTTGGACACTAATGCTCGCCCTCCTCTGCTTCCTTTAGGAGTTTTCAAAGGTCAGAAAGTAAAGTCAGGTCAGGAAGAATCTTGAATTGGAAGCCCACTGTGAGGAGTGTTGATTCATGGAGCAGAAGGTCCCGGAGTCTTTGTTCTAGGAGGAAAGTACAGAGCGTGTGCGGTCAAGCAGCACCATGCCCGTGTGCACTGTGGAGTTCATTACCAACAGATGCGGGGAGCTGTGGGTATTCTGAGGAAGCTTCCTAGAGGAGGTGGTGTGTGAGCTCAGCCTTGACAGACAGGCAGGGTTTGACCAGGGAATGTGGGAGAGGAGGTGTCACAGGCAGAGGGAAGCTCGTAAGCTGGAAGTGGGATAGCCTGAGGTGTGACTAGGAACCTTGAGGAGACAGTGAGGCTGGCACAGAGGGGCAGGGACAGTGGGAGAAAAGCCTGGGGAGGGCCCAAGGTGGCACCAGGTGTGAAAAGTCTTGAACGCCAGGTGAGGTGTTTGGATCAAAGCCACTGAGGGTCAGAGCAAGGAGAGACAGAGTAGCGTGGCAGTGTGGTGGCCAGCTCTGCTCCCTGCTGCAAGGGTGACATGGGGTCTTCTGGCACAGAGCAGCAGCAGCAGCTTTGGGGCAGCATCTTCGTGGCCCCACCTTCTACACTTGTTCACAAATCCTGAGAGTGTGGTGAGCTGGGGCTGGCTCGGCAGCTCCCCAGAGCCCGTTGTTGACATCTCCTCCCAGCTCCATGTTCAGTGACATCCTGTTGGTAGCTCGAGTCGAAGTGCGAGTAGTTATACAACAGAGACTGGCAAACACTACAAATCAGGGTCTAGCTGGGTTGCTTTGTTTTGTCCCCCACCGCCACCAGAGCCAGCTGTTAGACGTTTACCAGCACAGCACTGGGAGACAGTGGGCCTCTGAAGGGAATAAGAGTCAGATCAGCAGTGGCCACAGTGAACTGGTTGAGTGTGTTTGTGGAGACGTGTCGTGCCCCCTTCCCTGTTGAGGAAGCTGGAGGGTGGGGTGGGGACAGGGCTGCCACCAGGAAAGTTGAGCACTCTCAGCCATTTGTTGGCCAATTCTGAAACCAAACCCCTTAACATGGACAGCAAGACCACTGATACTCCTCATGCGGAGGAAACAAGCACTTCCTACCTTTCTGCTTCCTCACCTGAGCAGGCTTTCCCCGGGCCACACGGAACCACTTTCAGCTCCCTGAAGGACCCACTTCTCCTCCTCCTTGGCATGTGCCGTCCCTCCCTCAGCGTCCCGCTCAGCTCCCCATCGTGGGGTTTCACTTAGCACTGGCTTATCTTGGGCTCTGAAACCCTGGGCCCCGAGCCTGGCACTTATGGTGCACCCAGTAGATGCCCGCCTGTCTGTAGCTCTCCACCTGCCTGCTAGCAGAGCGTGAGGTGGGGATGGAGAGGGGCTGCCTGTTCCGGGGTGGGCCAAGGAGCTTGCCGGCAGAGAAAGCATCTGAGCAGAGCTTTCTTTCTTGACAGTGAGTCTGGTTAGTCTTGATGACATGGTGAAAGCAGCAGGACTTGTTCAATGCTCTACAGTCAAATAGCACTTATCCTCCCAATGCTCTTGTGAGATGAGTAGCGCTCCCATTTTAGAGATGAGGAAACTGAGGGCCAACTGGTAGACCCTAGGCGTTGACCCTGACTCTGGGACCCTACATCCCGAGCTGCTTCCCTGAACTGAGGGCTGCAGATCCTTCATCCCAAGTGAGTTCAGACATCAGGAGCAGCCCAGCCTCCTCCAGATCAGGGTACAAGGCGTGACTCCAGAGACAGGTCTGCAAACCCCCCACCACCATCCCTCAAGGACTTGCCTCTTAAAAATGGGCATTAGTGGTGGCAATGAACACACTGTTGCATTCATTGCTCTTTTGGGAAAAGAAAAACCTGGCTTCTTAGAGTTGTTGTATTTTTCTGTAAAGAGGAAATTAATTTTAGTCTTTCTTTTTGGTTTAAAATGTTGTTCTTTGCTTTTTCCGCCCTACAATTGAAAAAGAAACATTTGTCTGTTGAGAAAAGAAATGATAATTATAGACTAAAAATCGTTTCTATTCTGATTTGAAAAAGTGACAAAAAAAATTCCATCGCACAGATGGGGCCCTGCTGACGGAGGGTGTTTAACAATGAAGCCCCGGGCCAGTTTGGGGCTCAGGATGGCATTCGGGGTGGATCTGAGCTCCAGTGGCGTCGTGGTGAGGGACTTTTTCTGAGGCTGGTCTCTATTTCTGTTGCTGGTTAGTAGTTCCAGTGGGGTCTGGACACACTGCACCTTCTGTGTGGTTTCCAGTGGGAGAAAGGAGACGTGACTGGACAGTTGACTGGTGGGTTGCATGGCCCATGAGATGAGCTGTATGCGAGCTCCACGCGCACAGCTGAGCTCGAGAACCACCTGGCTTCATTCCCCTAGCCAAGAGTTTTGCTTTTCAGCCTCACAAAATTACAATTGCTCCAAGTCCTTCGATCAATAAAGCAGGAAACTGATTAGACTGTGAAATTAAACTAATAATGTCACGCTGTTAACCCCTGATCAATGGGGAAAGAGCTCAAAATGAAGGCTATTTCCTAAATCTATATTACCCTTTGGATACATGTATTTACTTTTTGGAAGAACTCCTAGGAGTGCACACATGCCTCAGAACTCTTTCTTTCCCGGAAACACAGCGTGATTCGCACTGAGGTGCTGGCTGCGTGTGTGCTGTGGGAGACGGGTTAGGGAGAGCCGAGGCTGCAAGGGGGCTGGGGTAGGGCAGCCCCTTGGGCCTTGGGTGGCTGAGGGGGCTGGCCCTCAGAGCTTCTGCTGCATGTGTCATCCCACGGGCTCCTGCCCACCCTCAGCTGCCCCTTGAGACTAGAAACTCCTCTTTGGAGTTAATGCCAGGCTACCTCCTAACCAGATTTGAGGCCCAAGTACATAGCCCTGGCTGGAGAGCTCGTTTCTAAAATCTCACATGAATTCTGCAGGCACACCACCGCCATGCACACTGCAGTGTGGGGTTTGCTGATTCCTTTGTGTTCAACCCCATGGGAGACAGGAGTGGTCCTTCCCATTCTCCTCCCCTGTCCCCGACCTTAGCCCCCATTGTTCATCCCCCTAAGCATACGCTCAGTGTAGACCTGGCTGATTGGAAGCAGTGAACATACTTAAGAGAGAGGGGCAGACATAGGGGCTGTTTTCTGATATATCCCTGATCAATTTCAAGGGCCAGTTTGTGGGGTGGAATATTGGTCTTATCTAGAAACACAGTCTCCAACTGGAACGAGCCTCCATCTGTGAGCCTGGCTCCGGGGGCTCATGGAAAGTGGGCTGAGCCTCCCGCCCCCTGAGCTGACCTTCTGGCCTGTCGGTCAGGACGGCCTCCTGAGACAACCTGGCTGGCCAGTAATGCAGACCAGGCTCTGGTCACACTACGACAAAGGCTCACTTGTCGCAGTGTCGAAAGCCAATCTCAGGCGTGGCCAAGTCCTGAGAGGCCACGGCTTGTCACTCACCAAAGAGGTGTGGGCCAAGCTGGGCCTCAAACACAAGCACCAGGACCAGTTCAACTATAGCACTTTAGTCCTTCCGGCTCTTTCCATTTGCTCATCACTGCATAACCCAGCCCTGCAGAGCAGGGAGGGTGGTTGTTATTACCCCCATATAAGGGATGAGCAAACTGAGGCTGGATGATTAAGGCACTTGTGTGGGGTCACACAGCTAAAGCAGAGATGAGCCTGGCTCTAGGACCCTGGTCCAGAGCTCTTTGGTTGCCCCAGTTCTCTCCAGGGGGCTGTTCTGGAATTAGTGAAGACTTTGTCCTTCCCTGGCCTTGCCACTGAGGAGGAGGAGCTAGCATGCCCTTCCCGTTGGCCCTCCCTAGGCTTGTCCTCCGCCGGGACCTGTCAGTTCCATCATGGTGGAATGTTGCCAAGGATCAGACCCCTCTCTAAAAGTGGTGATGGTTTTTAATAACTAATTACTCTAATGATCCTGCAGAAATGCTGGAGACCTGTTTTAGGAGAGATGTCAATTAGAGCCATCTGCACGGTGAATAAAGGAGCCCTACCCCAGCTGTACTGTTGAAACATGTTAGCGTTTTCCTACCAGCGGCCATATGGTACTTAACGAAAGTGAATTGTTCACACTGCACAACCCGCGCCTCCTGATGAATACCAGCATTTTGTTTTGGAAAATAGTTCTTCAATCGTGTGGAATATTTTTCAATGCAGTAAGTAGCAAGTTGGAAGCCAGCAAGCCCTTGAATGCAAAAAGACTTCCCTCACCTCAAGATACTCTTCCCTCCATCCCAGCCCATCCCCTGCCCCCGCCCACTGCCGAGCGCAGCCGCACCCCGGCTCCCGCATCCCACCTGTGCCCAGTCCTCAGCATCTGTTTCTGAATCTGCTCAGGAGAGCCGAGGCGACGCAGGGTCTTGCCCCACCCCACCTTAGCGTTTTTATTCGTGTGAAGTAAGCAGGAGGTCTGAAACTATGCCGAGTGAGAGCACTGAGCTCCGTCTGTCTTTGCACAAGACATTGGGCAAAAGTCCCCCAAGAGTTGAAAAGTAGTATAGGATGTTTAATTGGGTGTGTGGCTTCAAGGAAGGGTTAACTTCCCATTTGCAGTCTGTTCCTTTTAAGAAGTACAAAGCTCGGGTCAACACCTGGATGCTCAGCGAGGTGGAAATGGACTGTTTCTGGGGCTCAGCAGAAGCCTGCCTGAAAACCCTCTCCTCTTTGTCACCAGCACAGACAAGGCAGCCAATCAGTAGTGAGCAAGAGTCATTGCCACCTGGTGGGCACTCTCTGACCTGTGCCCAGACAGCTGGGGCTGGGGTGCAGCCGCCCTGAGGGTTTTGTTAACTGAAAACAGGCATGTTTCAGGAGCAGAAGAGGCCAAGATGGGGCCTCTGTGGTGCCGGGAGGAGAGCTGGTAATTGTGCTCTGTGAGTTATACTCCTGCCACCCACCTGCACCTGGGTCGTGCTGGGCCAGGGGACCCTGCACCCCCTGCGGGGGCTCTGTGACCTCTGTGAGCTGCAGGCCCGGCTGTCAGGGCCCCAGAAGGAAGTTGTTTTATTGCAGTCTGCTCTGAGACCAACAGGGTTTCACTTGCCGGCAATGTCTATTCCAGAACTTTCCCTAGAACCAAAGTCACTTATTAAAGCTTAATAAAAGGCAAGATTGACTGCAGTTAGTAATACAGAAGATCTGCTGCAAGTCCTGATACCCAAGATGTTCTTCACAAAACCCTGGTCCCATAAATCTCACTTATTTCCAATTCAGCAGCAACTGATCCCAAGTTACAATAATGATCCAGAGTTCAGCCGAACACGTCCTTAAAGGAAATCCTCCTGGTGAAAAATAGCAGAAATGAGCTCACATCTGTCCCTGAGCAGCTGACTGTGCCGTTTGCTTTCCACATCTACGCCCTGGGCATTTTCTCGTTCTCATCGACACCTGGGACCATAACAGACGTGTGTCTGAAAGAACCGGGTCATGGTGATTCCCGGGTGGCCACCTCAGCGAGGCGACCAAGGCCTAGAGCAGCCTCGATCACCCTTGACCATGAAAGGTGCCCAGAGCATCTCGAATAAGTCACCAGCCTTTCCATTAGGCCAATTCCGGAACAACCCTCAGACTAGGACCCACCCTGCTGCCCTTCTTGTCGCCCCGTTTGGGGAATGCCTGGCAGCTACCCTAAAGGGTTAACCTGCCTCATTTGGGAGAGCAGGAGTAGGGGAAGGCTGGGGCCAGTCTGACATATGCTGCCTGGTCTGAACATGAATGCTGCGCTCAGACACTGAATTTGATGAATTGCATTATAAAATTTAAAAACAAATTTAAAACTCTATTAACTCCCTGTAATGGCCTCCTCCTGGAGTACACAGACAGCAACAGCTCACTGGCAAAGAGAAAAAATACTCCCGTTTGCAGTGTGCTTCGCTTCCAGCAGAATGGAGATGGGTGGGAGCTGGTGAGGGTGCGGGACCCACACTCCCTCTGCACCGTCCACTGTCTCCTGCTCCCCGGTCAAGAGCAGGCCCCTGCAAGCGGCCGCGGCAGGATGCGCATCTCCAAGGTTAGACTTTTTCTGGCTCCTATGTTAAAATTTAAATTCCACTTTCTCCTGAGGCTAAAACACTTCTTTCAGGACTGAACCATGGGAGTGATGAGCTTACAAGATGTGGCTGAGGTCTGGAGGGCGGGGAGCTCATCTACACTGGAGGCCTGTGGTTTGTGGGTCAGCACGTGGGTGTTAGGCCGGAGGAGGTGTGTCCCAGCGTCACCCACTCTGCCCTTTGCGCGGGGAGAAGGGTCAGGGCAGGGAGGATGCTGGTCTTTCGCTGCAGGCCTCTGCAAATCGAGCAGCATTCCAGGGGAAGGGGGATGTTGGCCTGGCTCCAGACCACCAACTGGAGAGAGATGAACTTTTGTTGAGAAAGGAGACAGCCCAGCAGCTGTGTGTGTACTTGGGCAGAGAGGAGGAGCTGGGCCGGCAGTGAGAAGTCCTGGGGCCCGGAGGAGCGCTCCCTCCGTGTCTCTGCAACTCAGAGACCCCAAGCTGAGGAGTGTGAGGGGCTGTGTGGCCTGGTCTCTGGGAAGCACAAGAGGTTTTCCACCAACCAGTAGCTTTTATGTTTGAGAGGCAGCACTCAGTCCTTCCGTGCACATAAAGCACTTTGGAGATATTTGGGGAGGAAAAGGGGTGGTGTACACATACGGCAGGCCTGGGTGTCCAAAGGTAGTGGAGAAGCTGTCTGTACGGGGCAAGTGTGTGAGAGAGTTGGGGGGGTGTTTGTGCGCATGTGCAGATCTATGTGAGTAAAAGTAAGCTGTGCCTTGTGATATAGCTGCACATTGGCTGTTCCTGGGGCTGCGGGTTTACTGTGGACTCTGGATCCAGGCATGTCTGTCTTTCTGGGAGAGCCCTTCGGTGCAGTAGGGAAATGAGACTCACCAAAGGGGGCCGAGAGCTCCCGACCCTCCCTCCCTCCCTCCACCCAGTTTGGGGAGGAGGCCAGGATGGGCTGGGCTGGGGTGCTGAGGAGACTGGAAGCTCCTGGCATGGCAGGACTTGTGGCATTTGGTGTCGGAGAATACGTGAGGCTCTCCTAGCAGTGAAGCAGCTGATGCCACGCAAAGAGCTCCACGTTGTGGACGCAGCTTCTATGCAGCCTCTCAGGAGCCTTGACCCTGGCTAGCAGAGAGAAGCCAGGTATACCCGGAAGGTCCCAGAAGGCTCCTCCCCCGTCAGCTCAGCTCAGGATGGGGTGGGGCGTTTGCAGTAAAGGGAAGGGAGATGACATTTGTAATAGTTTGAGGACCCCCCCTCTCTCTAGGGACTAAGAGTATAAACAAGAACGGGGCATCGACAGTAACGAAGAGGACAGAATTTCCTTGTGCCCGCACACTCTCTAGAGGGTCCACTCCTGGACAGTCTTGCTAATGACAGGCCAACTGTGCTTCCAACCTGTGTAAGCCTGCTTTGGGCCGTTTTGTGTAAATAAGACTGCTTTTAGAAAAAAATAATGTTACTAATAAGCCCCCATTATTTTCAATAAATGAGATTTTCCTATGGCATTAAAAAAACACAGAGAGATATGGGTGCATAATGCAGAGTTTACACAGCTCTTTCTGTGAATGTAACGTCACTCCTGCCATTTTCACTGAAATCCGAACCAAGTGAGGAGCCACCGAGAGTTGCAAGTCCCCGTCTCAAGAACGCCATTCAGAGCAGCGTTGGTCCCTCTCCCTCTTCCGCGCTGTGCAGCGGGCCGATGATTCAGTCTCAGTGCATTTCTGCCCACATACATTTCTTCCCGTGGCACAGTAAACAGCAGAAGAACATGAGCTTCGGACATATCCAGACCTTCGGTTGAGTCCAGGGGCAGTGCTTCGTGAACCTGGGGAGTCACTTGGCCGCACTGTCACTAGAATGATTTACCTGGTAGGGTACTCGTGGTCATTATTATTTTATACTTGTTAGAATCACGAATATGAGACACCCAGCCCAATGCCTATTACCGAATCAGCATTCAATAAATGATAGTTCTTGTTACATCTCCATGCCTTGGTTGACACACGGTGTCCTCCCAGCCTGGAATTTTCTTCTCTTTCTTGCCTTCTGTTGAAATCCTGTTCATCCTTTAAAGGGCCAGCTTGAATGCGCCTGCCTCCAGAAAGCCTTCTTTGTTGGCCTGAGCCGGAATGATGTCTGCCTTTGCAGTGTCACAAGAGGCAAACTTGTGTTCCAGCCCAGATGTCATTCCCCTTTCCATTCTGCTCAGTGTCTCCCCAACTGCGCTGAGCTTCTTGCATGTGGGGACCATTCTTACCCCTTCCCTGCCACCGCAGTGCCCAGCCCCATGCCTGGCACAGAGTGGGTGCTCCAGACGTGCTTGCAGAGTGAGTGGTTTTGAACTGTTGAGTGAAACTGAGGTCCCACAGTCTGTTTTGGGCTCTGGTGGTACAAAACTCCCCTTGCCAGACTACTGTGGGTGGCTCCTCAACTGCAAAATTAGAAAGAAAAAAAAAGTGCCATTTGTGGTGACTCAGAGATGAGGACACCTTGGGCTTCACAGCCTAGAATCCCCAACAGGCTTTTTAGAAGTCCCCTAAGCCTTTTGAAGCTGGAGCAATATCGACTGGCTCCAAAAGAAGCTGTGAAAATGCAGTCTGGTACAAAGGAACTTTCTGGGCTGATGGAAATGGTCTTTGTCTCAATTGGGGTGGTGGTCATATGGATGCATACATTTGTCAGAACTTGTCAAACTGTATACTTAAGATCTGAGCGTTACTTTATGGAGATTATACCTCATAAAATTAGCTAATTAAAAAAAAACACGGCCTGACCAGACAGGCCAAGCAGAGGGGACTGTCCTGGTGTTGTGTCTTCTCCTTGCACTGTGAGTGAGGTGACACTGAGAAGTGTGGCCAAAGCCAGCATGTCACAGGATTGCTCTGGGAGGAAAGGGACAGAGCACCCTCTGCGTTGGTGGGATTTAATCCTTTCAATCCTGAGCTCAGCCTCGGTGCACAGGCGCCTCCCCATCCTCTCCCCCAAGACCTCACCCTAGTCTGCTACTGAGGAACTGCCAAGCGCTAGCTGCCTCGCTCATCCAGGAGCAGGAGTCCACCTCTCACCAGAGGGGAGGGGGTTAACATTAATGTAAATTTCAAGGCCCCTCCAACGGATATTTGCACACACATGTTCATAGCAGTGTTATCCACCATAGCCAGAAACAGCCCAGGTGTCCATCGATGGATGAATGGATAAATGTAACGTGGTATATACATACAGTGGAATATTATTCAGCCTTAAAAAGGAAGGAACTACTACATTCATGGACATATGCTACAACACAGATGAACCTTAAGCCAGACACAAAAGGACAAATATTGTAGGATTCCAATTATATGAGGTACCTAGAGTAATCAAATTCATAGAGACAGAAAGTAGAAGGGTGGTTACCGGGGTCTGGGGGGAGGGAGGACTGGGGAGTCAGTGTTTCATGAGGACAGAGTTTCAGTTGGAGAAGATGAAACAGTTCTGGAGATGGATAGTGGTGATAGTTACACACAACATTGTGAATGTGCTTAATGCCATCGAAGTATACACTTAAAATGGTCAATTTTATATTCTGTAAGTTATACTACAATAAAAAAAAATTCTTTAAAGAAAAAGAACAAAAATAATAAAAAATCCAAGGCCTCATCCTGCCCTCTGGGCCCCCATAAATTTTGACATCTCGTATTTCAGAGGCAGTGCTTGGCTGAGGATTTGATTTCTGTACTGAAAGCAAAGGTGTAGAAAACACAGGCCATCTCTGCCCAACCCCTCTCTTCAAATCAGAGTGCAGCCCTTCAGAGTGACAGGTGTCCTTCCTGAACGCCAGGGTCCTTTTGTCAAGACAGACACAGTCACACCACTGGTTTAACTTGATTTTCTCATGTTGACTCTCTCAGGCAACATGCGGCCTCAACCTGACAGCTGAGGGGTGAATTTTCCTTTATCACTCCAGAAACTCCCAGCATCATAATTGGGGTGACCCCATCCTCGAGACCCAAGGGGCCCCAAGCTGCAGAAATTAGAACACATTCTCTAGAAGGGGCCTGGCTGTCAGGGCGGGTTGGTTCTTGGCCTGTAATGCGGAGTGACACCCAGCACTTGTCACGGCAGGGAGCCAGGGCCCCAGACAGGCACATGGCTGAGGACTCAAGGAGGCCAACTCTCCCACCTCTGCCTCGGGGACCAGATTGGATTTGTCCCTTGAATGTCATCACCCTGCATCCATCACCACCTCAAACTCACGCTAACACTTTGCGCACTTAGGGGAGAAAATTTCTGGGCACAGCAGCTTTCTGCACGAGGATGCTGACCTTTGTGTTTGCAAAACAAAGCCGGAATGTCGAGTCCTGATGTCTCTCGATAAAGGTCTGCTGCATTCAGGCCTAAGGGGAACAAAGAGAGAATCTGTGGGAAAGGCCTGAGCCCACGCAGTGGAAAGAAACTATATACTGTTTCCCCGAGGGTCCATATCAATAAATACATACCACACATTGTAAACAAGGACTGGGGCAATGGAAGACAAACTTCTAGTCTCTCCTTCTACCTAATGAATAGTGAGAAACAAAACACTCCACACACGCCCACACACACACAACCACCTTTCTCCAGGTGCGGTGGAAAGGACTATTCTGGACCTGCCTGGCATTCCCTTTTGTCCGTTAAGTTCCTGTCCTCTGCAGAGCCTGGGTGAGTGTACACTGCCCACCCCAGCCCACCTCTGGTTATCACTTGCCTGCAGCCTGGCTTTCTGCCTCTGCTTCTACACTTGTTCTGAGCTTCTTCTTGGTACCGTCCGTGGCCCTTGGGTGGCTGCCTGCCTCCCTCCCAGTGGGCAGCCTGCAGCCTCACTAGACACTCTGTGGACACAGGGGGAAGAGTCTGCTTTCTCCCCTTTGCCTCCTCCATCGAGCTACTGTGAAGGGAAGGGCATTTAAAATCCTTTAGGAAGGAAGAGTAACTTCTCGGTTGGGTTTGAGCTGTAGATTCCTGCAGTGGGCAGACACATGGACTCCGTGACTCTTTATATGTAATACAGTTACACACACACACACACACACACACACACACCCCTCCAGCAGATCAAGAGGAGGCATCCTGTTTAACAACTCATAGCCAATATTATGTCAGCTGCATTAGTGCTTGGAATGCAGAGTTGTTTTAACTATAAAACATAACAGGATACATCTGTTGACAGAATTTAGAGCGCAGAACTCTACACAGAATTTACAGCACAGGGACTGAAGGAAGCAGGAGGCCCCATCTGGGTGTTTGGGAAGGGATGGTCCGTCGGCCCTTTGCTGAGATTTTGGGCATTTGGGGCTTGGTCATCTCCAAGAAGCTGCATTGAGGGGGAGCTGGAGAGGCAGGTCTCAGTCCAGCGCAACCCCTCTGTACACCGAATCGGGGATGGAAGGGTTGGATTCTAATGACACTCACTGGGTTTGATATTTTGGGCTGCTGGAGGCTTTGGAATATGTCCAGAGGATGTCAGGGTTCATGCCGTAGCCTTCATGAGAGTAGGAAACTCTTCTGAAATCCCGTGATGATTATCCCTGAGGAAAAAGGAGGCTGTGGTCTGTAAAGGAAAGTGGCTCTGCTGGCGCTGAGTGTCTCTACAGACCCATGTCAGGGGTTAGAAGCAGGTGCATCGTTCAGCCCATTGAGCAGGACCCCAATTAGCATTTGGGAAAACAGAGGCCAGAAAGGAAAAAGAACTTATCCCAATTCACACCACCAATAAGTGGTGGAACTAGGCCTGGAACCCAGGTTTCTGCCAACTCCCAGGACAAGAGGCCTTCAGCCCCCTAGCGGGTAATGACTGGGTAAGGCAGTGCTTCTCGACGTGCACCCAGTGCACCTGAGGATTTGTTAAAATGCAGAATCTGGTTCAGTAGGCTGGGGTGGGGCCTGGGATTCTGCATTTCTAACAAGCTCTCAAGTGATGCTGCTGCTGCAGGTCCTAGAAGACGCCTGAGGTCAGCTTCGCTGGCAAGGAGGCCAGACAGTTTTGGTGCAAAGCTGGAATTCCTAATTCTCCATCATATCCACTTGGCTTCATTCTTATTCTGTTTTATTTTTACCAAGATGTCTAAAAGCTTTTGACCTAGACCCCCAACAAGGAGGTCATCTGTCACCCTTTGTCAGCTCCCTGCTACCCAGATCCCCAGTGCTCCCTGGCATTCAGGAAGCTGGAATCAGGCCTGAAAAGTGCATTCCAGATACTGGGAGGAGTGTGCCTGTGGCCTTGTGGGGGTGAGCATGAGAAATGATGTCTGGTTGTGGGGAGCGACACTTTCTGGAATATGTCACTCTGTGAGTTGTCTGGGCTGCAGCTTAACTAACTCTGGTGTACAATGTCTGTCCTCCACATTTGTGACGATGTGACAACGTGTGCCTCTGATCTCTTTCAGAATAAGAGGTCCTCAGTGGCAAGATTGTCAAGGCCTCTGCTTTTGCCACCAATTCTGTCTTTTCTGCAGGTCTCTCCTACCCAGAGCCTAGACAGAGAAAAGACCAGAGAGCACCTCTGAGGAGCTGACAAAACAAATAGGCATCACCAAGTGTGTGCACACAAAATCTTGTTCTTTCTTCATGATCTGTCCCTTGGGCTTTAATTGAGAATTGTTCTTTAAGAAAAAAAATATAAATTGACTATAAGATTGATTACCTGGATTCTAAATTCAAAGCAAATTTTTCAAACTCCTTGCAAGAAGAGGAGAGGGCTTGGAAAGAGAACAGAAGCAAGAAGTGTTTGCTAGTTGGGCCGGCCCCGTGGCTTAGCGGTTAAGTGCGCGCGCTCTGATGCTGGCGGCCCGGGTTCGGATCCCGGGAGCGCCCCGAGGCACCACTTCTCCCTCCAACGCGAGGCCGAGTCCCACATACAGCAACTAGAAGGATGTGAACCTATGACGTACAACTATCTACTGGGGCTTTGGGGGAAAGAACTGAATAAATAAAATCTTTAAAAAAAAAAAAAAAAAGAAGTGTTTGCTAGAAGCTAATTGCAGGTGAAGCAACTGCAAAACTCTAGAATTGGACGTGCACACTTAGGAGGCCCCGCAGCCTGGGCCCAGTCAGGGCGGGGACACCGGGTCCTCCGGGGCTCCATCTGTCCAAGCGTGATGCTGTGTAACAGCCTGGTGTCACTGTTATGTTAAATTCTGTTCAGCCTAGTGGGAAGTATATGCACTGTATTTCAGATGATTTTGTCTTTAAGGTGGCTAAAATGTTTTGTTCTTGTTTAAGATTGGACATTTAGAGGAATCGATTCCAGTTATCTCAAAAATATGTCTGCGTGTAAGAAAAATGAGACTGTCACTCATAATCCCAGACGACTTGGATGATGCTATGCTATCCTTATTCCACCTCCTCCTGGTCACTTCATGTATCTCTTTTCCTTGGTCCCTCTTTTTCTGACCTCTTAATGGGAACATTCTCCACAGTTCAAGCCTTGCTCTTCTTTTTCTAGTTTGACCAATTACTCCCTAAACCCTGATGACTCCAAATCCTTGTGTCTCCAGCCTCCAACGTCCTATTAAACCACCTTCATCCTGATGTCCTCCCATCTCAGAGTCCATATATCCAAAAACAGAATCCTCCACTCCCCTTGCAAACCTGCATCCTCTTCTGCCTCCCTCACTGCAGGGAATGGTCTCACGTCCCCCAGCCCTGTGAGTGGGCTCCCATGTCTTCTCCCTTTGTGACTTCTCATTTCTGCCTCCTCCCTGTCTCCTCTGCCACAGCTCAGAGCCTCATCAATCCTCCCCTGGGCTATCTGCATCAGTGTCCCAAATGATCGCCCTGTTTCCAGTTGTCCAGCTGCCCTGGTCCCTCAGAAATGCTCCCTCTTCCTTATACCTTCTCCCCAGGAGCCTTTGTCCACATCTGTACCATCCAATACAGTAGCCACTAGCCAGATGTACTGTTTAAATTAAATTAAATTAAAAATTCAGTTCCTCAATCATATTAGCCAATTTTCAAGTTCTCAGTGGCCACATGTGGCCAGTGGCTACTCTATTGGATACAGATTATAGAACAACCCATCATTGCAGAAAATTCTGTTGGACAGTGCTGGCTCACACTGTGCTTTCCGCTTGAGCATCTTTCTTTCCCTCTCCCCCTCTTTGAATCCTCCCTGTTTCCCAGAGTCACAAAGAAGTTTCCTTACATCCCAGACCTCCTCATCTTAAGCAGCAGAGAACTTATTCCAATAGTGTATTAGAATGTATTTGATTGCAGCAGACAGGCACCCAACTCAAACTAAGCAAAAATGAGAATGTGTTGGCTCTTATGACTGGAAGGCTCAGCAACAGCTTCTGCCATAGCTAGACCCAGGGGTTCATAGAGTCTCAGAACCTTTGTCAGGCTCTCATCTCTGCTTCTCTCTGTGGCTGGCTTCGTTCTCTGTTCTGCCAATTGCTTCTTCCCCAGGAGCAGGGAGGATAGCCAGGAGCAGTTCCAGCTTACAACATCTGTCCTGTTCATGATCCCGAGGGAAGAGAGACCCTTGTTTTCTGAGTTCGGGTATCCGATCTAAGGGATTTGGGTCTGTTTGGGCCATGAACCTTGAATCCGTCGTTATGACCAGGGGGAGAGAACACACTGATTTGCTTGGCCTGGTCATGTGCTCACCCTAGTGGTGGGTCAGAACACCCAACCACACCTAATGGCTGCACATGGGAAAGAACAATTCTATTATCAGATGAAGGGGGAATGGATGTCAGACAGACAACACAGATCTCACTGTTGAATTCTGCTCGGAACCTTTCTCACCTTCTTCATTTGACAGTAAGCTTCTGCATGCCTGGCAAAGTACCTGAACGGATGCTCAACTAATAGTTGACGCATTAATGGGTAGATAAATAAATCAGTGGGTGGAGGAGTGGAGGGATGAATGAGCGGACGGAAGGATGGGTATATCTGTGCCTTGCTGACACTGTGGGGTGCTGTGGGGAAGGCAAGAGGAGAGAACCAGGTTCCAGAACTCAAGGAGTTCACACTCACGCTCAGCAGAAGCACCACTTACTGTCTGATGGTCTAAATCCCCTGAGGATTGCTCCAGCCCTGCCAGACAGTGTCTCCTGAAGGCAGCCCTCTGACAAACTCATCTCTGCCACCCTCATAGCCCCTGGCACAGTGCTGAGTGCCAGCCAGGGCTGGCTGGTGGGCTGTCAGCCTGGCAGCAGCTCTGTACATCTCTTTGTTTTAGAAGGACAGTAGGACAGGAGCTGACCGGCCAAGCGGGGTTATTCCGGGTGTCTGAGGCAGCAACTCTCCCTGGATTCCTGGTCTTAGACGCAGCACGTTCACCGTTCTTACTCAAGCCCCTCTCAATTGAAAACATGTTTTAAAAAAAAAAAATCCAAGCCAAAAAATCCACATAATTGGTGCTCCCAGCGGACGGCAGCAGAGCTGGTGCCTTCTTCTTGTGCAAGAGGATGTGTGGGTTTTGGCCCAAAGTCCAGCTCCCGGGAAACAGTAGGTGTGTCTTCCATCCAGAAGCTCTTGTTTCTGGCAGTGGCCACAGCGGCTCGGCTGCTGGAACTGTCTAGTAAACTGAAGAATTAATCCTGGGAAGTAATTAGCACTCCTGGAGTGGTGGGTGTGGGCCGTGTGTTGTTGTCGGCTGTGTCGTCATACCGAGGCCTTGGGAAGCAGCGTTAACAAGCCTGAAGGGACCAGTCAGGCAACCAGGGTGGTGCGGTGTTTTGTTTCGTTTTGTTTTAATTTCCATCCCTTTAAGCTCTTGTTTAAAATAGCCTCTCAGAATTTGGCAATCATATTTCTTCCCTGGTAAGTTAGTCCTTTTCCCATCTTTTCCCATCTTTTTTCTATCACATCTTTTTCTGTGCACATGTTTGTTAAGTAACAAAAATTCACTAGGCGTCTAGAGGACCTATTTCAGCCTCAACAGAGGCGCCTGTCTGGAAGCCTGCACACCCAGGCCTCTCCTGCAGACGAGAGGGCCCGTCTGCAGCGGGACTAGCCCGCTGGCTACTCGGGGAGGCGCTGCCCCTCTGCTGATCTGATCCCTTGTGCTGTTTCCATATGGCACATGCTCTCTGGTGGGGCTGTGCTCAGGGTTTGGCTGTTTGGGGATTTGCTGAGTCTCCTGCTTTCTGCACTTGACCTTTTGTACAAAGGCCGTGCTGTCTACAGGGCTTGTCGGGCATTTGGAAGAAGACAGTCCCCGGGAAGCCAGTGACCAGCCCCTGTCCTTCCTGCATTCTCTCCCAGGGAGGAGGCAGGGTTGGGTCCGTCCCACAGGGACAGTCTCCTGCCTGGATCCTCAGAGATTCAGCCTCCGGATCGGGAGTTGAACCTCTCTAACCTGGGACACCTGAGAGGAGGAACCAGGTCTAGTTAACACTCGCACAGCTCCTGCTTGGCTGGATCCAGGCTCTTGGTGACCTCGGGCAAGTCACTTGCAACTCTCAGAGCCCCTCTTTCCTGCTCTGTAAAGTTAAGATTACATTAGTCAGGGCAGGCCAACTGCTGAAATAAACAACCCCAGAATTGTAGTGGCTTAACTACAGAAGCTTATTTCTTTCTCAGGTCACAGTTCGGGAAGGAGCTGTGCTCCGTGGCCCGACAGGAACCAAGGCTCCTTCACGGTGTGTCTCTGACATCTGGGCCTCGTCCTCCCCTGCTGTGCACCAGGAAAGAGAGAGGATGAAGAAGGTGGCCCTGCCCATAGCCATACAGGCCTGGGGGACCCAAATCCCTTGCACACACATTTTGCACACACTGGTGAGAACTAGTCACACGGCTCCAGTTAGAATCAAGCAGGGCTGGGGAGTGCTGTCCCGCTGTGGTCCCCAAGAGAGGGGGACACAGATGTGGGAAGCACCAGTGTCCTCTGCTGCAGAGACAGTAATAAAGCGTCCCTCCCCAGGCTGCCCGTGAGGGTTGAATGTAAAATGCCGCCGTTGTTCAAGCACAGTGCCTGGCCCGTGGACAGTAGTTATCGTTATTTTTCTTCTCTTTCTCCTACGGGTTGTTCCCTTGAGGTTTATGCAAAGCAGACCAAGGCAAGAAATTACATAGATGTCCCTCACCAATGAAGCTGGTTATTTCCTTGTTTCCTGGCAGTGTAACATTTCATTAGACCTTCCAGATAGGGAAAGAGCAGGCAGATTTTAAGTCAGACAGTGCCTAGAAGCCTGCTGCATCGGTTCAGGGATGGCTGGAGCTTCAAAGCTATTTGGTATTTCCACTGCCCAAAGGCCTCCTCGGGAGCAGTTGTGTTTTAATAAATGGCTGCCTGAGTAATTGTCCTCGAAGGAATTGCACTGGGGATGTGTCTGCTCCTGGGGATGCTGGCTGTTCCCTCCAAGTGCCCCTGGGGCTGGTGCGTTGGGAATAGGATGCTTGGGGCTATAGGAGCCCACCCTGTGCTCATGATGTTGCCCCCAGACTCCCCAACGGACTCTCCAGGGATCTGTGGGGGCACTGGACAGGAAGAGGGGGTGGGAGCCTGGCTGTGCCATGTGTGGGTCTTGACTGCAGTTCTGAGGGAGATGTTTTGTCCAATCAGCCTGAACTGTCCCTTCCCTGTGGCCACTGGCAGAAGGAACCACTTTAAGACTTGGGGCAGGTTCATTCCCTTCACATACCTTGACTGACATTGCCCCCATTAGGTATGGGCGGCCTGTCAGGTGGGGCAGTGTAGAGGGGACAGCAGGAGTCCTCGATCCAGGATCTCTCCGTCTGTGGAGAGAGAAGACAGCACGGGAACCACACTGAGGTGAGACTGCAGCGTTCATTCATTCATTCATTCTTCATTTACTGAGCGCCTATAAGGGTCCAGGCGCTGTCTGGGCCAAGATACAGCAGTGAACAGAACTGGCAGTGGGAGAGCGCAGTGGCTGAGAGCCACACTGCCTGGGTTTGAATCCTGGTTCTGCCACTTCCTAGCTGAGTGACTTTGAGCGAGTTGTTTGACTTTTCTGTGCCTCAGTTTCCTCATCTGGAAACTGGAGAGAGCCATCATAATGGCTGATTGTTATGTAGATTAAATTAATCAACATTTATAAAGCACTACCTTTCTAGAACTTACATTCCAGCGTGGGGGAGACAGAGAAATCGAAGTAAATTACGTAATCTAAAAGAAGGCAATAAGAGCTATCAACAAATAAAGCAGGGAAAGAGCTTGCCATTTTAAAATAAGAAGGTCACGGAAAGTCTGACTGAGAAGGTAACATTTAAGAAGAGACCTGAAGAAAATGAGAGCATTAGCTATGTGGGTAACTGGGGAAGAGTAGGGAGGCAGAGGGAGCAGCACGTGCAAAGGTCCTGAGGTAGGAGGGGGCCTAAGGTGCTGGAATTGCTACAAAGAGACCAGTGTGATAGAGCAGAGTTGTCAAGGGGGAGATAAAGCAAGGGATGGAAGTGGACCCCCAGGCCTCATGAATCTTGTGAAGGTTTGGCTTTTTCTCAGGGTGAGATGGGGGCCATTGCAGGGACTTGAGCAGAAGAGTGAGTGATCTGACTTGCGTTTTATCAGAATCACTCTGACTGCTGTGTGGAGAATACACTGTGTGAGGGCAAGAAGGAAGGAGGGAGATGAGTGAGGAGGCTCCAGCAGAGACCCAGGTGAGAGCTGACAGAGGCTCAGACCAGGGTGGCCAGGATGGAGGTGGCGAGAAGCGGTTGAAGTCAGGGGTAAGTCACAGCCATCAGTCAAGGGGGCTGGACCTATATAAATCATTGTGAGTTTGAGGCGAAGGAACTGCAGGGCTGGGGCCGTCAGGGAGGGGATGTGGAAAGAGCACAGCCTCATAGCCAAATGCTAGAGCCTTCCTCCAGGCACCACCACTTCCTCCCTTTGTGGCCTTGAGCAAGCCCCTAATCTCTGAGCCTCAGTTTCCCCCTCTATAAAATGGAGGCAGTGCTATGACTCTCACAGCTTAAGTGACTTTCAGAGTGACAGGCATGCTGCAGCTGCTCAGCAAACGCTCCTTGCCTCTCCTCCCCACTGTCTCCTTGCATCTGGGTGAGGAAGGCTCAGCACAACAGAGAGGGGTCCCCCCGTCATGGGGCCACATGCACGAAGGCTCAGCGGTGTGTAGTGTGTTGTGGCACCACCTCATGCCCACGCAAGCAAAGGGGGTGTTGGCGTCTCTGACTTCATGATGAGTTCACCAGCACTTCCTGGGTGGGAGGCGCTAGAGGCTGCCCGGTGAGCACACCCTGCACTCTGCTCCTGGGGACAAGCCATTTCCTGAGCGGCCAGGAATGGGTGCCAGGCCAGTCCTCTTCTCTGGCATGAGCAATACTGGGCTTCTTTTATTCTGGACCCAGAAGTCCAACCTGATGGTGTCAGGCTAGTGTCTGACACCAGAGTCCCCCAGCCTCAGGCAGGGATCCCCTTCCTCCCCCCCCACCCCCATCCAAGCCCAGACGTCTGCGGCCCCCTTTGTTGAGCCCCAGACAGTGGGGTGTCAGCCCTGCTCTGGGTGCCTGCTGCAGACCGGCCCTCTGTAAATGGACTGCTTGTGCCTGCAGACTGAGCTGGGCTGAGCCAAGAACAGATGGTCGTCTCCCTCCCTCTCCTGGGGCTGCTGCAGCTGAGATCTGGCCTGCAGACAGCTCTCCAGCACCCATTCAGTGGCGCTGACCCTGTCATCCCCAATTGTCCTCAGGGTGCCCACTCCCTTGCCCTCAGTAGACGCTGGAACTGAGGTCTGTGCAGCTGGGGTCTGCACAAATGTGACTGTGGGCGAAGGATGTGATTGTTTGGTGTAAGTAGGGTTTCCACCCAGGCTACCTGTGGGGAGTGGCCAGTGCTGTGTGTTTTCAGAGCTTAGTATATGATGAGGCACATGGGACCCTGCAGAGCAAGAGCTAGAAGGGAGTGGGGCCAAAGGGTGAGGCAATAGAGTAACGTGGGCGTCATGAGGAAGGCTTCTTGGAGGAGGCAATTGAATCATCTATAGCAGGATGTTAAATTAGACTGTTCCCCTTGTCTTGGAGTCTCAGATGAGGCCCAAGGCTGAGCATGAAAGGTGCTCAATACTCCCACATTAAAAAGAGGAGCTAGGTAGCCCCAGGACCCTCTCCCTACCTCCCCTAGCCCATAAGTCAGGAAAGTCTTTTGATGACTACAGGGAATATCTTTCCTAAGAAGAGAGCTGTCCTAGGAGAGAGTGCTGAGGCTTTTCCCTTCCTCCTGGGGGGGTGCCCCCACCCGCCATCAACTCAAGCGAATCCTGTGGGACCTGGTGCCACCTGAGACTGACACTCAGGAGGGTGTGACCTGTGTTCCCTGGAGCTGGGGGCACTGAGACTCTGCCTGACTCTGTAGGACCAGAGTTGACCTTGACTGTAGTCGGTCAAGGTACTGCCACATTCATGCTTCCAGAGTGGACACCACACAAGGGAGCCAGACTCAAGCTGCCTTGGAATAGCCCACCCACGAGGACAGGCTGCCAGGCTGTGAGCCATCGGAGCTCTGCGGGGGAGCGGGGGAGCGCCCTCAGCACAGCCAGAGCATTCCAGCAGCTCCGACAAAGAGCCCACAGCAGTGCCCAAGGCAGAAGAGCCAGTCCTGGGTCTCTGCCACACAGAGGGCCACCTCCGCGGGTTTGCAGTCCTCCGGTCACACCTTGCCCTTGTCCTCTCAGCCTCCCTCCTGGCCACTCTGGGGAAGCCAGAAGAGCAGTTAGTGAGTGGGAAGGAGGCAGGATCTGGAGAGCGTCACCCCACCTCCCACCCCATTACAGGATTCTGAGCCTGGGTCAGCGGGGGCTGGGGCGAGAGAGGAGCTTCGAATCAGGTATGAGATCAAAGTTCCAGTAAAAGATTGGACTTGGCTGCAGAGAAGCCGAGGATGAGATTGTTTTTGGAGTTGACTTTGCCAATTACTAGCTGTGTAGCCACATAAGTTACTTGAACCTATAAGTTACTTAAACTTCTTCATGCTTTGGGTTAATAAAAGTACCATCCTCGTAGGTTTGTCCTGAGGAGTAGAAGAGCTGACGCTCGGACAGCCCTCACACAGTGCCCGACACATGGTAAACACTCAGGAAGGGTCGGCTCTCGGTAGCGGAAGTAGGCGCAGCAGCAGTAATAGTAATAGAAGTGGTACCCAAAAGAGGAAAAAAAAAAAAGATGTTTGGGTCTGACAGAGTGGGTTTGAAGGGAAGAAGTGGGAGAAAAAGAAATCTGTTTGCTGCTGCTATCCCACTGAGTTCAGCCTATTTAACAAACCCATTACACGACTCCCGTTTCGTAGGATTTATAATGAGAAGAGAGCAGTGCTAAGTGCCAGAGGAGGCCAGAGCAGCCATCCCTGCTGTCTGGGTGGTCCATGAGGGCTTCCAGGAAGAGGTGGCACAGAGTAAGGCCTCAAGCAATGCAGAGGTGGAGATACTCCGTGGGAGAAGAAAGTGGTCTGAGGACCTTTGTGGGTGGTCACGTCCTTCTCGCTCACACCCCCGTCCTCGGAACAGTTCAGCTCGGTAAACATCGGTGGAGCTCCTGCAATCTGCCTGGCCTGGGGTGGGCCCTGGGACAACTAGATGAGGAGGAGGCAAGCTTTGCCTTCAGGCAGCTGCCAGCCTCGTGGGAAGAAAGACAAAAATCAGAGAATGTCAAGCGAATGTGGTCGATGCTGAGATGGAGGGATTCAGGGATGCTGCAGGGTGCAGAGGAGGAGAACTCAGCCCAGCCCAGACACCCTACACACACACACACACACACACACACACACACACACACACACCCTTTTCTCCCTGTCTTCCCCAAAACCATTTCTCCTCCTGGGCACAGCACAGGCTTGCATTTCCCCTCCCGCATGCAGTTAGACATGGGGCTCACTTTGGGGAATGACATGAGAGCAGAAAGGATGAGTGTCCATTCCAAGGGAAGCTTTAAGAGCCAGAGTGTGATTCCCTAAACCCTCTTTCCCTTTGCCACAGTGGCCAGCAGAAGCCCAGGTGAGGCTCACTCTCTTGGCGTGGGTCCTGAGGAAGGATGAGCTGGAGCAGGGCCCCCAGCTGACCAGCAGTGAGTGTGTGCTACGAATGAAAAGCACATGCTATAGTTGAAGCCACTGAGGCTGGGGCTGTTTATCATCATAGCCTAACTCACCTGTCCAGGTTGATGCCACCATAATTGTTAAAGTGACCCAAATGGAAAACTGACCCTGAGAGAATCTCCTCTGAGCCATGTGGCCCTTCCTTTGTCGGAGCCCCTTGTCCTGGGAATGGCAGGTCTGGAATCTAGTTCTACCTCTGCCCTAACCGTCTTTGCCTCCGTTACCACTATCGTCAAAGCGAGTGGCTGACCCCGAGCTGCTATGAAAGTCCAGCACGCTGGGGATGAGGCAGTCTTCAGGGACCTGGGAGCTCAGGCACAGCTGTTGGGCATCCTGCGTTCATCAGCATCCCTGCCTTGGGCCCTGAGGGTCACAGTGAGGGTCAAACCCAGAGTCAGGCACAGGACAAACCCAGGATGGAGAGACCCCAGAGGGAACATGGTGGTCCTTGCTGCTGATGGGCATGGGGCCAGTGGTCCCAGGCCGCCTGACGGGGGTGGAAGTACAGCCTGGAAGCCAAGTATCCCTGCTTGGTTAATCTAAAAATAAACAGAAAGGCAACAAAAATCTGTGTTTCAATTACTGCACACAAGCTGTTCAAACAGCCAGTCCTGCACCGGAGACGTGAACTCGTCGACAGGGCTGCCTCGTTTGCATGCTTGGGTGGTGATACAACACGCAGCCTCGCAACAGGCTGCCCTCTGGGCTGGGCAGTTTTGTTGTTTTGTTTTGTTTTTAATTAAATTAAATTTAAAACACTGACACAGAATAAAGACAGTGAAAATCTGAAGCAGGTACATCAAGTTGGGGTAGCAGCTTCCAAAATGATGGCTGAGTAGGCTCTGAGGTCTGAGCCAAGCCTGGCCCTCTGTAGAGAGGTCAGCAGAAGAGTGGCCCAAACGAGCAGTCTGTGGCCAGGACCAGGGGATGAAAGTCTCTCCCAAGTGGCCCAAATCACTCCTCTCCTCCCCTGCTGATCCCGGAGGAAGCCCCAGTGAGCAGTGTGGGCCTTCAGTCTCCAAAGCCGGAGCGAAGGCCTTTTTGGCGCCCACTCTGTTGGGGAGAGGAGTGACAGCCCACGTTTGGATGAGCTCACGGGCCGACACATGGTGAGCATAGCTGGGATTCCCATCCTTGGCCACACTGCATTTATGTCATCACCCACGTGCCCACTCTCACGCTGTCCTAGATCAAGTACTGTCTGTTCTCTGAAATGAAGGGAGCCCCTGAAGCTGGGCTCTCCTGGGCTCCAGGGCCACCCTGACCCGCCCTGCCTGCTCCAGCCCGGACTGGCCACTCCCTCCCTGGAGCCCTGGCCTGCTCAGGCTTTTCTCTTTTCTGACTGTGCGTTCTCCTCTGAGCAGTCCTGCTTTCCCTGAAGGCAGGAGCCTTGCCTGTCCTTGCCTGCCTTCAGGATCTCCCACAGAGCTGGGCATGAGGGTGTAAGGGCTGGTCAGTGAACTTGTTGTGATTTGACCAGGAAAGGGCAGAACACGTGTTAACCCAAGGGCATGTCTAGGGGTTTCCTTAGGAGGGAAAAGGGGGCACAGAGTCCTGACTCGTGGAAGTGGAGCCCCAGAAGAGGGAGTCAGCTACTTCGTGGTTTCCCAGGGAAGGATTCCAGATAAACAGGAGTCCCCCAGGTCTCACCAGAGATGGAGACGAGAAAACAGTGTGCTCGTACCAACGCCGGTGAAGGTTCCACACATCCTGCATGCTGACATGGCTGGCTGTCAGTTCCGCATTCACTCTGGACAGGGATTTTAATGTCCCCAGCCCTCCGAGCAATTCGGCAGCCATCAACCTGGACGCTACTTACTCAGTGAAATAAAAGAGCAGTCGAGTCTGTCCCAAGGAAGATAATATCCTGTCACAGGCAGTATGATCTGCCGGCCATGTGACGGCAGTTCCCTAATGTTTCCAAATAGATTTTTGAATAGACTCTTGTCTAGAAGAAAGCAAATTGCAAGAGCATTTTTGGCAGCCAAATAGAGAGCCCGCATCAGTCTTTCTTCTTTGCAACTCTTGCTGCTGGGTCTGGCTCCAGGCACCGAGTGGGATTCATTCATCAGCTTGGGTCACTGACGAACACCATTTACTGTGAAGGGAGATCTCATTGAATTAAGATTCGGAATAATCAGGCATGCCCGAGAGGCGGTCTGCGAGAGAGCAGGAGGCCCACTTGGAGAAGCGAGGTAACTGCAAAGTCTAGCTCCCAATACTGCAATTGTGTGTTTGCAGGACCATGGGAAAGCAGGCTGCAGATTTCAGTGTTTCCATTCTCCGTGGAGCCACTAAGAACAAGGAGTCAGAAGGAGCAACGATGGTTACTTGTAATGATGATTCTGGTTATTCTCCTCTAAGCGATCAAACCATACCCGCCTGCCATAGCTGCCTCATTGATCCTGATGTTTACGAGCCCCTAATTTATACACACCTCCCTTCTTCCCTCAGTTTATGCTGATATTATGTTGCCAACTGTCATTTCCAATATCTTTTTTATTTTTCATTATCACCATTATAATGATTTACACCCGTCGCAATAGCACAAATGCCTAGTCAATTAGCCCCATGAGAAAAGTCTCTGAATCCTGTGTGCCTTCGTGAAAAAAAATCACTGCATCAAAACCCACAGCCAGAGCTTCTCAAAGCAAAGGTGCACATGGGGAGGGAAACAGGAGGCCTATTCTTTTAATATTGTTTATCTAAAACGGGCGCTGGATACCACCTTCCCGAGGCAGGGAGATTGCTTCTTGCGCAAGAAATTGTGCCCGGAAAGGGAATCAGTGGCATTTTTCCCGAAACCTATCATCAGAAAAGCATTTTGAAACATTTGTCTTTTTAGGTCATGTATTAAGCCCTGTAATTATGGAATATGGCTTTTCCGCAAAATACCTCTGCTCCCCAGGACCATCCAAGGACCACAGTGCAGGGGCGAGCACTGCCGGAGCGTCGGAATGCCTCGGTCCTAGGGCCGACTCCCGTCCTGCTAACGGGCGGATCTCAGGCTGGCGTGTCTCAGGCTCTAAGCTGCATTGGAGCCCCCTCACCCCGGGGATCTTGTGAAAAGTGCAGATTCTATCTCAGCAGTGCTGCGGCGGGGCCTGAGATTCTGCATTTCTGACAAGCCCTCAGGTGGTACTAATGCTGCAGACCCACAGGCTGCACTTTGGGAAGGAGGCACTTGGGCCACTATCCCAGCCCTCATCCTCATCCTCTTCTCTTCGTTTTCCTCATTTATAAAAGTGAATGTCAACACCTCCTGCCTACACCATTGGGATGTTGTGAGAAGCAAATGATGTGGTGGTTTTCAAAGAACCTTGTGAAGGGTCAGACTGTGGCCCTGTGAGGCCATACTATTGCTGCCGTGACTAATGCTGGACCTTTAATGCAGGGGTTCCCTCCCTGCCCTCCCCTGAGGCCAGTCCACCCACTGCTCTAGGGTCTGCTGGGTTGTGTCTCCCCCAAAGCTTGGACGGGCCGAGACGTGGGAAATACACACAGGTTTAGCTGGCGGTGGAGAAAGCCACGTTCCCTGTCTTCTTTTAAAGATAAAGATGACACCCTAAAGCCCTCTGTTACAGATTGATGCCACCTGGGGAGTGGAAGCAGAGGTCACAGGTCACTGCTCTGGCTTCTTTTTTTTTTAATTTTATTTATTTATTTTTTTCCCCCTAACCCCAGTAGATAGTTGTATGTCATAGATGCACATCCTTCTAGTTGCTGTACGTGGGACACGGCCTCAGCATGGCCAGAGAAGTGGTACGTCAGTGCATGCCCGGATCCGAACCGGGGCCGCCAGCAGCGGAGCACACGCACTTAACCACTAAGCCACAGGGCCGGCCCACTGCTCTGGCTTCTAATCTGAGTTGTCACGTCCCTGACTCCCCTCTCCCCCCAGCCTGGAGGGCCTGGTAGAGGCTGCTTGGTTGGGTCCGGACCCTGGAGGAGCTGCAACAGGTCTTGGTGGAACCTGCCGGCAGCTAAGCAGCAGGGCTGGGATGAGCCACTCCAGCCTGGCACCTGGGCTGGGCAGTCTCCATACTTGCCCTGCTGCATGAGTGACCAGTGATGGCTGGGGGGTGGGGGGTGTTCACAGGAGGACCTTGGTCCCTCGTGTGGCTGGGCCAGGTGAGGTGGAAGGCAAAGGATCTTCCAGAGCAGAGGTGAAATGTGACAACAATGACTGTGTTCAGCTCACTGGGCCTTGGTATTCTGAGGAAGGGATCTAACAGTAAAGCCACACCTTAGGTCACTCATCCTACAGAGGTAACAGAGGGAGGCTGGCGTTAGCCTGTAATGTTCCAGAGCTTCCTTGGCTTCTGAGCTGGTCCTAAGGATTTGAAATGGGACCTTGGGCCAGGCTGGCACCTACATGTGGCCCCTACTACCCGCACATTTCATATCCGCTGGGAGGTGCTGAGCACCCGCACCCTCCTGAGGAGAACCTCACCCTGAGGAGCAGGGCCAGGACGACTGGGGTAAGGCGGATGAGGCAGAATGTACGAGGCCTCGCTCTCAGGGCTGTGCAAGCACAGGGCAGACCCTGAGGGGGAGGCCTCTTTGCATTTTTCCCACTAGGCACCTCCCTCGCCATGTGGAGTCCCCACCCTACGATGTGTTCCAAACTGGAAAGGGCTTGCCACTTTGATCTGGGAGCATTTCCTAAGCCCTGCCCCTGGGTGCCCCGCCTGTGCCCAGTCAGCTATGTGGAGGAGAGAGAGGGAGAGAGGGGTCCTGTCTTAGGGAGCACACCCTTGCAGGAGCAGCACTCACGTGGGGGGCAGAACATGCCGGTCCAGTGCTGGGTCATGGGCTTGCCTCTGTGAGCTGCAAGGAGAGAGGGCTGGTCAGAGAAGGGCTCCTGCAGGAGGGGGCTGGAGCAGCGTCCCCCGCCCCCACCACCTCAGCCGGAAGCAAGTCTTCCGAGTTAGTGAGGCTCGGTGGGGATGGGGGTCAGTGGGAGCTGAAGCAGCCCCAGGAAGCCCCAGGCACTTCCAAGGAGCATCCCCAGCTCCTGCTACATCTGCGCCGTGCCATGGCCAAGCCGGCTTCTCCAGAAGCACTCGGAGAATTCCTTTGTGTTGCATTCGCCAAGATGGTGTTCCGGCTGCTGTTTATTATTTTGCTCCAGAAGAAAGGCTAAAAGATGCAGAGAGGGAAACAAAAATAAGAAAGATGGGCACGGACTGTTCCAACCGACTTGGCAGCACGTCTTCCCCAAATGAGGCAATCATACATTTTCCGATCGGGGCCGGACAGGGCCACAGCTCATTCCTCAGCTCCCTGTCTGGAGGCAGCGCGGCTCCCCTGCCTTCCTGTGGATTAATCACGCCTGCGGGGCCCTCACAGCCGGCGCCCACTCCCGCATGTGCCTTAATGATAAGAAGGAGGGAAGGGTCATTAGCCACCTGTGATCCTAGGTACAGCGTGTGCACACGAGGCATGTCAATATGCGCAGGCCACCAGCGGCCTCCAGAGCATACCGAACGTGTCCCTGGACACAAAGCTGCCGTCCTGCAGCGTGTTGGGATGTGCACAGCCTCAGGGGCCAGTGCCATGGGCTCCTGGACAGTGGCCCCCGTGCCCCAGCCCCGCATGGACAGCACAAATGACTGTGACACACGAAACTCAATTATTTACACTCATGAGTTATTCATGTTGAAGCGAATCTATGTGGCAGGGCCGCTGATCTGGTATCCAGCAAGTGTCCAGGAGACCGATTTACAGAGACGCAGCCTGCGCACCGGGGCTGAGCCTGGTGTCAGCTGATTCCCCTCCTCCAGGCCTGTCATAAGCCTGGGCCTGGGTCCCTTATGGCACGCAGAACTGCAGGGAGAAGCACATCTGACAAGGCAGGCCCTGGGGTTCCTGATACGAGATCCCCTAGGTCATAGGTGTTCAGCTGAGGATGACCTTCGTCTATTCACTCTCAGTGGCCCTGGGTGACAGAGCATCCTACAAGGTCACAGCCACCTCGCACAGGGGGTCTCAGGGAGTCCTTGGCTGTGTGTTTCAGACACCAGACCACACACAGCTTCATAGTCAACAGTCTCCTTTGTCCTCATCCCGGAGACCTGCCCGGTTCCTGTGGGTGCTGGAGTGGCAGGCCTGTCCTTTTCTGCCCTGGGACTTTAGGATCTGATCATTACCCAGTGATGGGGCTCTTCACCGTGTGCAGAGGGCTCACAGGATTTATTGTCTGATCCTCTCATGGTCCTGGGGGCAGGTGGGGCTGTCCATCCCTGTTTTCCAGATAAGTAATCATCCCCAAGTTCCCAGAGCTGGTAAGGGGTAGTGCTGGGGTTCAAACTCAGCCCTCTGGACTCCCCCCTGGCTCTCTTTCCACTGCCCAGGGGCTCAGGTCTGGGACCTGGAGTGGTCATCGAGAGCTCTGGGCTTGCACAGCAGAGGACTAGGTCCCAGCGGCCAGCAGGCAAGGAAGCTGACTTCCATTCACTCCTGCTGAAAGGGGAGACCAAGAGTGAAAGGGGACCGACCCCCCCGGGGGAGTACCATTGCTGGTGACCATGATGGGAGCCTGCACCTCATCCTCAGGAGTGGGGAAGCTGCAGGAGTAGACTCTTCACTCTCTCCCTGACAGGAATCCTGGAAAAGAAAGACCTTTCCATGGGGGGAACAGGGGTGCTGTGGGTACACCCAGGGTGGCTTCTACAACACTTCTGAGGGGCTGTCTCAGCCTGAGTTGGGCTTGATGGTTGTGATTTTCCCCCAGAGCTGGTCAGTGTGGCGTTGCTGCATTTCTGGGATGCTGGGGGACTCTGTCCTTGGGTTTGGGGGTGTGACTGTGTGCACTGAGGCACCAGCATGTGTGGCTCTGAACGGGGAGGCTGGGGGCAGGGGTCAGCAAGACCAATGGCTGTACCTTCACAGGAGCATTTTGGCTCATAGGGAGCGTTCATAGTGACGTGTTCACCCCATTCTTCACATTTGCTTTGATCCTGTAAGGAGGTTCCCCCCAGTGCTTCCGGGGGAGAAGAGGTGTGTGCACAGAGAAGGGAACTGGGAATCACAAGGTGCGGCAGCTTCCTTATCAGTGTGCTGGCCCAGGCCCCAGCCTCTCTGCATCTGACCTGGCTCTGAGAGTGGAAACCTGGACATCTGCACACAGGGCCATCATGTGAGAGCGTGGAGGCGCGTGCATTCTATGACCTGGGAGGTTCTATGCAAGTGTGAGATTCCAGGCAAGCAAAAACAGGGTTCTGCCCTCCCTGGGAAAGGGCCCCGCCCCCTTCCCTCCTCTCTGCCGGCTGCGTCCCTGGGACGCTGGAAAGGACAGCCCTTGTGGTGGAGAAACAGCTTTGCCACGCGGATCCCAGAGGCCAGAGCCAAGTTTCACACGTAAAACGGCTGCCACTGGGAGAATTTTCAGATTTAGCCCGGGCCCTGCACCAAAACCTCTCTCCCCTGGACCTCGGCGTGACCTGCCTCTACCCACGAATATAAGATTTTCTAGACCCTAGGGCTTTTTCTTCACACATGTGCGTGTAATTTAAAAGGTGCTGGCAACACGCTAACCCCTCCAGGTGCGAGCCCTGGTTTCTCTATAAACAGTGCCCCCACATTCAGAGGACCAGCTGGGGCCCAGACGCCCTCCCTCTCTCATGGTGAGGGCCCTGTGCCAGGCTCCGTGCAGCCTGCCAGGAGAAGGTGCCCACCTGAACAAGGAAGCATTCTTATGTGTTTTGTCTGTAATTGCTTGACCAGCCTCGTCTGAGACACCTCATTCATTGGGGCCTCCTCCTGCCACCACAAGCCCTTCCTGTTGCCTCCCCCACAACCACCCTGGGCACATGTGTGGGCACAAGGGACCTCTGTGACATGCTGGCTCTGGCCCAGCAGGAACTTAAGTTGCCACCTCTGGAGCTGGCACTCTGCCGTCTCACCCAGGGTAAACTGTGCAACACGTTTCTTTCATTCCATTTGAAAGGGGAAATTAAATTGAGGGATGAAGTCCAACCCAAACTTGGCATGTGAGTAGCTGACCTTTGTTTTGAATACACTTAATGATGCTGAAACCAGATTGTGGGGCCTCCAGCTGCCTGAGCTCCATCTCCTCTCCAGCCTTCTAAGGAGACTTGAAGAGATGAGCAGCAGGGTGGGGATGGCGGGAAGGGCAGGCTGCTGGGACGGCTTTTCTTTCATACACTGGAACTGCGAGTAAGACGGAGTCACAGTGTGGTCCAGGAGGTGGTCCCCAAGACAGCGAGCTGAGAGGGTTTATTGGCATCAGAGGTTTCTTTGGGGCTGAGGAGGCCCTTTTGACCTGATCCCATGCATGCTCTGCCACCTCTGGGCACTCTCAGGAGTGCACGGTTGCTGGTTACCTCATCTCCATCCTGATCTCCAGCCTCACCAGCGGGAAGGAGATGATTTCCTTGACACTGTGTGAGGTTGTGTTGTTTTGTAGGAATGTAGGGGCTGATTTAGTGTATCAGTCAGGCTAGGCTAGACTTAGGTAACAAGTAAACTGCCAACCTCAGTGCCTTGACACTATAAAGATTTATATCCCGATGGCACCAAGTCCAATGATGGTGGAGCAACCCTCTTCCATCGGATAGCTGCCCCAGCTGGGACATGTGGCCTCCAAGGTTGCCACGGCAGCTGAAGGGAACCACAGGGTCATATAAGATGTTTTTAAAGGGCCAGGTGTGGAAGTGGTCTTCATCACCTCCCCACTCATTCTGTCTGCCTGAATTCAGATGTGTCATCCTAACTGCCAGGGAGCCGGGAGAGGTCTTCCTGGTGGTCAGAGAGAGGATGCAGCGTGGTGAACTTGTAACATCATCTCTGCCCCACAGGATCCAACCTAGGGAAGCAGTGGCCCTTCTGGTCTTGACGATTAGCAAGAGCCCTGCCTTGGCAGGTGAATCCTGAGAGACAGGAGTCTAAGCTATGGGGTCCAGCTGACCCTGGACACACAGAGACTCTCCTTTCAGAGCCAGCCTTGGAGGCTCCAGGTCTGACTTATTAGGAAGGGAGGACATTTCCTTACTCCAGTGCCTCCATGGAATTTCCCATTGAAAGACTCAAGATTTTTGCGTCTGAGGTTCTCCCTTCACACAAATGTGTTTGTCCCTTCTGGAAACATTCAGCAATTAAAAAGAAATAAACATTTGTTTATTCATTCAGCAAACGTGTACTGAACACCCTTCTATGGCAGACGCTGTGCTGGGTGCCGGGGTTACAAAGACAAGCAGCCCGGAGCTTGTTCTCAAGGCAGCAAATATACAAAAGCCATCCACGCTGGGATGGTGGTGGGTGCCAGGTGTTCAGGGTGACAGAGGAGGTGTCTTGCCCGACCCGGCGAGAAGGAGTCAATGCAACCTCTGAAAGGGGTCAGTGCCTGAGCTGAGTCATAACAGATGCACAGAACTTAGCCAGGGGGAGGGCAGGAAGCCATTCCTGGCAAGGGAGCAGCATGGGCTTGGACCCCGAGCTGAGAGAGGGCATGATGCCTTCAGAAATTCTACAGCATTTGGAATGGCTGGGCATCACCTCCGGGTGGGAAGAGTGAACGGTGATACTAGAAAAGTGAGCCAGCCCAGATCCTCAAGTATCTTCTGGGCCTGGTCCTGAGGAGTCTGGACCATATTCTGAAGGGTATGACTTAAAGCAGGAGAGTAAAGTATCATAAAGATCAGATTTGTGCTTTAAAAAAAGTCATTAGGACAGTAGAGTGGGCGAGATTGGGGGCAGGGAGACTGGTAAGATAATCCATGTGGGAGACAATGAATTGGAGTGGTGGATGTGCAGATGGAGAGGGGGTAGATTTGAGAAGCAACGGGTTTAGAATCAAAGATCTTGCTATCAACTATGGGGATAGAGAAGGGGAGACGGGGGTGGCTTTCTCTGAGAGAGGGAGTTCCTGAGAATGAGAGCGCAAAAGAACAGTGAGGTGACGGGGCCATCTGGTCTTTAGGTCCCTGTGGAACAGCAGGCACAGGTACTGCAGGCAGTGGGGTGGCAGGTGTGCTGCTTGGGAGAGGAGGGAGCTGGGAATGTAGCCTTGGGGGTCGTCAGTAAAGAGCTGGTAATTGAACGAGGTCATCCAGGGAGAGTGTGTAGGGTGAGAAAAGAAGAGGAGGAAATTTGGACCCTCAAGGGTGAGCCAAAAAAGAGGAGCCTGCAAAGGAGGCTAAGAAGGAGTAGCAGAGAGGGAGGAGAAAAACTAGGATGCTGTCACAGAAGCTGCAGAGAGAGGTTTCCAGAAAGAGAGAGAGAGACTAACCACGCCAGATGTGAGAGAAGTCAGGAAAGACCAGAGCATAAATGTCCCTTAATTGAACAAGCGGATCACTCTGGACTTCGGTGAGAACGACTCCCAAGGAGTGGCCGGAGCGAAAGCCACATGGGAGCAGGTTGCAGCATGAGCCAGAGTGATAAGAGCTAAGTTTGGACAACTCTCTCAAGAACCTCAGTTGGAAAAGTTTGTGAGGGGTGATCAAGGGGGCATTCATTTTTATTTTTTTATTTGGTAATACTGTAATACTGAATAGATAAAAAAATAATTTTTGTGGCATTGTGTAAGCTCTGAAGCATAATGATGACATAAACAGCGAACCTACCATCCAACTGAAGAGGTTCCGGTCAGCTGGGCTTCAGGTGGGCCTGCAGGCTTAGCCCAGGCTGCAGCTCAGGCTCAGGTCTGCTCCATGGGCCTAGCAGAGGGGACAGTGCCGAGGGAGGGGACAGCGGCTTCCAGGGCAAGACCAACCGCACAGGTAGGACACTGGAAACAGGTTGCTGGGGTTGGGCCCAGGCTCTGGCTCCCTGGCACTAGAAGGTGGAAGCCAGCGTGTGCTTCTGGAAACCAGGTGTGCATGTGCAAAGACCAGGTAGGATCGGGCTTGATAGAAATTTTAAAAATAAAGTGGTCTGTCCATCCATTAGCCAACAATTTCAGAGCCCCCCACCAGGGCTGAGCTGGACTGGTGGGCTAGGAAAATGAGTCAGGAGCCATCCCTGCCCTCCAGGAGTTCACACCCCAGACAGGAAGTGGTTGAAGAATGGGAAAGGGTCAAAGAGAACCCAGTCGTGTCTGAGCTGTGGTCAGGGCTGGGGATGTGATGTGCAGGGCAGATCCCTACCCTAAACCACCTGTCTGTGCCCTGTCACTGCCGTACCCTCTCTGCCCTGCCTCTGCCTCACAGTGGCCTCTCTGACAGAGACAGCCTCTCCTGTGTCTTTGCATCCTTCCTGACTGAGAGTGACATCGGGCCCAGCTGGGCAGAGAGCCAGGCAAGTCTTCGTAATGCTGAGCAAAATGCAATCTTCGATGATGCAGAAGGCCCTTCTGAGTATCCTGGTGTGGCTAGGTCTCCATGACAACACTGAGGGCCTTATGTTCGGATATTCAGGAAAGTCGTGTGGGAGGTGGTCTGGTTAACAGAGGCTAGGGAGCACGGGGGTCTCTGGTGGCAGCAATTGAATCATAGGTCTATGAAGGACAACTCAACTCCTGGAGGCTCAATACCTTTTCAGACTTGAGTCCTGCATTGAGCTACGGTCTGAAGGCTGGAGATCTTAGCAACTTTCTCAGGTTCTAGTTCTCTGACCTCAAGGGAATCACTTATTCTCAGTAAGCTCCCTTGTCCATAAATTGGGGATGACCCATGCCCTGCCAACTCATGGGCTACTGTAAGGATCAAATGAGACTTATGTGAAGGGCCTTGTCCACTATAAAGTGAGTGTATAGATGTGGCTGCTATCACCCCATTGTAGGGTTGAGGAAAACGTGGCTGAGGAGGCCACAGGATCTTGTTTGCACAGTGGAGCTGGTGGGATAATATCTCAAGCATAATTAAAATGTGCACATTTTAATGTGTCATTCAGGGAAGTGGGATGCTGCAGAACAAAAAGCATTACTTTAAACCGACTGGGTTCAAATCCTGTCTACTATACTTTTTTTGTGTGTGTGTGAGGAAGATCAGCCCTGAGCTAACATCCATGCCAATCCTCCTCTTTTTGCTGAGGAAGACCGGCCCTGAGCTAACATCTATTGCCAATCCTCCTCCTCTTTTTCCCTTTTTCTCCCCAAATCCCCAGTAGATAGTTGTATGTCATAGTTGCACATCCTTCTAGTTGCTGTATGTGGGACGCGGCCTCAGCATGGCTGGACAAGTGGTACGTCGGTGCACGCCCAGGATCCAATCCCGGGCCGCCAATAGCGGAGCGTGTGTACTTACCACCAAGCCACGGGGCCAGCCCCTACTACACTTTTGCCATGTGATCCTGGACAAATCATTTATTCCCTGTCTGTGATGTGGGGCTAATGATCCATGCTTTGTGGGCTTGCTGTGAATATGAAATGAGCTATCGTTTGAAAGCCCTTTATTGCACACAGAGAAGGTGCTTAATAGATGCTGGCAGTTGTTGCTGCCCTCCTCACATCCTAGCAGGGCTGCTGTTTGTCTAAACCACCTCCTCTCCTCTCTGTGCCAGCAGGTCCGGCCTCTGTTTCCCTGTGAGGAGCAGCCACGGCCCACCGAGATGTCACGGCACCACAGCCGCTTTGAAAGAGATTACCGGGTGGGCTGGGACCGCCGCGAGTGGAGTGCCAATGGGACGCATGGGACCACCAGCATCTGCAGTGCCACCGCCGGGGCTGGTGGCGGCACAGCCAGCAGCCTCAGCGCCCGGCCTGGCCTCCTGCCCCTGCCTGTGGTGCCCTCCCGGCTGCCCACACCTGCCACAGCCCCCGCTCCCTGCACCACCGGCAGCGGTGAGGCCATCACCAGCCTCGTGGCCAGCTCTGCCTCCGCCGTCACCACCAAGGTAAGACCTAGCGTCCTCTCCGAGCAGGAGCCAGGCAGAGGGGGCATCCCCTGCAGGCCGGGCCAGCTCTGCAGGCTTATAGCCTCTGCGCAGGACGCTGCGTTCTCCGGAGTCTTGGCATCCCTGGAGCTGGTCCGGGTAACTGTTGAAGTTAAAGTTAACGTGGTTTTATGTTCCATAAAGTCTCTCTCTGTGACTAATTTATAGGAAGACAAGCAGGTGCTGAGTCCACTCATTGTCCTCAGCCATGTTGATTAAATGCTATTTAATGGGTGGAATAACAGTGAAGGTCCCGGTTAGCCACACAGGTTCCCTAAATAGGTGAATTTAGATCATGCAAGTCCTCCTGGGGGTACCAGTGACTTCGGTTTGCAAGAAGATACTGACCAGCAGTAAGTCATAAATGGTCATAAATCTACTACTTATTAACCACTGTGCTGCGAGTTCCCACATCCATTGTCCCCTCTAAGCCTCCGACAACCCCGTGAGGGCAGTGCTTTCATCATCCCCGCCTTACAGCTGAGGATACTGAGGCACACGGAGTCTGTGAGAGCTGGTCCAGGCTTAGACCTTCCTCGGGGACCCAGGCCTCAGGCCCAGCAGTCAGCCTCGGGGCCTTAGCTCCCGGTCATTCCCTCTCTTCTGGAGGAGGCGGCTCCAGCCTCCTGAACGACAGCAGAAACGGGCTGCGTTGCTGAGACGCAGAAATGAAAATATCCCAAGGCTCTTGCCTGGCTCCGGGCTGAGCTGGTCCCCCTCACGCTGCTCTGAGCCCCTGAGGCAGCCAGAACCCTCGAGGGACGTGGCCGTGGCCGGTGGCAGGAAGCCTATTCATCGCCATCCTGTCCCCTCCGCCAGGCGGGGGCCCGCAGCCGCCGTCGCCTCCGCCAGCCGCTCAGAGCCGCCTCCCCGGAGCTCGCGGGCCCGGCGTGTGTGCGCCTGCGTCTAGTCTTACTTTCCTGCTTTCATAAAGTTGCCGGGGAAGTTCAAGGCGGGGGAGCCCCGGCCCGGCCATTGTGAGGTGACTGTGGCGTTGGAAAGCCGCGCTCCAGGTGTGCCGCGCCTTTGTCTCCGGGATTTTCAAAACCCCCTTTCAGCCCCGCTTCCTGTTAATAACGCAGCGCGGCCGGCGCACGGCCCGCGGAGGCCCAGACAATGGAGCCATTGGAGGCCAGCGCGGAGCGCACTGACACCTTGCTGCAGTGCCCTATTGAGTTTATTTTCCTGTTATGAAAACACCACCCCCCTGGGGTGGGGAGGGAAGGAATGTTGGACGGGGGAGAGGAGATGGTGGATTTTTTGGGCACGATGCCCCCAGACCAGCCAAACACATTCTTCCTCTGGGCGCCAGCACTGCTGTGCAGTGACCTCTGCCCACTGGAGCCGGCCGGCTGCCCCGCCGGCCACATCTGGCAGGCACTTGGCAAGGCCAGCTGTTGGCCATCTGGAGAATGGCAGCTCCTGGAGCTGACTGCTGGGGGCTCCAGGTGGGGGAGAGAAGCTGGACCTGGGAGCTCACCTGATGGTTTCTGCCCTCTCGAGGATGGAGGCCGTTTTAGGGATGGTGTGGGCTGCGCCTCTGGGCAGGGGTTTGGGCTCTGCCAGGCAAGGGGAGAGGAGGGGACTGGGAGGTGAGGGCCCCTCCCACGGGGCTGCCCTGCCCACACAGCTCCTGCTTTGCTCCCAAGCAGTTCCATGGTCACCATCCCTGAGTGGCCAGGCCCCAAACCACAGCACATGGGAGGAAAGAAACCCAGCCTCAGACGGAAAACAACAGCTGGACAAGGACTGTGCTGGGCGGCTACCGGGGAGAGGGGCCGAAAGTTCCTGCCTGTGCGGACAGCCAGCTTCTTGGCACAGCTCCCCTCCGTAACCATCTCCAGCCCAGTTTCATACCTGCAGGGGCTTGTCCAAGCAAACAAACGTGCCTGATTATGCCCTGGAGTCTTCAGGGTGCTCGGGAGAACTGGATGTGCAGGGGAGAGGGGGGACAGCAGCTACAGCAGCTTCCGTCCAGGGTTCTGTCACTAAATTTGGGCTGTGGTGCCTTTCTGCCATCCTAGCCTAGTGGCTGCCCCCGAGACACTTGTCCTCTGCCCTGTTTGTCTAACCCCATGCCAGTACCACATCAATTGACAGGCAGGCCCGAACTGAGGCATCTGCGGCTTCCCTGGTCAACAAGCTGCATCTTTACTGAGCAGCCAAGGGCTGGCTCTGGCCCTCAGGGAGCTCACAGGCCAGGATATAACAAATCTGTGGCCTGGACAGTATGACCAAATGACCCAAGAATGTGTCTCTCATTGAGGTTATTGGCAGAGGCAGCTTAATGGAGTGGATAAAGACAGACATGGAGCCAGACTACCTAGGTTTGAATTCTGCTCTCTCTCTTGCTCGCTGAGCGAGCCTGGAGAAGTTATCTAACCTCTCTGGGCCTCACTTCTGTAAAATGGGATAGACAGTGGTAGCTGCCTGCAGGAGTTGTTGTGAGGATCATGGGAGTTAAAACACATGTGAATGCTCAGAACAGAGCCAAGGCTGCCACATGGTAAGTCCTATATAGGTGCCGTCATCACCACTGTCACCGTCCCCCAGGTGAGGCCTATGGGACAAGGCCAGGCCCCTGTAAGGTGATCATTTCTAGCCTCAACAAGAGAAAAAGGTAGGTCTTCAGATAAAAAACAAGAGCAGGCGGAGAAAGGAAACTGTGTTTCTGAGTGGTTGGGGCTCAAGTTGACCTTGTGACATGGAGGCATGACATGACCAAGGTGACGTGGCAGCAACAGGGGCTAGAGGGAAGAGGACATCTAGTGGACCCCAAACCAAAACTGAGTCAGCACCACCCAGTAAGCCGGATGATTGAGTGAAGGGATTTTATAGGTTTTTGCAGCCATGAGGCCCTTTCCTCAAAGGAAAGCCCATATGTAAATAGGACCAAGACCCCACTCTCGTGGAAGATCGGGGGAGGGAGATAAGCAGAAGCCAGGAGCAGAGCTGTGTGTTCCCGCTGCCCCGGAGTGCGGTAAAGCCTGCTTGAATGTATTGGCCTGGCTTCCTCGGTGAAGGCTCTAGTGCCATGTGTGGGCCAGAGCCACCCCTGAGGACTCAGGAAAAGGTCCCCAAGAAGGTGACTCTTGGAGATAAGTGTCAGCACTGTCAGACTTTAGCATCTCCTCTGGGCTAGGCTTGAAGCAGGTGAGTGCCATATGCTCTGGGGCTGTGGGCAACCACGGGCATCCCAGGCCATCACCACCAATGTAGAAGTGGCCTGCCCCTTCACCTCGCCTCCCCCCTACCCTGTGGGCCTGGTCACCAGCTCATTTGGAGGGCTGGGGCTGCTTCTGCCAACCCATGGGGGACGGTCTCAGCTCTCTGGTGCGGGGAAGGCTGGCTATGCTCCCAGTGGCTGATTAGTGAGGTGATGACAATTATTTCTGTCACTGCTGCCTTCAGGCCTGAGTTGATTTTTCTGTATCTTCATTTTTCTGTGGCCTGAGGATTTCTTGCAGGTTTTTGAGAAAAGACCAATTGGACAAGCACAGATTCCTGGGCCACTGAGGCACGAGGAGGGTCTGGCCAGATCACACACACACACATTGCTCAGACCAATAAACTGCTTCCCTAGGGCCTGGATCAGCTCTTGAACCTCTGGAACACAAGTCCCCAGAGCCCATGAGGAGCAGGGTGACCACGCTGCAGCCCCTCTATTTTGCAGGTCGGAAGAGTGAGGCCCAGAGGAAATAAGACTTGCCGGGTCACCTAGTGAGTGAGAAACAGACCGGGCCTGGGCTGGCTCCTTTCCCCCAGGCTGCCTGGCTGTTGCATCACCATGGTAACTATTATTGCAGCATTATTGTGGTAACTTTTCCCATCCTCTCCTCCACCTACCTGACAGCAAACACCAAATTTCAATGGGCATATTTACCTCTTGTGTTATAGGTGGGAATATTCAGGCCAAAGATTATGTTGACTCTACATTGCACAGCTGGTGAGAGCTTCAAGCTCTCGAGTCAGACAGAACTGGATGTGAATCCTACCTCTGCCACTTAGGAGCTATGTATGTCTCTGAGCCTCAGTTTCTTTGTCTATCAAATGGGAATAATAATAGTATCTTCCTCGTGGAGATGTTGTGAGGATTGGTTAAATTAATACGTACAGAAAAGCTTAGAACAGTGCCTGCCACTGGTTCAGGACTCAATAAAATTTAAATTTAAAAAGTTAAATCAGAGATTGGGTCGGACAAAGTATCCATACATTTGAGGAGAAATCAGTCCTCTGTGGTTGGTGCTGGTGGGCTGAGGGGAGGTTCACTGGACTGTCCCCTCCCCTGACTGATGTGGCACAAAGCAAAGCTGAGAGCTGGGACAGCACCCCATTCCTGGCCCAGCACTGGGCTCCAGGCAGTCAAAGCCCCGGGGGAGGGTGGTTGAGAAGCAGGAACGTGACTCCGTGGCCAGGCCTGTTTGTGGGATGGAAAGAAAACACCGTGGCCCCGCAGTTGCTGCTGCATGAAATTTAAATTATTCTCAGCAAACCTGCTTGACAGATGAAACAGAAAAGGGACGGCTTCATAAAATGCAATTTTGTTCCTGAAAGAATGGACTTTGCAGAATCTTCGCTGATGTCTGTGAAATGTATTGGGGGCTTTTTCTCCTTGTGGTCAGGAGCACTCAGGCTGAAACATTCCCATCGTTCCTCGGAACTAAGCCCTTGAAAATAAATCTGGGCTGGGGAGAGAGAAACTTAGCCGGTGTCAGAGGCCCGAAGAAAACCAGAAGGGGCCGTGAAATCTGCAGGCTCCATCCTCAGAGCACAGACACCCAGATTTTTGACATTTGTGAGCATTTGGGGATTTCAGGGTGGATATTACCATCAGAGAGATGACCCTGGAAACAATGTCTTCCTCATGCACACTACATTCTCTGGAGAAATGCTCCTCTTCGGGGAGATGATCAGGGATTTCTTTGGGAAATCATGTGAATGACTATGAGGCCCCATGTGGCGAGCCCCTCCTCTCATGTGGATCTGGGGGTCCATGAATGGATAAAAGATGCTTTTGCACAGTTACAGAATGAGAAGCAGACCTCCCTTTCCTCTTATATTCACAGGGAAAATCAAAGGCTGCTGAGTGGGCTCGGCTGGGAGAATCACTCAAGCCCCTTTTGTGGTTAATTTCCAGACTGTGCATGATTTTATCCAGAAGACTGTTTCTTGCTCCATGAATGAGCATTTGTGATTTCCCTTGTGATAAATTATGCAGTGCTGATCATGCATTGTGAGGCAACTTGTGCGTGTTCGTACTGAGCTAATGGGTTTTGTCTGCACTTGAAGTTGCGGCTACATTTTGGATTGTATCTTCATTGACTTAAAACCCATCTGTCATTCATGAAGTTTGTACAAAATTGAAAAATGTCGTGATTTCCCAAGCACCCATTTCAAAGCCTATGGTTTAGGGAGGGCAGACCTGAGTGGCTCGAACTTAAATTTCTGATTAAGGAGACAAAAAGAGGGGAGAAGATTATGTATTTTCCCACATTCGTAAGGAATGAGCCATCGTCTAGAATCCAAAGGAAAGTTGTCAGAAGGTATCATTGACTGAAGCCAGAAGTGTGTATAAGTTAGCTTTTGCTGCATAACAACCATCCCCAAACTTAGTGGTTTAAAACCATCACAGTTCTGTGGGTTGGCAGTCACTTCTGGTCTGGGCTGGCTCGGCTGATCTCTGCTGGGCTCTCTCATTGGTCTGTGGTCAGCAGTGGGTTGGTTAGTGGCTGGTGACTGGTGGCTGCTCCAGGATGGCCTCACTCACACATCTGTGCTAGCAAACTATCAGCCAAGGTGTCACAGTTCTTCTCCATGTGGCCTGTCGTCCTCCATCTGGCTAGCTCAGGCTCACTCACGTGGTGGTCTCAGGCTTCCAAGAGCAGCAGGAGAACCAGGCTCCATGCACAAGTGCTTTTCTAACCTCTGCTTGAGGCACATTTGCTAAAACCCTATTAGCCACAGCAGTCATGCTGTGAGATCTAAGGAGTGGGCAAAGAGACCCTGCTTCATGCTGGAAGGGGCTACAACACCACATTGCAAAGGGACAGGCGTGGAAGGATGGGAAGCATTATTTGTGGTCATTTTTGTAATACAGTCGTGCACCGCATAATGACACATTGGTCAACGACGGACCACATATCTGATGGTGGTCCCGTAAGATTAGTACCATACAGCCTAGGTGTGTAGTAGGCTATACCATGTAAGTTTGTGTACATACACTCTATGATGTTCACACAATGACAAAATCGCCTAAAGAACCGTCTCTCAGAACGTATCTCTGTCGTTAAGCGACACGTGACTGTATACCCCCGTGTTTCCAGCACACTTGCTTAAACACAGTAACTCACCCTCAAGCTTCCGGCCGGGGATCCCATGCCTCAGGTGGAAAGGATAGGATCAATCTGTTACTCCCCTCTACCTGGCCTGATGTAGGGAATCAATATGGGACACGCATGACCTAGACACACCTGGATTACACACATCCCATCCATACCAAGAGTCGCCTAGTGAGGTCTGAAAGAAGGCACCCAGCAAGGATTGCATTGCCAGGGAGAAGGCGGTGTAGCTGGCCCCCAGGGACCCTCACAGGGGACATTTACCTTGGAAATCCACCAGTGGCCAGGATACAATCTTGAAGGCTCCAATGCTTGATCCTGTCACTGCCCCAGAACTGGTAGGACTGGGACACTGCTCTTCCCAGGACATTCACAAGGACAGATGCTAACCTACTGATTTGGAACTTTAAAAATCCACTGCAAGGAGACCACCTTCATGGATTTTGACCAGTGGATTTCTCCCTGTGAGACTCCACATGGGAAAACAAATTCTGACCAGAAGACTTTCTGATGAGCCTGAAATCAGGAAAGGAGCCAGTTATGTGAAGCAAATGCTCAGTAGCCCCACATCGGACAGGCTGGTGGCTCTTTCTCCCTAATAGACTAAATCCCGTGTAGTTCCCAAAAAGCCCTTGGAAAGGCCTCTTCTTAAATTAAATTAGGTTTTCTGCAAACAGCATCATTTAAGATGAACATAAATCTACTTCTTATTCACTTTTAATGGTTTTCCCTGCTTTTCTTAATTACTCATGTTGCAATTAAACAATTTTTTTGATTGCAAAAGGACAGTATTCTAGCTACATTATGGGTTAAATAGGCTTTGGAGAACTAGCCTGGGAATCTCATCACCATTTATAACATTGTTTTTTATAGGGAAAGTATGTTCCAAAATCTAAACAGCCAAATTACAAATGAACTTTCAGAACCCCACCCATTTGTTAACTGGGAACTGTCTGTAATGCTAAAAATAACTTGGGGAAATAAGCATAGAAAGGAGCACTTAATGCCCCGTGGTATCATTTTTTCACCATCAACATTTAGCGATTTAGTTTAATTTCAGGGAGGAGAATTTCCTCCAAACCCAGACTGACCCTGCCCCTGTTTTACTCACTTTCGTGACACAGGCGACCAAACTGGCTTGAGTCCTCCCAAAGCATGATATTACTGAGAAGAGTCACTGTGGGGTCCCCGCAGAGCTCAGCTGACATAACCTAGCAGATTATCAGTCAGGTTCAATGCTCCTTTCGCTGCCCTAAGGTGAAGGCTTAGGAGAACTCTGTGTGCTGCTCCAGCTGCCCTCTCAACCAGTCGTGGCATCTTCATTTGCATTGTGAATTTGCCTCTCTAGAACCCGTAGGCAAGAAACCTCATTTTCCTCTGGTAAATACAGAGCCCTGAGAACTCAGCAGAGCCTCAGCATGCATTTGGAGACTGCTGCCGCACACCCTTCCTATTGATGGAGGAGGAGCCCTGCCTTCCCGCCTCCCCTCTCTTGCTTCATGGAGGAGATGGGTGAATACTTTGGACCGTCTGGCACCATGAAAGGAGTCCTTGAAGCCAGGGATGGAGCAAGGTGCACGCCCCAGTAGCAGAAGGCCAGTCATCAGCACCTGCCTCCTGTGACTTAAACTGCCGGCTGCCACAGTCCCTTAAAAAGACTTCTGTCCCCACACAGGGCCCTTCCTCGCTAGACGTGCTTCCGAGGCCCAGGCTAGTTGGTTAATCTTGCTGTCATTCCCCGCTCCCCTAACCGCTACTCTCACCTGCTCCTGCAGGAAGTAACACTCCTTGCCCTACTCAGATGAGCTGTGGGTGGCAGAGGGAGTCACTCACATTCCATATCCTTAGGTTTGCTTCACACCTGGAGATGGGGAATCAAAGCCCACCATACTCCCCTTGGCTAAGAGGTCAGGGGCAGGGCGGGGGGGGGGGGTGGAGTTGGGAGGATCTCAGTCACTCATGCTTTCAGATTTGGCTTCTTTATTTTAAAAACATGGATTTGAAAGACTGTGACCTGGGGCAGAAAGCGCAAACCCATGAGCCCAGCTTCATGGATGGCCAGGTCCATCAGGAGCATTCCTGGTTGGTTCTGTTTCCTGTTGGCTGTAAAGTGCGGGCCAGGGCCTCCCACGCTGGAGGGTTCTCTCCCTGGTCAAGAGTGGATTTACCTACCTCTCTTGGTACACTGGCCAGCTTTGGGCCACAGCTCTGACTCCTCTGTGAACATCGTTGGGATTCCAGAACAGCATCTGCCTTGAGGTTACCTGGGGAAGCTTCTCTGGTGGGACAGAGACCCTCTGAGCACAGGGTAGCCTTTTTCCAGATTAAAAGAAACCCAACTCAGCACTAGACTGGCATTGAACATGATCCAGATTCTTGATCTGCTACTTAAAGAATTCCTTTTTCGGGTTAGAAGTGACCCTAAAGCTGATGGGTTGGGGGGAGGTAGGAATAGGCGGGTGGCATGGCCAAGCCTGCAGGGGAGTCAGGCAGCTCCCTCTGTGGGGGTGCAGAAGCTAGAGAACCCCACCAGGCCAGACAAAGCAACCTTTGAGGTCTGTAGTAGGTGTTTCTAGCTGTCTATCCAACGTCCATTTTCCCTCCCTCTTCCTTCCTAACAGAATCTCAGTTCTGTTCAGGGATCCCAAGCTTTGGAGAAACGGAACCCCAGCCCCTGCTGGGATTATGATGATTCTAAACCAGGAATGAAAATCCCCTCCTCTTCACCCATCGTTGGTTTAGAAATGGTCATGTGACCCAGTTCTGGCCATTGGAACATGAGCATAATCCTGTCTGGGGGTTTTGGGGAAGGTTTTCTTCTTTCTAAGGAAGAGTCATAAGAAAAAAAGTAATCCCTCTTCCTCTGGATATGTCATGTCTGGACATGATGCCTTGAACTGCTATAACCATCATGCTACAAGCCTGAAGATGAAGCTAACACATGAGGAATAGAAAAAAAAAAAGCAAGAGAATTCCAGAAATATGGAACCGGAGCCCTAATGCTGCATGCCTGCCTGACTCTGGGCTTCCTGTTATGTGAGCTAGTACATTTCCTGGTTGCGTAAAAAGATAAACAAAAGACAATTGTCTCGATTGCATGAATGGCTCCTCAGCAACAGCGTGGATGCCTTCTTCCATCTCCCAGACCTCACCTCGCACACTGATTGGGTAAAAACAGCTGCAATGACCTTTGTGAGTACCCTCTACCTATTAGTCATTCATTTCAACACTCGCTGCTGCGTACAGGGATTGTGCTATCTGTTGCTTCCCTGAATGCCAACACCAGAGCATAGCTTACTAACACCATACTCCTGTGTTTCTGTGAGGCCATGTTTCTGTCTGATGGAAATCCACCAAAACACTGGGTGCCTGAGCCATGGAGTCATTTGAGAGCTTCACCCCTACCACCCACTTCAGCCGCAATTCCCCAAACATAAGAGGAGGTCTCAGGCCCCAGGGCCTTTGCACTTGCCACTCCTTCCTGCTAGATTCTTCATTCCCTATCTTTCCTGCCCAGAAATACTCCTGTTCCTCCTACAACTGACAGCCTAAATACCTAAATGTGACCGTGTCTGTGATGGAAAAAAAAATCACTATTATTTCTCTTGTTCCTGTAACACTTTTGTTTATGTCCCTATATAATACCTACAATATATGGTACTTATCCATTTATTCGTTCTTCTCCTTAGTAGGCAGTGAACTCCATTGGAATAAGCTCCATGTGGTGCCCAGCATTAGAGGTTCTCAATAAGTGTTAGGGGACGGAATGAATGAATTTATGGATAGGAATGTTTATTCGTTTTTTTAGCCCCTATTGTAGGGGTAGGTAGGACGAATGCCTTTGCCATCATCTCTACCTACATAGTGGATCATCCTTTAAAAAACGAGTAATTTCTGTGGCTACACATGATGAAGATGAGGAAGACAGGACTCACGTGGTGAGCTGAGGTGGAGCCTTCGTGGGCTTGCTGATGGATCCTGTGTCCAGATCCTGAAGCCAGAATGGCAGTGCAGATTTTACATATGAAGGCCTTCGCCTCAGGGCCTGCACCCGCTCCCATCTCTCCCAAAGCATTTGGATTCACAGGATCACAATCTTTTCTCTCAAATACTAGTATTTCCTTGGGATTTTCCTCCTGTTTGCCTGTAATCCTTGCATCCTTTTGCATTTGGTTATTTTATTTCAGGCACTCGTGTAGTAATTACTTTGTTCGGGGCTCTGTTCTAAGCACTTTCCCAACATTAACTTTTAAAATCCTCATCGTCGCCCCCTGAGGTCATTATTATCAGCACCACCTTAGAGATGAGAAAGACAAGGTGATTTGCCCAGGATCGCTCAGCAGGGCAGGATTCGTCCCTAGGCCGTCTAGCTCCAGAGCCAGGCATCTAGCTCTGAATAGGCCCCTCCCAAAATGATCCTCACTGAAATTTGTTGAATGAGCAACTGGGTTGAACACATTTGCGTTAACATCTTTCCCCAATGCTAGTGGCACCTCCTAAAGAGAGAGCTGCAGGCTCCCCACTGAAGCAGTTTTGCTCATCGGTGGTTTGAAACAGCCATGACTGTCAGGACCAAAGCGTGTAGAGGATTCCGTGGTCCAGCCCCACATCTCCTAGCTGCAGTTCTGTTCATTTTCTCTCTTACCTGCCAGCCTTATTTCCTTAGCAGCCAAGCCGTGTGGGTGGTGTATACTCTGCTCAGATGCAGGATCTTGGGGACCATTGAGCCTTTGAGGCCACAGCCTCTCCCTCTTTCTCAGGGTTTCTTGTTTTGGTCAAGACGTAGTAGTGGCTGGTGTCCACTTTAGTGGCTGCTTTCAGACTGCTTTGGTTTGTTCCCTCCCAGAAGGGCAGTCTAGGCCATCAAAACTGGCAGGCATTGCCAGGGTGGGCTTGGAGCAATACCCAAGGTCAAGGGGGTGGCTGCCTCCTGTTGGTCTCTCAGTCATTCTGGTGGATTTAAACCTGGGCTGGGGCGTGGAGATGCCGCAGAATCATGGGCTGGCCCTTAACATCGGACAGGATTGGAGCAGCCATGACTTGCCGCTGCCTTCTCTGTAAGCTCAGCGCTGCTCTGGGGGAACAGAGAGAAGAAGGAAAGGTTGCTATGTGTTGTGGATTTTGTCTTTAGCCCCCTTCCTACTAGGGGGCAGCCCTCCCTGGAATGGGGGGAAAGGCTGTATTTGAGGAGGCTGCCTGGGATTGGGGGAAAGCCCTAGGCTGGGGTCAGGAGACGGGGTTCAAGGTTCGTGTCCATACTTCACTGGCTGAGTGACCTCAACACAGGACACTAAGCTCTCTGAGACTCAGTTTCCTGACCTATAAACTGGATACCACAATGCCCACTTCACTGGGTTGTTATGCGGTCTACATGAAATAACAAGGCAAAAGCACTTTATAAAAATAAATGCCCTAATTCATAGACACAGAAAGTGGATTCGAGGTTACTAGGGGCTGGAGTAGATGGGTGGGGGAGGGGCAATTATAATTTAATGGGTACAGTTTCTGTTTGGGGTGAAGAAAAAGTTTTGAAAATAGACAGTGGTGATGGTTGCACAACCTTGTGAATGTAATGAATGCCGCTGAACTGTACATTTAAAAATGGTGGAAGTAGCAGATTTTATGTCATATATATTTTACCACAATGAAAAATAAATAAATGGCCTGCCGTCAGAAGAGAGTGAAGAAATATCTGTGTAAATTCAGGGAGAGTTGACGCACCAAGAAATTTCCTTTATTAAGAGAAACAGGAGCGCTAATCACAGTGGCTAGAATGAGGCCAGTCAAATGGTGGCCCTTAACGCAGACCCACATGGGCTTGACTGAAGTATGGGGAAGAGCTGAGGGGTGGGCGAGAGGGTGGCCCAGCCCCCAGGAGGGCTGCCGGGGTAATTGCGAGGTTGATGTCACTGAGGAATCCCCGCCATGACTCACGAGGTGGCCTGACTGCCTTGGGAAGATGCTCGGCTCTCCCACTCGCTCCTCTCCCGCCCGTAAGGCTCTGGGGCTGCAGGGTTACTGCCGATGAGTGGGACGGCCAGGCCCTTGAGAAGGAGGGTCCTGGGGGGTGCTGGAGCCATTGGAGGCCGTATTTGTGGTCATTTTCTCTAGCACCCCCAAGAGCTGAGGCTGCGGGGGAAGCCTCAGCTGTGCTGTGTTCAGCAGTGACTAAATCTCGCCAGCAGCAAGGGTACTCTCCAAGCTAGAGGTGTGGACCTCCCAGCACAAGTGTGCACCATAAGTCCGTGAGCTCAGAAGCCACCCTAGGAAGCAGCTCAGAATTGCCGGCCGGCTGTATCCTAGATGTGTCCTTGGGATTGCCTCCGCCACCATCGGCATCACGACGGTCACTGACGTTCATTGAGTGCTCACTGTGAGCCGGCCGGGGTTCTAAGTGTTTTTGCCGTGTTAACCCACTGCATCCCACAACAACTGCATGAGACAGGTCCGTGATCATCCTCCTTATACAACTTCAGAGAGGTTATGCAGTGTCCGGGTTTATGCTGCCAGCACAGGGCCGTCCACCTTACTTCCGCCTCATGACGCTGCTGTAAGGTGGAGATGACACGCGCTGTGTAACGTGGGGCGGGAACAGCCCGCGCTCTGAAGGGGACTGTGATCCTGAGAGTCACGGAAGAGGAAAGACTCGTGTCACCACAGGTCACCCGACTGAGCTCCAGGCCTTGTCCACCCACTGCCCAGTGCGGGAGCCTCCACCCCAGCCAGGAGCGGACAGACTCCACGCTGCCATCACGTCGTATGTCACGAATATGCTGAGGGTATGATTTTATTCCCCCACAATATTAGGCTGAGGAGAGGATATTGGGCAAATATATTGTACCCATAATTCATATTAATGGGAATTCAATAGTGGCAACTTGTCATCTGCTGAGATTAGAAGGGAATATTGTGAATATTGTGTTATAAAGGCATTAAAAAGGCGTTATGAATTAGATTCCATTGCACCACATCGTGTTCCGTGTAAATAATTGAAGAAGAAACTGGTGCTCAGAATTTGGGATTATCCATTTTTGAGATCCCAGCAGTTCCCTCACCAGGCTGATGGGGCCCCATTGATCTGACAGCTCACACGGCTACGGGAAAAGTCTGCACCTGGCAGATCCAGAGGATCCATGAAATGAGCATTACACTTCCAAAAAGACTCTTCCTCCCAGCAGAAATTAGTAACTGCCACGTCCAATGCTGGACTCTGGGTTTTTCTAGCAAAATCTTCCCAAGTCCAGATATTCTATGTCCCTGGGGGACCCAGGTGGGCTCTGGTGGCATCAGTGAGTCAGCAGCAACCTTCCCACCTCCACTCACGCCCACCTCTGGCTCCCCCTGAGCACCCACACGTCTGTGATCAGGCAGCCAGTCAAGCATTGGCAGCTTCAGCACTGATGGAACAAGCCCTGGCCGGTCAACACCCATCTCCAGTTGGCTTCTCGGTCCTGCTCTGCCAGCCTGAAGAATCCATCACTTGCTGACTGTGCCTCCCCTTAGCCCAGACCCCTGTGTCTCTACGTGGCCCTGTGAAAGATAACTGGGGCTTCCTGGCTGGGGCCAGGTTCTATCTTTTGTCATCAAAGCCAAGAACCTGGGTCGTAGCAGAGGAGTGGGTGCCCCCAAGGAAAGTTGGAAAGGAGAGGCGGGGAGGAAGCACCGAGCCTTTGTCCACATGCAGAGCTGGGCAGAGCAGGTGGACCCTCATCCCGTGTCTCTGGCCTTGACTGTTCAGAAGCCCCTCTGTAGCTGACCCTGCCCGGTCTAGGGACTCTGGGGGCTGAAGAAATTCTCCGGTGACCCTTGTCAACTTTGGAGGCACTTCTGAAGCAGCTAGTCTTTGGTAAATGAGTGAATCCCTTTGTCGTTAGAGGTGTTGATCCAGGATTTCAAATTCGACTTCTGTTGGATGGCATGCCTGGGAGCCACTAAAGAGAGGAGGAGGGGCTGCGAGTTGAGAGGCAGTGAGGGCAAAAAGGTGTGTTACGTGGAGGGTGAAATGATCAGTTGGTTAGCCAACCACATTAATCAGTCCTAGTTGGGACCCAATATACAAGCACACCTGATGTGTAAGTACTTAACACACCTCTTTGCCAGCATAGTGATGGGATTAGGAGCCCAGACTCCGGATTCTGACTGCCAGAGTTCAAATCCTGACTCTTCTACTTTCTGTGTGGCTTTTAGCAAGTTACTTACCCTCTCAGAGCCTGGTTTCCTCTTCTATAAAATGGGATAATAATAATACCATCTATTGCATTGGGTTGTGGGGGAGATTACGTGAGTTAATACTGCAAATGTCTGGTGTCTACATCAGTGTCTAGTGTCTAGTGCACACTTGGATTTGTTATTATTATTACCATGGGCTTCACTGTGTGGCCTTCACCTCTCTATTTCTCTCTCCTTCTAGAATGTGGGGCCTTGAGACAAAGGCCCTGTCTTCTTAGGTGTTGCATTGCTAGCACTTCACACCTGTCTGCTCTGTGCTCAGTAAATCACATGTCGAATTATCTAATTGAATTGTGGGTAGAAGAGGGTATATAGTCATGGAAATTCACTTGCTTTACTAAAAAAGATAGCTGTGCGTTTTTGAAAATTGTCTTCCTCTTTTCCATGGTTCTGTGTTCTCTTTTCAGAGAAACTCTGGGACTGCCTCTTGTTCTTGGTGTGGCATCTTGGTGACAGCAGTCAATAGCCCACAAATAAGTTAAATCCGTGTTTGAAATGCACGTAGCTCCTCACTGATTCCGGGGATCCCAAAGTCAGGCATTTTGTAAAGCAATTACTGGGCTTCCAGGAAATGAAAAACTCTCTCCTGTATTTGATGATCTGCAGTCCAGAACCCACACCCTGAACAATCCTGGGCTCCCACCATGTGCCATTGGTTGGTGGTTGTGATCATTAGCTGTGTTTTTGTTGTGGCTGTTGTTGCTTTGTTTTGTCTTTTAAACCATTTATGGAGGTCGAGGCATCGCACCAAGAACTTTACATGTTTCATCTCAGTTCTTACAACACCCCCATGTGGTAAGTCTACAGTGATCCCCATTTTACACAGGAGGAAACTGAGCTACGGAAACCCTGAGGACCTTGCTCAGCGCTCCAGCTCTGAGAAGTGGGATTTGAACTCAGACCTTCCTTCCTTCAAAGCCCAGGCCTCTAACTCCCAATTCTTTTCTCTGGACGTCTGCCCTTAGATATCTGCCAGGAGCCTCAGATATAAAATGCGCAGAATTAAACTCCACATCCTCAGCCTCACACCTCCTCCTCCCCCTGGCACACCTGGCTCAGGACCCAGTCCACCCAGCTGCGCAAGCCACCGGGAGTCTCCGCTCGCCATCACCATCCCCATCACTGCCATCAGGTCCACCTTCGGATGCTTCTCAGGTCCATCCATTTCCCTCCATTTCTGCTTCCACCTAGGGGACAGAGATAGCCTCCCCGCCCCCTCCCTGCTTCTAGTCTGCCCACTCCCTCCCATCCATTCTCCCCACCACTGCATATCTGATCTTGTCACCCCTCTGCTTTAAAAAGAAAAGGGGGGGGGGGTGGCCCGGTGGCATGGTGGTTAAGTTCGCATGGTCTGCTTCAGCGGCCTGAGGTTCACAGGTTCGGATCGTAGGCATGGACCTACGCACCGGTCGTCAGGCCATGCTGTGGCAGCATCCCACAAACAAAATAGAGGAAGATTGGCACAGATGTTAACTCAGAGCTAATCTTCCTCAGCAAAAAGAGGAAGATTGGCAACAGATGTTAGCTCAGGGCCAATCTTCCTCACCAAAAAAAAAAAAAAAATGGTGCAATTACTCCAAACTTGCTCTGAAGATAAAGTGGCTTAAGGCCCTTGGTGATCCCACCTCTGCTCACCTCACTAAGCCTCATCTCTCACCTCTGCACCTCTGCCTCCTCATGTCCCACACTTCAGTCAGCTACAAGCCCCAACTCTGATGCAGGTGAGTCCGGCTGGAGCGTGCGTGTGAGCCCATGGTTGTGTGTGACGCAGACCATGAACTGGAAAGACACAGGCCTTAAAGACTGACAGCCTAGACTTATATCATTGCTAAGCTGGCTAAACGTTCTGCAGCCTCATGTTCCTTATCTGTAAAACACGGATGACAGCAATACTACCTTACAGGAGTTGTATCCAAATCAGGGAAATTCCAGGTAAGAAATCCAGCCCATCGCTGGGCAAACAGTAGGTGCTCATTAAGTGCCAGAGATGGTGGTGACAGTATGTGAAATTGGAGTTTTGTTGTCAAGATAAATTCCTAGGGGCTGATTTTTTTAAAGAAATGGACTCTCATCTGAGAAAATATGAGGTATGAGCATTTAAACAATGATGTCTCGCTGGTTCCTCCTGTGTTCTCCGGAGGGAGGCAGACACCTCTTCCCTTGTGGTGCAGCTAGAGGAAAACTCTGGCCTTTTTAATGTACGTGGTTGGTCCTCTCCTCCTGCTCCCCACCACCTCACTGCCTTCCTTCCCAGCATTTTGCACATTGCGTGGATTCTCTCTCATTATTCATTCAGCAAATGTGTGCACTTTGTTTACTGAGAACGTTCTCATGGCCCAACCGGTTTGGCATGGACTCTGTGAGGGCAGCTTCCCGATTAGAGAATAACCCCAGTGCCCTCCCCCGCCAAGGCATCCCGTTGTGATGAAGGATAGGCTGAGTCACAGGCAGTGACAGCCGATCGACCAGAGGCTGTGGCCACACGCGCCCACCTCAGCGCTGTGGGGCGACAGAATCACTGTGTGCTTAAGCATGAGTGTTCGCCTTATGAGTTTAGCCTTTGAAAACTCTCCCAAGATACAGTCACTCGTTAAGCGGGTTGAGTTCTGATGACCTGAAGGGTAGCTTGTCCTCCAGCCTTCCCTGTCCGAATCCAATCCTCTGACTGCTGCCCAGCTGCGCTTCCCTCAGATGCCACGCCGGAGTCGTGGAAGCAGAGGCCTCCTTCAGAGGTAAAACCGCTGCTCCAGCCTCCTACCTCCAGTGCCTCCCAACCCCAGTGGTTTGCTCATCAGGGCGGGCCACAAAACGAGGAAGAAAAATCTTTTTAGACTGGAAAAATAGGGCTGCTGCTGTTTTATGGTGGTGTGGTTTATGGTTTTCAAACATTTTAATTAGTTTCATTTTTTTAATATAAATGCACCCTGATGTTTTGTGCAGGAAGGGCACAGTTCTTAAAATCTCAGAAATAAAGTAGGAAAATGACAGATTGGCTATTAAAGCGTCACACTCAGATGTGTTATTATTATTATTGTTATTTAACATTTCTAAGCACCAACACTGAGCCAGGAGTGGTGGTGGAGGGTGGAGAGCGAGAGGGCCTAGAGGTGCCTACCACTGGTGTTCAGGCTCCCCAAGGACTGGCAGTTGCTCTCTCAGCCACCTGAGCATGGCCCTGCCCCAGGCAACTTCTCAGGATGCCAGTCAGCCACCTGCTTTGTGGGCGGAGAACACAGTCGGGGGGTCTAGGCTTTGTGCTCCAACCCTGTCCTATGTTCATTGTGAACGTGCTAAGATTTCCCACTCCACCCCCCCACCCCCACCCCCACCCCCACTCCCCCAGGTAGGGATTTGAGCTATATTTTAGGATGAGCCTCATCCAAAGAAACCCGTCTCTTCTTTAAAACCGTTGAATCAATGAGAAAGCAGGGTTAGATAGACAGAATTTTACTTTCAGGGCACTCTCCATGTAACGGGTTGAACCGCAGACCCGCTAAAATATATGTCCACCCAGGACCTCCAAATGTGACCTTGTTTGGAAATAGGGTATTTGAAGATGTAATTAAGGTAAGGTTCTCAAGATGAGGTCATCCTAGATCAGGGTGGGCTCCAAATCCATTGACGAGTCTCCTTTTAAGAGAAAGGAGAGGGAGACTTGGCACACACACAGAGAAGAAGCCATGTGAAGACGGAGGCAGAGATGGGCGTGATGCTGCCACAAACCAAGGAATGCCTGGAGCCGCCAGAAGCTGGGAGAGATTTTTAAAAAAAGATTCTCTCTTAGAGCCTTCAGAGAGAGTGTGGGCTGCTAACACCTTGACTCTGGACTTCTGGCCTCCAGAACTGAGAGAATAAATTTCTGTCATGGAAGCCACCCATTTGGTGGTAATTTGTGGCAGCCGCCCTAGGAAACTCCTGCTCTCGGTGAAAGCCTCTCTTCCTAGTGTCTCCTTAAAGAAGGCCCACCAGAGTGGGGCTGGTCTTCTGCGAAAGAGACTTTTGATGCTCAGAGTTTAATCCAGGAGCAGGATGGCCTGCTGACCTCCTCTCTGCAGAGTTGAAATGGAACACCATCACACCTTTTTCCTTGATGTCAAAAAATGTTTCCACAAATTTCTAATGACCACCTGCCTGCTTCCTGTAGCATAGGGACTCCAATTTGGAAAATTTCCAAAGGGCAATTAAAGCGAGACGCTCCAGTCCTCCCAGATCCCGCTCACAACCTACAGCAGCGTCCCCTGGGAATGTGAAGGGGCAAAGAGAGATATGGATTTACTAGCGCAGGGTGAGACTTCTACTGTGGACCCACTTACAGGGAGCCTCTGTTGGGTCTCTTCCTTAGCAGGAGTAAGAAAATGGGGATGGACAGGCTCTGCTGGTTATTCCCCTGGCAGGAGGCTCTTGATCAAACTCAGAGAGCCATCAAGGAAATTTTTTAAATCAAAAAAAACACAAGCCAAATAAAAGCTCCAAGCACTAACTGCTCCCCTCTTCTCACTGACTTTAATTCGGAATAAAATTCTCTTTGCTGCCATCTCTGCTCCTCTTTATCTCTTTGTAATTGAAAGGAGAAAAATGTGCGGGAGCCGAGGCCTCGGCCACTCCTCATCTTCAAAGGTCGAACTTTGACTGTGTTATTTCTAGCAGGTCATTTTACAGGGTTACAAGATGGTGCTGGCCCCCTGATCCAACGTGGGCCCTCCAAACCCATGCACGTACCTAGACAAACTGTCCCCTAATATAAGCCATGGCTTATGGGCCTATTGCACATTACAAGAGATGCCAGGCAGGCTCCAGTTGGCCTACCGGGCTGTGCTGTGTCTTCTCCCCAGCTGTTCCCAGGAGTCTGGGTATGAAATTAGATTGCTGCCCAATTGTTCACCCAGCTGTTGCTGGCAGCCCGAAGCCCATACTGGGGCAGGCGTCAGTGCTGCTCAAAGGATGTTTGTTCTCTAACGGCTCAGAGACTGGAGGCAGAGCTGTGTGCCATGCTCCTGGAGGAAGGCACCCTCCTCCCTGGGGGAGGGATTTGCCCTCTGGGGACTAGAATGCAGGAACTCTGGGAGTAGAGAATCCACATTTGGGAATTATTGGTTCTGCCCGGAGGTGTTCACACTGGTTAACTTACGTCTTGGAAGAGATTTAATGACTTGAGTTTAATCTCTTTGGAGGAACATATGAACCATATAAGCTAATCACGTCCCTCCAAGTCTGTGGCAACGCTGCAGCCCCAAGCTGGCGGCGCTGGAGTGAGTCCTCCGGCACGGAGGCCGGGGGATGACCATGGGGGACAGAGAAAGTCAAGGGCCACACCACTTGGTGTAGAAAGTTACCCTCGGCCTCAAACAAGGAGCTGAAGTGGAAGACGCAGACTGTGGTACCTGCTAGACCCCACAGCAGGAAATGGCCATCAGATGGGATACAAGTGTGCAGAGGGACGCTGAGGGGCCCTCAGGAAGGCCAAACGAATGAATGGAGTGGCTCAGCTGGCCTAATCTGCAAGAGACTGCTCCTGAGAAACCGTGCCTTTAAAGGTCAGGGCGGTTCTCCCAAGAGCCCAGCAACATGGCAGCTGAAATCAGTATAAGAAAGGAGACAGATTACAGGAGGTGGAATCTGTTACTGAAAGATTCTTGGAGTCTGGCAGCGATAGCTGCAGCTCACTGCTAACCGGGAGATTTATGTGACAAGATTATCGATGGTATTAAGCACATTTAGAAGAGAGGATTATACCTACTTCTGGGTCAGTTCCGTGCCACCAGGCCTTGGTCTGGCCAGCGTGTTAACAGATAGACTGCCGGCTGCGTGAAGGTGAAGCTAAATATTTGCATAGTCACGGGGAGTGGGGAGAGTCAGATGATGAATTTAATGCTGAGTGGCTAAGTTCAAATCCAAGGGAAGGATCTGGCTTGGAGTCTCTGCCAAATCTGAGGAAAGCTCCATTTCCACCTCCTCGCTTTCTTCTCCCCCCACCACCCCTACCCTGGCAGCCTCCCCAGATCTTTGGCGTGGTGAACTCCCTCACCAAGAGGAGGGCACCCACAGGTAACTAGAAACTGGAGGGCAGTGTCGGGACACATCAAGGGGTGATAGGAAGGAGACTGTGCTGAGCTCACCGGCCACCCTCCCAGAAATGAGCTTCTACACACTAGCAGACTCTTCTCAAGAGGAGGAGAAGCACTTCAGTCGCTCTGCCACAGGAGAGAGTTTAAAATTAGACCAGGCAAAGCTCCAGAGAACATGCTGTTGAGAGCAGTTCTCGGCCTTTCAGAGGGCAGCTGTGGTGTGGCCTGACGGGCTCCTTCCACCTCCAATGTCTAAGCTTCGCCGGGAGCCAGGACTGTGCAGAGGAGAGGGGCAAGCCTCTGGGAAGGCTTCACTATCTAGGGATGCCCACCCACCCCCGCCTCCGTCTCAGGGATTGTCGGTAACCCTTGACATTGTAAGCAGAGCTTAAATTGAATGTGACCTCAGGAAACGTTACTTTTTTTAAATGATGGTAAAATATACACAAACATAAAATTCACCATTTTCAAGTGCACAATTCTACGATGTTTAGCACATTCACAAGGTTTGTAACCATCATCACTCTCCAGTTCCAGAATATTTTCATCACCCCAAAAGGAAACCCAGACTCATTCAGCAGTCACTCCCCGTCCCCTGCTCCCTGAAAAGGTTCCTTTTTTAAGTAAGGATAATAGGGTGTTTGCATGGAATGTCCACTTTGCCAAGGGGGTAGGAGGGAGCGGGCCTTGTGCTTGGGTTATCCACCCCTCCTCCCAAGGAGCACGCCCCAGTGCCTTAGCACACACCACACATTGTCTAAACTCTCTCTCTTTCCCCCACGGCTGCTGCCAGTGTGTCTTATCCCTCTCTGTCACCTCCATTCCTAACATAGCAGCTGGCACATAGCACGCCTCAGCCACCTTTGTTGGACAGAAGCGTATAAAAACCAGTAATTCAGTAGCTGATATGCTACTTCTTATTGTTTGGGGACATAACTCTTTGTCCTCAAGTTGTCATGCTTTTGAACCCTGCACAGAAAGAAGCAAAATCCAGAGCAGGAAGAAAAGGCCCTTCGTGTTGCTGCTTCTAATTAGATGCCCTATTAAATTGCAGCAATTTTGCACTGTGGTTCCCTCTCAGCACGTCTAGAAGCTCTGAAGAAGCTCTTAACCAGGGAAGCCAGGAGTTCATTTTGTTCTCTTCCTCCTTATTTGGCGGACCAATTTACTTTTTTTTAGACATTTTGCTTTTTCCCTGTGCCGTTTGTTGAGATTTGTGTATTTAACAATGCTCCTTCTACAGAAGAGGTTAGTGTGGGGTGGTGGAATCCCCAGAGCTCCCACTCATCACTTTTGATGGAGTAAGACTTGGTGAATCAATTATTTTGCCTCATCGCCTGAAGAAATTCACTGTTCTCTCGTCCTCTTACACGGAACCAGAAGCCACCAGGAAAGCTGGCTCCTGCCCCCTCCTCGGCAGCCTGCCTGGGCTGCCCGAGTCCCCCCGCTCCTCTCTGGCGGGACCTGGAAAGATCAAAGGGACAGATGACAGTGTTTGGCGCCCATTTGTCACTCCATTGGAGGGAACCAGTTGCGGTGTTAACAGTCAGGCCTGGTCCCGTGTTTCATGAATATTTTAGAATGTTTGCTGGCAGAATTCTAACTGTGCTGTGTGCTCCTCGGTGTACGTGTCACCCATATTCCAGAGTTTAATCGGAGCTCTGGCGTAAGGAAGCTCCACTTCTCCATTAGTCTCTTTTATTATCCTAAAACATGCCGGCTAAGCTGTTCCGTGTCCAGGGTCTAAAGTCCGGGTGGTCTTTCTCGTTCTTGCGCCACACCGAATCCTGACACAGGGGCAGGGAAAGTGATCTAGTTTTTATTAACTGAAAATTTAGGGGCTCCAGAAGGAACAGCCTGTGCTGGTCCCGTTGTAACATTTTTCTCATGTGTCTTCCGGCCTGTTCTTCTGTAATGGTCTATTTCCGAAGAGCCCTCTCACTGGCCTTCCGCTCACCCCAAGCCCACCTGTCTCCCGGATCTCACCTGGGGCCCACCCCCTCCGGTCAGTCTTCACAGAAACCTCTGACGACTCTAGATGTCCTAAGCCCCTCCATGCACTTTGAGCTTGGCCTGTCCCCTCTGTGGGGACCCAGTGGCAGGGCCTCTCCTCCTCCTGGCCTCCCCATTGCCTAGCCTGGCATAAAGCTGGGTACCAAGTGGGCCACGGAAGGGAGGCTGAATTGGTAAGAGGCCATGTGAGGCCCGGGCCCCCCCCCTTTGCCCACTGGGAAAGCGCACTGCCCACTTGGGAGCAGGCCAAGGAGGCCGTGTCATGGGGCCTCAGCCTCCCTCACGAGCTCCAACTCACCCCCGCCTGCCAGCTGCCGGGCCCGTGTCCAAGGGGTGCTCCTGACCACACCGAGGCCTCCTCAGGCCTCCCTCAGCACCTGGGCCCTGGAGACACGTGCTCCCCCGACAGGCGAGTCTGTTTTCCTTTCTCCACACCGTGACAGTGGTCCCTCCAGGCTTCTCAGTCCCCGTGATATCTGTGACCAGTCCTGTGGAGGCTCTCTGGGGACAGAGGCTGTCGTCGCAGAGCTATTTTTAGAAGAGACAGCAATTGACTCTAACCTTTGCTCAGCAGTCACACAGATTCCCAGCTTGTGGACAAAAATGAGACTGTGTATGCCGGGTGTTTCCATCCCCCTGAAATGGAGAAACACTCTGAACCCCAAATTCCTGACTGGCTTCCTTTGAAAGAGGCTCCCCTTTTGCACATCTCCACCTCATGCCAGGTGGTGCACGGTGTGTGAGGCCAGCACACACACAGGCAGGGTCCAGAGCAGCTGTGGTGGGGACAGCCTGGGGCCTGGAGACTATTCAGCAGGAGACGTTTGCTGAGGTCTGCTCCATGCCCGGCCAGGGCCCAGCCCTCAGCGGGGCTCAGTCCTGGGCACCTCGGGGTGAGGCCAACACGGACCCATAGTGGAGCCCAGCGGGGGCTCAGGACAGGCCAGCTGGCTAGCAAGTTAAACAACACACAGAAACACCGGAGATCCTTCAAGGGAGCACACAGCTGATGATAGGTCTGGGGGCCACCGTTCCCCTCACCTCAGATCTCTCGTGATTCGTGAAGGACGGCGAGTGGTAGGGGGTTAGGTTGAATTCAGACCTTTTGGGAATGTGGAATTTAGATCCTTCTTGCATCTAGCATTCTGATAAAACACACACACAACACACTCACGTTCTATTGACGTTGAGGTCTGTAAGTGCAGAGCTGGGCAAGATCCCCTTCATGGAACGCCAGGGAAGGTTTCCCGGAACCAGGCCTGGAAATGCAGATCTGTGGTGTGGAGCCCTAGAGGTCAGGGGGCCTGGGGTCAGTTTTGCACCCTCCACTGTCTCACCCCTAGAGAATCATCCTACAACATTTCGTTCATCAAACACTGACTCCTGTGCCATGGACGGGGGGCGGGGAGTGGGGTGGGTGGCAGGGGCTGAGGGGAGATGAATGCCCCTGGCCCCTGCCCGAGATGCCTGTCTAACAGGCAGATTCCCAGATGCAGCCTCTCCTCCAGCCAAAGTTTATTGATTCTGAATCTCCAGGCTGTGGCCTAGATTTGCATTTTTAACAAGCTCCCAGGACTTTCATGCACTGAGAGTTGAGGCTGGGGTTGTTCCAGGCTGTCCCGGCAGGTGGACTGGAGGATACAGAGAGAAGGCAGAGAGAATCCGTGCTGGGCCCGGCCTGGAGCCCCTCCAGCCCCCGGGAGGCGCCGCCTCACCCAGAGCTCTCCCATCAGGCCTGGGGAGGGTGAGGGGGCGCCACAACCAGGACCCAGGAGACAGAGTCTCCACACTCAGGCGGTGAGTGCTGCGGGGCATGCAGGTCCGGTTCACCTTTGTGTCAGGCACCGACTGTGCCCCAAGATCCATGGTTTCAGACCCTGGTCCTCCTGGCTTTATCCCGTCTGCCCCACTTCCACATCCACCATAACTCTTCCTTTAGGTGCCTGTCTCCCGCAACACGTGTGCTCCTCCAGGCCCTGGACTGGTCTCATGCATCTTTCTCTTCCTTGCACCCAGGGGAGTTTGACACGTTGAAGGTGCTCGATAAGTGTCTGTTAATTTAATGTAATCAAATCGCTGAACTGAGGCAGAAAAGGGCCTGGCAGCCTATATGCCCCTTTCCTTGGACCCAGCCAGTGGGAGTGGAAAGAGGGCCTGGCCTGCCATCTGAAGACCCTACACCTCCCCCGGTGAAGGAAATATTGATTCTGCTGTTTGTTTTGCAAGGAAGCGGTCCCCACGGGGACAGCCAGATCTAGTGCAAGTGAAATGGAAACTCCGAGGGAGGCAGTGCTCTCGGAGCTGGTCTATTAATAGGGCGGCCCGGGCGTGTCCAGGCGGAGGAGAGGCCCCAGCCTGTGGAGCGGCCGGAGCTGTGGGCCTTGGGAGGTTACTCTGGAATCCCGCCCACCCTCCCACCTCAGCTAGGCTTCGCTGGCACTGCTGCAGACAGAGATGGGAAATGCGGCAGTGTCAATCCAGGTCGCTTTTTAAGTGGGAGCCAAAATGAGCATTCTTGGCCCGGGACTCCAGCGAAGGAAGGACTCCTAAAACCCCGGCTGGAGGCAGCACAAGGGTCAGCAGACAGAAGGCACATTTGGGACCTGCAAGGAAACAAGCTTTTCCTTTCAGCTTCAGAGGAAAATTTGAGTTGAGCAAAGCAGGGCCAACCCAGCAGCCATCTGGATGCTACACAGTCCAGAAGCTAAATCCAGTCCCCCCATGACCCAGAACAGTTCTCAGAGGGGCCTTCCCCAAATATTGAGGCTTGATGGTCTTTAAATGGGGAGCTGGTGTCTATACAGTGCAGGGCAGATGAGGCTGCCATGTACTGCTGCGCAAGCTGTGCACTGAACAACTGTAGATTTCCATTCTGGGTCCTCCCATGTTGTGATAACTTGCAAGAGAGTCCAGCTGGCATCCTGGGAGAGCGCAGCTGGCCGTTCTGAAGGAGGCTGCCTACATACCAAGAAATGGAGCAGCTAGCAGAGCCAGAAGGCCCAGTATTCAAACCTCTCACTTTACAGACAAAAACAGAGGCCTAGGGAGTGAAGGGACATGTCTGAGGTCACACAGCATCTGTGGCAGAGCTAACGGTATGGCTGGGTCTCCTGGCTCCAAGGCCTCTCCTGCCTCTTGTCACCTTTTCTATTCATTTCCTTTTATATGTTACCTGCCCTGGTACCAGCAAGACATGCAGCCTTGAAGGAAGATCGCATTCTGGAGTTTTCTGCCTCTTCCCAAGCAACATTCTAAATTGTGATTTTTCTAGAAGGCCCTAGGCTGGGCTGGCCCTCCTGCCTGCTCTGTTTGTCCAGGCTTTGGCCCACATGTTTTGACCATTTCACACTCCACCTCCAGCTCTCCCCAGATTGTTTCCTGTAGGTTTTGGGTTTTATTTTTTGCATCTGCCTCTGCCAAAGTATGTGCGTTGATGTTCAAGACCTTAAAACTCAGGGAGCCTTCAGAGCAATAAATTCCATCCAAGCTCCAGGCATCCTGCCCAGGCTCTGCATTCCTCTGTAGACCTGCATGAGGCCTGAGGGTGGCCACGGTGGCCACGCGCGTACTGAGATCACCACCCACAGGGAGGCTGCAGTTCAATGCCTCGACTGCAGGGGCAGCATCTGAAGTCCCGGCCACCTAGAACCCAGGGTCCTGACTAGTCCTTCTAGGACCTAACATCCTCAATGCCCAGACCGGAGCGAGGCTAGGAGGGAACGGCTCTAAGTTAGCAGCAAACCAAGGCTTCCTGTATTCAGTGGAGGGGGAGGCAGGGCCAGCTAGAGAACACTAATTTATTCGTTCTTTCACTAAATAAACAAACATTTATTTGGCACCTACTATGTGCCTAATCAAAACAAACATCCCTGCTTTTATGGAGCGTCCATGCCAATGAATGGAGATAAATCATAAAAGAAGTAAATGTCAGCTGGTGAAAAGTGCTCCAGAGAAATACAGCAGAGAAGGAAGTCGGAGAGTGCCAGGGTGGAGAGGGATGTGGGCTGCAATTCTAAAAGCCTGTTTAGGTGACATTTGAACAAAGACCTGAAGAAAGTGGGGGAGCCGCGTGGATATCTGCACAGGAGCATTTGAGGCAAAGGGATGAAGAAGTGCAGAGGCCCTGAGGGAGACATGTGCCCGACCTGCACAAGGAACGTGTGAGAGGCCGGTGCCCCTGGGTCACTTGAACTGGACCCCTCTGGCTGCCGTGAGGGAGAGTGGACTGAAAGGGGTAGGACAGAGCCAGGACACAGTTCAGAGGACGGGAGGACTGGAACCCCTCCCGTCTCCAGGCCAGCCCTCTCTCTAGGCTCCCGGTCCGTACAATCAGCTGCCTCTTGGGCAAAGCCTTGGGTGCCGTTGGCACCTCAGATTCACTTCATCTTCCGTGTAGCACTCCTGCTGGGTTTCCTGACTCGGACTCCCACATCCAGCCCAGGTGTCATCCCTGACTCCTCCCTCTCCCTTACCCCCACAGCCCATGGCTAATCACCATCAGTTCTATTTGTTAAATAATCCCTGTCATCTGTCCCCTCTTCTCCATCCCCATGGCCACGGTGCCAGTCAAGGTCCTCACCCGGACTCCCCTGGCTCACTGTAAAGGCTTCCAAATGGGTCTCCCAGCTTCCTGTGCCTGTCCCTCCAGTGTGTCCTCCCCACCCTCCAGAGACCCGTCCTCACTAGAATAGAACTGCCCACCTCAACGCGCTCTCGCCTCATCTCCTGTCCCTCACCCTTACTCCCCGCCTGCTGGGTGGCCACCTGGGAGCAGCGTGCCATTCTCAGTGCAGGTTTGTTTCAGCCTTTGCCCTCACTCCTTCCTCTTCCTGAAGTGCCCCCATCACCCCTTCCACCGGGGAAACATTCACTCGTCTCTCAAACCTCTCCTCCCTGAAGGCTTTCCTGCCGACCCCTCCCACCCCCGAAAGGTGGGATGACCTTTCCCTCCTCTCTCTCTCCTGAGTCTGACATACACAGGTGCTTGGTAAGTGTCGAATGGAGAAATGAGGACTCTGGACTTTCCCCCAAACTCCTTCCTTTGGCACCTGTCAGCTTCAGCCTCTGAGCTGGGCTGGGAGCATGGCAGGTTTTTGGTAAATGTTTGGTGGGTGAGTGGTGTTTCTGGAGCGCCTACTTGAGCCAGCCCATGCTCACTCCCTGCTGTGAAAAGAGAGAAGTTAGAGAAGCCTCCTGGGGAGGGTCTCAGCAGGCCCATGGCAGCCGTGGGCTTCACAAAAGGAACACAGCCAGGGGCTCAGGGGAGTGTTAGAAGCCTGGGACATTAAGCTGCATGATGGCAGCTCTGGGGTAGCAGGGAAGGGGTGGGGGGTGTGTCTTTCGTCCCAGGGGAATTGATTTCCACGTTGAGCCCCACGCTGCACAGCCAAAGCTCCAGGTTACTTTGACCCCAAGACCCAGGACTCCTGGCAGCTGAGCCCAGTCGTCTCTGAACTCAGCCTCCTGCAGCTGTCATCGTATCCTAGGGCAGCTGCACAGGCATGTTCACACATCAGGGCAGGGGTGGTGGGTGAGCAACCCATCCCAGAGAGGGGCCCGGGATCCACATGGCAGCAGGCCCGAGGCCTCTTGGGGAGCACAGATATCTGTTCAGGCCCCTGCCAGGCCGGCTGCAGCCCGGATTTCCCCTAAGGTCACCCCCTGCTTTGGAGTCACATAGGCATTTTGCAGGAATAATCAGTCCCCTTTCCAGAGTGGACATGCCAGGAGTGTGGCTTCTCTGCCCAAAAGAGAGGGAAGAACAGAGATCTCAAGGCAACCTCGCTCCTTCTCAGGGACAGCCAAGAGGTGAGGATTCTTTACTGTCGGGAGAAAGGGACCATCTTCCGACCCCCAAAGGGGTGTGGGAGCCTCCTTGACCCTCGGCAGGTAAGCCAGTATCCACTCCCCACTGGCATGCTGGTCCAGAACTTTATGCCTGACCTGGAAGCCTTTTCTAGGAAATTTCCACCGTTTGCTTAGTAGGTTTTTAAGGCCATTTTCCCAGCTCCCCCTGCTCCTGTCAGGGGCTTTCTTCTCTGCTCAAGTGCTGTGGCTTTCCTTGTGTCCATCATGGAGTCACGCAGAAATTAGCAAGCAGGAGCGGGAGGCTATCTTGAGCGCCCAAGCAGAATGGGAGTGGGCCACAGATCTCCCCTGGGAGGGAGGGCTCCCCAAGCTCCTGGGAATACTTGGTGGAGATTGTCACCAAGACGGAGAAAGAACATGTCAGTCATCAAGGTACCTCGTTGGTGGCTTGTTGATGGGTCAGTGAGTCCTAATGTCTGAGATTCAAAAGCAGAGAAAATCAGTCATTTATGCCAGTGTTTTGTTTACAAAACCTGGATGGTTTGGAGCCACTCAGACACTGAAAGACTTGGGTTGGATTTTTCCCCTTCTTTTCCACCTGGAAGAGTGGTGCGCCTTATCAGAAGAGTGAACGGGGGGGTATGAATGAATAGATCCACAGGGCTTCCACTCTCCCTGAGGCCCCGTCTCCCCAGGATGCCGGCGATTCTGGGTCCTCTTTGATAGCAGAGTGTGAGGGGTCCCTCTTTCCTGTGGGGCAGCCTCTCCCACCACTCCTTTGGGGTAGTGGTGAGGGGGTGGGAGGATGTCAGACCCCTCGGGGCCGCGGAGTCAGGACCAGTGGTCCAGTGAGCCTGCCCGGATCTGCTGATCCTTTGGCACCGAAAACCCAAGCTCTGAGACGCAGTGTCTACACCTAGGAAAGGTCCCCCATGGGCCTGTTCTTCCACTTTAGATATGTCAGCCTGCAGCAGCTTGGCAGCAGTGAATTCTAAGGGAGGACTCTCATTTTAAGCACATGGGGCGAGAGAAACCAGGGGTCCACCTGAGGCCAGGTCTGCCGCTTAAGTGCTCCTCGTCCTCAAGCTTACCTTTCGGTCTCCTCCCTCGCCACTTCGAGGTCCCCAGTTACACAGAGCACCAGCCTGGGAGCAGGACTCTGATCCTTTCCCTGCTACTCACTTACTATGAGCTCCTGTGCCTCAGTTTCCCTGCCTGTCAAACTGGAATAACCATCCCTGCCCCACCCACCTCACAAGGTAGTTCTGAGCCTGAAATGAGAGGCTGGGTGTGACAGGCCGTGGAGGAGGGGACAAAATGAAAGGGGTGTCGATACATTTATTATACGGCAGTGGTTGAAAGTTCCTGACTTTTCTGCCTGGCACATTGCCCTGTAGTTTCCTGGCCTGGCCTTATTCGGGGAGCCCAGGGACCCGCAGGCTTTGTGGACCGTGCAGTGATTTTGTGGCAAAGCCGGGCACGGGGCTGGCAGGGTTTGAGGGGTTGTGCGCCATCTGGAACTGATTGGCATTTTCCTGAAGTCAAAGGCCGTCCGCAGACTTCCTGCCCGGCGTCTCGGGGCCCTGGAATGGTTCCCACCTGGACCCAAGACCAAGGACATTCATTCCCCCGGATAATGTGTATCCCAAATCCTCGAGGACACACCCCCAGCCAGCACCAGGGCCATTCTTTGCGGGCTTCTTTTCTGTAAACACATGAAAAATTGCCTTCCCAAGTTTCCCTTCTCCACCTCTCCCGCAATTTTCTGTCCTCCCCCGATTTCAGCCTCCAGGATTGAAATTCTTTCTCCTTGTCTCCGTGAGGAATTGGCGAAACAGAAAAAGCAGGATATTAATGTCCCAGCCTCAAGGCTCCACACAGCATTAGATGGAATTAAAGTAGCATAATGAGTCGATACACACACAACTCTGTTGTTCTTTGATTTTCCTTTCAAAATTCATGTAGTGAACGCTTCCTCCATCCCACACCATCTTAGGCTGGGAGATTCGCTGGCGTCCTGAATGAATTTACATACCAAACGGGTTTTAATTTTATATTTTCGCTTAAGGTCAGGCCATTTATTTATTATCATTATTTATTACTGAAGCACGAGTGGTTTTAATTATTTTAGTGTTCCTCCTACAAAGCGGATCGCTGCTAGCTACGGAACATTTTCCGTTTCCGCTCACATAAATAATATAGTTTTTAATTTCATGAAGATTTAGTATTCGTCTGCTCTGTAAATTAAAGCCATCGTTTACCACAACAGAGATGGAGTGTGGGGAACATCTTGGTGGACTTGCTTCGCATCTCCCTTGGTGATGACTTTTCCCAACTTTGGTCATCTCGTGCAGGTGCCCAGACAGAGGGACCCGCCGATGCGCTGGAGGGAAGAGGGCAGTGGGGTGTGGGAAGGGAGGAATGCAGGGAGGGGAGATGAACCCCTTCTCTCACGAGCTGGCACTTGCTTTCACATATATTACCCCGTTTGTTCCCCCACAAAACCGTTCCAAAGCCAGCGTTTTTGTCTCTACTGTACAGATAAGAAAACTGAGGTTCCTCCGTGGTAACTAACTTGCCCCAGGCCACTCAAATCCAGGCGGCAGGTTCAGACCCAAATATGTCTGACTCCAAGGCCCAGCCCCTTTCCCCCCCTCCTACAAGCCCTCTCTGTGCCAGAGCTTGGGAAGGTGGGCAGGCGTCGATATTCAGACCTGGTCGAGGCTGGCGGAGGCTGCAGCCAGCATGGGTGTGAGCAGAAGCAGAGAAGAAAGGAGCAGGCAGGATGGTAGGGGGCCGAGCCATGGGTGTGAGTGTGTGTATCCGAGTGCAGAGGGGAGAAGCATCCTGATTGTCTGGGGGCAGTGTCCCCGACACACAGCCAGGAGATTTGATCCAGCCACCCTGGAGTTGCTAAATCTTATGGAATCCGCCTCCCCATGGCCTCTGCCATCCCTGCCACTTTTTCTTTCCACCTAGATCCTCATCTGTTTCAGGGAGGCTGCCAAGTCAGTAAATTATGAGCTTCCCATAAATTATGATTCCTTGTCTGTAAATCACTGGCCCCTGCCTCTCCAAGACCATCCCTGGCTGTGCCTGGGCTGGCTTCAGCCTTGGGAGCATTCTCAGAAAGCAGCCGATGGTCAATCAGGAGCCGTTTTCACACTTCCCATCCTTTGTCATGAGGACACAATTCCAGGGCACTAGGTCCACTTTTGCTGCCAGCGTAGCCTCTGGAATGAACAGGATGTTTGGGGTTGCCATGGAGAAGCTAGGCCCTTTGGTGGTTTGAGCTGTGCTAGGTGTAACAGAAGGTCCTCACCCACCAGCCGGGGCAGGGCAGGGCAGCAGTCACACACCCTGGCGCCCTCCCTGGGCGTTCGATGCCCTCTGCTCAGATCCAGCCAGCCAGCTGCGTCCCCATCCCTTCAGTCAAGTAGCAGGTTAAAAACATATTAAATTTAAATGATGCCAGCTTCATTCTGCAGGGGTTTTCTTGAGTTCTCATCCGGGCTGCAGCTACAAATCAGGCCCTGCGAGACTTGGTCTCCAAGCAGAGGTCTTCGTGTCCTGGTGGCTGTGTCCCCAGGGAGAGGAAGGGGCCTGTTTCGTAACCGCACTCACGTCAGAGTGGAACACACTGAGTCGCTCAGACGCTCTCCATGATTAATAAAGGCGGTGCTATACTGTCCTTGCACACAACGTGGCTTAAATTTAAGCAGAAAACAGAGCTCACACTGAGTCGTCCTTCTCCATAAGGGAAGATGAGATTGTGTTAGTGGGAATACAGCGTGCTAGGGGAAATCCCCTGCCCGGGCAGGAGTGTAGCTCTTAGTGCATCTTTAATCCCTCTCCTGTGGGCATCTCTCTCTAAATGAGAGACAAAGGAAGACTTGGATGCTGGGGCAAAGCCATCTGTTACCTAGAACAGCAAAATTCTTTTCTCCATCTCAGACACAGGCTCCCCCAGGAGGACATAAATAAATAGGAGATTCCTGGTCATACTTTACCCATTTTTCAGATTTTCTTCCTTCTTATTCATGGCACTAATTTAAGTGGTACTTCTGGATTGGTACCAGCCCGATAGGTGCCTGGGGACGCAGGAAGTCTCCAGGCTGTGTTTAGAATCAAATAGAGCTAATGGCGAAGACTCTTCCCACTGAAAAGGGAAACAAAATAGCTTTCAGAGCCGATCTCTTGCTGGTTTATACAGGGGGCCCTGCTTTTGTTAGGTAGGACCCCTGAAATCCACACCTGCACATTAAAAGACTTTTTCGGGGGAGGCTTCCTTTTAAAAAGGTGCAATTAGGCATTTGTTTGCCATTTCTCCTATTTTGTAGAGGAGGAGATTGAAGCCCGGAGATTCAGGAACCTGCCTGAGGTCACATAGCTAGGAAGAGACGGCGCCTCCCACTCTGCAATCTGAAAGCTGGGTCTGTGCTCATAAACATGATGTTTGCTGAGTGTCTGTGTAGGTCCAAGGCTCGGAAGGGAATAGTGCTCCCCCTACTCAGCCTAGCACCTGCCCTCAGGGACCACCAGTCTGGCTGCAGAGGCAGAGCTAGGCAAGGAGAAGGTCAGGGAACAAGACGGGGCCTCTTGCAATTAGGCTTCTGGCTCCAGCAGACGTGGTGGCCATCCTGAAGGAGGCTGGGGCCCAGTGGTGTGGGTGGGCAGAGACTGGGAAGGGCAGGCCAAGGGGCGGTGGGATGGCTCAGAAGACGCCAGCCTGGCAGAAGCAGGTCGTACCCAGCAGAGAACGGTGAGAATGAGGCTGCATGAGGGAGAGGAAGGAGAGAGCAGGGCTCAGGTGCCCAGATGAGACTTTGGGCTTGATCTGCCGGGAGGCTGTACTAGGGGAAAACGGTCCTGGAATCGAGATCCAAAGCCCTGGACCTCCTCCAGGCTCTGCCTCCAAACTCACTGTGTCCCTTTGCCCATCTCTAAAAGGAGCGTCTCTAAGGTCTCCTCTGGCCCTGACATACTGTCAATCCAGGGCAAAACATGCGGAGCCTTGTAGGTTCTTCTAAAGAGAAGAGACAAGTGGCTTCCGTGGAGGTACGTCGTCCTGATTGTCCCCCACCCTGCTGCCTGTAGAGCCCTGGGCTCTTGCTAGGATGGCTGCTCCTCCTCTGGGCCCAGGGGGTGGGCACAGGCTCCACCCCAAGAAGGAAGGATCCTTTCGGATGCGGACTCGGAGACGTGAGAAAGTCAGCTGGGCGGCTCTGCAGGGCGTGGGGGAAACGGCATCACGTCACAGGGACAGTAATAACCAGACTGGGCACACTCAAGGTTGGCAATAAAAGCAGCAGTGGTGATGGTTGGCATTTGTTGGATCTTTACTGCCCGCCAGTCGTGAGTAGGTGCCTCGCACACATTTTACATCAAATCCTGTAGGGCAGGTATTATCATCCCCATTTTAAGATTAAAAAACTGAGGTTTAGGGAAGTTCACTTGCCAAGATCATTTGCAAAGTAAGCAACCGTCCAAGGTTTTGTACTCAGGTTCGTCTGACTCCAAGACGGTGTGCAAGAGTTGAACATCCTTGTGTTTGCCTCCAGCAAAAATGAAAATTCAGGTGGCATTCATTGTACTGCTTGCATGCACACGCGCACATTCACACGTATGCTGTGCACAGGCACGCACAGCCCTGGTTGCACCCACGTTCCCTGATGCACAGCTCCCTGTGCAGGATGCACAGCAACCTGCAGCCACGGTTGGCTATGTGGGAGCTGTCACTACGCAGTCACAGAAAGAACTGATTGCCTCTCTCCAAGGACAGATCACAAACTCACCAGCACAGCAGGGTCTGCAACAGAGAAGACTCCCAGGGTGCCCGCTTGTGGCCCCGTGGCGGCCCAGGGGAAGGCTTCGGCAGAGGCCTGGGCTGCAGTGCACTGTGCTTTTGATTGAGAGTCTTCATCATGCTGGCTCCCTGGGCTGTGCTCTTTCCAGGATTGGCATGGAGAGCCTGATAGCTCAAAATGGCCAGCACTACAATGCCTGTGCCTGCCAGATCATAGGCGCTGCCTTCTTCAGACCCAGAAGGCTGGGGGGACGAGAGGGGCATGGGAAAGCCAGGCCTGCCTGGCGTGGAGCCCCGCGGGAGCTGCCATTGCTCAGGCCAGCTTGCCTGGGGAAGGGTCACAGGAAAACCCCCAGATTCCTCTCCCAGCATTCTTTCCTATTTAAGGAGTGTTTATTACTTAAGCAGCTACACGGGGCCGGCAGGGGCAAGAGAAGTAGAAAATGTTAGGTTTCTCAACCTCAGAGAACAATGAGGAGAAAAGTGCATCATGCAGAACTGTCTGAAGCAGGTGGCAAGGACGTTGACTGAGCTTCAAACTCTGGTTCAAGGCCCTGGAGTGCCCCGGCCTTGCCGAATTCTCTTAACATATCTTGGTCCCCGTTTCCTCATCTAAGTGGCGACAATACAGTACCCCTGAATACCTCACAGGTAGTTGTAGAAAATGTCAAGGCGCTCTCCAAATGAGGAAGCCAGGGCTGTTCCCATCAGTAATAACAAGGAGAAAGGGTATGGAAGGAAATGTCGATTTCTTTAGCCACCTTTTCAACTACGATTGACTCCTAAAATGGTAAAATACCTTTAAATATTTTTAGATATATTATACATTATATATTACATACATTTAATATAGAAAATATAAATATTTTTATATTTACATATATAAATATTTACACATGTGTGCGTGCATGTAAATATACACATACATGTATACATATGTATTTTGGAAAAATGAAAACAAGAGGAATTCTAAATGAGGATACCAGCACTCACTCTTAATAGTACCCATGATTTTTTTTTTCTCTAGCATTTTCTGTTGTGTGGACAGGGAATGTGTATATTACTTTTTGCAATTTAAAAACAAAGGGAAAATGAGCCCAGCACTTTACAAGATGCCCTGGGTGCCGTGTTCCTCCTCTGCGCTTCCTTCACATGTTGGTTATGTAGAGCCCCTCTGGGTTCAGCCACCACTGCCCAGGTTTCCTCATTCCACTGTCTTCCTTACGGTGTCCCCCGAAGGTCCTAGGCCTCCCTCACATTCTGCAGTGTGTGTACATATATGTGCCATTTGAGGGGATGTGCCACATTAACCACAAGCTGTCTTCATATTTTAAGTGTAAGACTAGGGTGGGAGTGAAGAGAGAATTTGTCCCCACATATTAGCTGGAACGCAGCCCGAGCTAGAGGTTGGTGACATCGAAATAATTGTAGGTAAGAGCTGTGAGGCCATTAAGATAAATTTTTGACATAAAAATGTAGGCTGGTTCATAAAAGGTTGCAGTGACAATAGGTTATAGTGACAGCTCTTCAACAACTGTATAAGCCTCAGATGGAAGGGAATTCAGCATAATGAATTATGGGCAGTCTGGACAACACCACATCCTTTTATAGGCACAGATCTAAAGGAAGAATAAAGTTATTCAGACTGGCCCGTATTCAATAACATTATTGTTGAAACGTGGAGTGGAGGAAGAGGGAAAGAGTTAGAGCTTTAAAGACTTAGCTACTGAGGCGGAAAGGCCTTGGTCTTCCAACCTGGGCACTAGGTGCCCTCCGGTCTGATGAGTATCTTGGCCCACGGGGTCCCAGCTGAATGTTCCTGCTCGTCTGGCGGGGCTCCCGGGCCTTCCTGTGACAGGGGCATCATTCCTCCTCCAGCTCAGCTATTTGTGCAGCTTTGCCCTTTTGATGAAATTGCCTCTATTGACTCCTGCATGAGACATATAGGACCCTTCTTAAATGGGATGTTCTCTGGATGGGAGAATCCTGCCAGAAAGAAGAGAGCTCAAGGAAGGAGTGGGATCCATCAGGCCAGGAGATGGGAAAAGGCCTGGCTCACACCAAACCCTCCCTGCCAGAGTCTGCTCTGGCCTCTGACCAACTCCTTGTCCCTGAGTCAGAGAGCACAAGAGGCCACCTTTGACCCTGTACACCTGTACTTAGCTAAGAGTAATAACAGCCACAATGATAGCCACCATTTATTGAATGGCTATAGTGTATCTGACACCACATCAGGCACTTGGCATCATCTCGTTTAAGCCTCACAACAACTCTATGACATAAGTATTGTTATTCCCATTTTACAGATAAGAAAACTAAGGCCTAAGGAAGTTAATCTACAGTGAGCTAATGTTCAATCTGTTTGGAGTTTAAATTTGGATCTGTCTGACCCCAAGGCTGGGCTTCTGACCGCTCCACCGCACTGTACCAACCCATGATACTCACACACTCGAAAACTAAGAAAAAAGCGTCATCAAAATGGATTTAGAGCTTGTAAACACCTTCTAGGGCTACTGAGGGGCTCAGCAAGTGGGGAAGCAAGATTTGTTTGGCTGCTAAAATTCACACACATTTTAAATGGGCTTTGGTTGGGAGGAAAGCGTCCTTGATAGGAAAATGTCTGAGTTCAGTGATTTCACTCTGGGTGTATGAATTTATATTAATAATTTGCTAATGGCAGTTAAATGAGATGAAGTAATTTATGTGTCTGTAAGGGAGCAAAATTCCACACTGGAACAGGCCTATGTTAGGCCTGTTAAACCATGCTTGTGCTTGTGAATGATGCCCTCTGGGGTCTCTGCCCGCAGATAAGGGCAGACCCCTTAGGGGCCATGTCAGTCCCCAGGGAATCAGGGCCAACCCAGGGTCTGTGAGAGCGGAGCTGTGTTCCCCATCTCTGTGGTTTCCTTCCAGCTTCTACAGTTCTGGAACAAGAACAGATTCCTTTAGGCAAGACCACTGGAGGGTAGGGGATGTACTCTTAGCTCTGAGATGTCCAATGAAAAACATGAGTGCACCACTGTCCTAGTCAGTTCTGGCTGCTATAACAAAAATAATGTAGACTGGGTGGCTTGCGAACAACAGAAATTTATTTCTCACAGTTCTAGGGGCTGGAAGTCCAAGATCAGAGTGCCGGCATGGTTGGGTTCTGGTGAGGGCCCTCTTCCTGCTTGCAGAATGCTGACTTCTTGTTGTATCCTCACGTGGCAGAAAGAGCGCTACAGAGCTCTCTGGGGTCTCTTTTATCAGGGCACTAAGCCCAGTCATGAGGACCCACCCTCATGACCTCATTAACTCCCAAAGGCCCCACCTCTTGATACTATCATATAAGGAGTTAAGATTTCAACATATGAATTTAGGAGGACACAAATATTCAGTCCATAACAACCTCCCCACTAAATAGCGCATCTTTAGTTGTTAGGTTCTCAGGCTAGCCCATCACGCTGAATGAGTTGATCTTGCCTGAGGACTTTTCTATGTTGTCTCCAGAGATTTCCACCCCCTGTCCTAGCATGTCATTTGTTTATGCCCCAACCTCTCACGGGCCATGCCAGATGCACACCCGAGCCCTCCCCAGTCTTGGCCACATGTGGGGCTCAGTTATCAGCTGCTGCTTCACCGTCACACAGTGAAGGAAGCTCTCGGGGCCCTGGGTCCAGAGGAGAGCGAATGGCCAGGCTGCAGCAGGGAGGAGGCAGCAGAGTCCACTGGCCATGGCAGTCACAGCCTTGGAGAAACTTACTTACCCAGGGGCACAGGGAAATAGCAAGGTCCCTGAGTGTGTCCCTGGTCTTCTGCACCTTCCATCCACTGCTCAGGGCCCCAGAGGCTTGCCAGGCTCTGCCTTGTTTTTGCAGAATTTGGAGACAGCCAGAGCACAGGCCTCTTCAAACAAAGGGCCAGCCCTGCCAAACAGTTAGACCTGACATCGTCCCTGTGTTTCCCAGAGCATCTCCTGAGTCATCTCCTCCTCCTCTCAGTCCTAGGGCCTGTCCAAGTAGACGTGTAGTGTTACCTCTTTCTCCTTGGGCTTTTCTTAGTAACAGCACTGGCTGAGGTGGCTGCACAGAGGCATCCTGGAGACATTCTGTCCTGGTCGGCCACAAGGCTATCCCTGAGTCAGCGTGTCCACCCCACCAGGGGAGCCTCCTCCACACTCTGCCTGAGGTCCTGGGTGAGGTCAGTGGGACACCATTAGGAAGCCACCAAGGGGGTCAGGAAAGCTGGGGCCGTGGCAGATAAGCAGGTGGACATCATTCCCAGCCAAGAGACAGCTCCAGGCAGCAGTTCTAAAAGAAAAGCTTATTTAAACTCTGTGTCTTCTCTCCTAAGGATCTGATTCCTGGGTCAGAGGGAATGACCTAGAAGTGTGTGAGGCTGGATCTCAGGCGCAGCCCAGGCCTGGCCCCTGGGGACCGTACCCTATTGGCTCAGAGAGATCGGGAAGCAGAGAGGGTCTACCCAGCCCGGGCCAGCTTGGACTTGCCAGCAGTTCTGCGGCTCGTGGGCCCCTCTGATTTCTCAGGAAAAGGCATCACAGCTCTGCCAATTGGCAAATGAGACGCTGAATGCGGAGTGAGCAGCCCCTGGGCTGCTCCGCCCAGTGGTGGCAATCTGGGGTGAGGTCACAGGTCAGGACAGTGCCTCTCGTTAGGGTAGGTCAAGATCAGGCAATGACCCCCCAGGGCAAGCAAGGGCTTGGGAAAGCAGGTCCAAGGTCAGAGGTAAAATCGAAGGGAATTCTCAGGACCTGGAACAATGGGGATGCCCAGCCTGTGGGGGTTCCAGTGCCTGCTGCTCTGCTCTACACGCCTGGGGGTGATTTGGGTCAGGAAAGGCAGCCAGAGATGGGCCTCAACCCACAAGCCCTGTTCATGCCTCAGGATTGGCCAGACCCCCACCTCCAGCCAGCCATCAGGGAGTTTCCTGGGTCGGGCATTGAGGCTGGGATGGAGGGAGTCAAGACAGGGTGTGTGCCCCGAAGAAGTTAGCCTGGCCTTGGGCTGTTGGAGTCTCAGGAGACCTCCACTGTCCCTGAGCTCTGTGTCTCAGGACAAAAGTCTGGGATTCCGGAGCTGAAGGCACCTCGAGGTCTCCCACCCAGCCCCTCATGGTACAGGCAGGCTCTGAGGCCCAGGCCTTCTGAAAGGCCCTGGGGTATGTGGAGGAAGACTCTCCCCTGGTTGGTGTTCTGAAAGAGGGAGATGGAGGAGGTGAGAGCAGTGAAGCCTGTCCTCTCTCTGGTGCTGGAGTTCAGGAAAGCCGTGTGAACACATTTGAGTCCACTCCCCTCTCCCCTCCCCTGGCCCATCGAACATCTGCCTGGCCCTTGAGAGCAGCCGCCTGACCGTGGAGCCTGGGTGGACTCATTATCAGAGGCCTTGATGCAGCTATATCCAGGGTCCAGAGGGAAAAGGAGTCTGCGCTCAGTTCATCAGGGGGCTCAGTACAGGAGTGGGTCTTGTGGGGTTCCCCCTGATCACCCAACATTGTTCCCATGTCCTCCTGGGGTCTGTGCCCAGAGGAGGTGCCTGGATTTGTAATGAGGTGGCCACAGCACCATGAAGTCCGTTCCACAGGCTCAGGCCTGGATGCCTGGTGGACAGTACTATTGTGGGCCTGGTCTTCACAGCTGAGGGGCTGGGGCAGCCCCAGCGGGGCCCCTGTTTCTGTCCAACATGAGGCTTCTGGACCCAGGCCCATTGGCCAGCTGGAAGACCACTTCTCCTCTCTGTAACTGAGGTAGTTGCTGCTGGTTACAAGGCCTGCTGACAAGTGGTCCCATTGGGATGCGAGTGTCACCGGAGGAAAGAATTGACAGTGATGAAAGTGGCAGATTTCCAGGGAGACAGTGTCCCTTCCAGGCAGCAGCAGGAGCCCTGGAGGTGGACACTGAGAGCTTTTCCTTCTCATTCTGACACTGAACGTGCCCTGAGGACTCAGGTCCCTGGAGCACTGGGTGGCCATCCGCAAATGGAAAGACCAGATCACTCTGGGGTTTGAGTTCATCTCACAGAGAAGGAACAGCAAGAGTGGGCATGAGAACAGAAAGGAGACCTTTAAGATATGCACGCATTCCACCTCACCCTAAAGGTGAGAGTTAGAGAGGCCTCCTTCCTTGACTCCTGTCTCCTTCCCCTCCGCTCCCATGCCTCCTCCTCTCTGCTCCTTGGCTGGCTGTTGGCCTGAGGTCCCCATCCTGACTCATACTCCCTGCCCTCACCCAAGGCTGCAGCCAAAGCCTGGAAGCAGTTGTACTCCAGGCCATTTGCAGAACCCAGGGCCAGGCCCCTCTGATGGTGAAGCAGGAAGATCCTACAGAACAGCAGCTGAGGGTCCTGCCCTGCCTGCTGGAGTCAGGCCTGATCCAACCTGACCTGACCTCCTTCCTCTGTAAGGCTTGGAGTAAGTCCTCCACCACTTGGAGAACAACATGGCTCTGTTTCTTGTCAGGTGACTTCTACACTGCACTGTGTCACTGCTGGAGGAGGCCCCAAGGGGTCCAAACAGCCCCCTACAGAACATGGTCCCTGTCGGGACTGCCACCTTATGAGGGACACACGGAGAAGCCCTCACCCTCCATCTTCTCTCAGTTTTTGTTGAGATATAAAGTAAATTTTGGTCATGTTTTGAGAAAATGCAAATCCTTACTGATTAAACTGCCCATGTAAATCGACACATATCCTAACCTCTGGGCCTGGAAAAAAGAGGGACTATAATAAAAGCAGAAAAGTTAACCAGAACCCTCCTTCTTCTCAGGTACTTCGGCACTGTGAAACCCTACCAAATCTTCAGGAACTGGGAAACCTTTTCTTGAAGGACAAATTAGAGTATATGGGGGTGAGGGTCAACCTGTGAGTGTGTGTGCATGTTTGTGTGTGAAAAGAAGGAAAGAGAGAGTGATTGGTTGATTCCAGAACATTCTATAGACACTCAGGAAGGTGACATAGGCAGAGGCCGTGCTTTAGCTGCAAAACTGGGCATTGCACACAGTAGGTGCTCAGGAAGGCTAGGAGGGCATTTCCCTTGGTAGGCTCTGCTGCGAGGTTCAGGGGTCCCTGTGGCCTCATTTGTTTAGGGTCCCCTTGTGGGACTGCCCTCCCTGTGACTTACTCCCATTGCTGTTCCGTTAGCTGATTTTCAGTTCCATTTAGCTGCTAGATCTAAGGCACCACGTTAGGCACTGCCTGAGAGCATCTTAAGGGATCTGCCCAAAATTTTGTGTTCAGCCTGACCAATTTAACAATTAAAGGTTCACTTTATGAAATTCCTTTTCTTATAAAATGCATTAGCACTTTTAACCTCCTGAGGAAATAAATCATTCCCTGCTTGGTGTGAGTTGGTTTTATCAGCTTTTCTCCTAAAGCTAAACCAAAGTAAGAGCAGAATGGAAGAGGAGAGTCCCTTGTGGGGGGTCTGGGACCCCAGGGAATGGGCACTTGTGGGCACATCAAGGAGGGAAGGAGGGAGCTGGAGACTTGCTGAGCCCGCACTAAATGGCAGACACTCTCCTAGCACCTTAGACGCCCAAGATGTAGAGAGCAGGCCAGCCCAACTGCCCGGAGCATACAGGGAGTTGGAGGTGAGCAGGGGACTTGAAAAAGCATCCTTCTGACCCCAGAAAAGAATCTCTTCCCCCTGCCCCATGCTAGGGGCACTGAGAGGGATGAGGTGGGATGGAGACATGATTGAGAAACCCAGGTGGAATGCAGAAAAGGAGGTGGGAGACCACCAGTGATCCATTTTGGTTTTTCAGTCTTGGATCAAATGAGAAAGTTTGATCTGAAATCAAACCCTAACCGATTATACATAGACTTACTACCTCATTCTTGAAAGGCCCTGAACTTGTTTCTTTTGTGAGCAAGGCTCTGTCACAATGAGAACTGCTGTTCCCCAATTTATCTGTTTAGTCAATTTAGATGCTCACATACCACTCTCTTTCTAGGGGCCCTAGAATTGGCCCAGGATGGAGAGGGAGGGGCGGTGAGGCTTCAGCCTAGAGGTTATCAGTAGTTGGCCAAAAATGTCACCTTTAGTGTCCACATGAAGACAGTAATATCCATCTTTGTTCCTGGTATGATGAGGGAGAAAAAGACAACGCCCAGAAATAATTTGTAAGATGTTACCACCTACAGAAGCGAGGAACACTGTGTCTGTAAACACTAAAATGGCACTATCTGCTTGTGAAGTTTTAGTCTTTTATTTTGTTTTCTCCTAAACATATCTATAGCTATTGTCTGTCCCAGGAACTCCCATGCACCCTGTGAGGTCTCTCCGCTTCTGCCCCAATGGCAGTGGGACGTTTCGGCTTTGTGTACATCCCTCTTCCCCGGCAAGACTGCCGTCTCCTTGGAGGTAGGGCCTAGTCTCCCTCTTTGCCTCATCTTCAATGCCTGGAATATCACAGGAGCTCAGAAAATGTTTGTTGTTTTGTGTTTATTCAAAGTTAGAGCTATAATTCACAAAATACACACCTCACATGTATGCTGGTAAATTCTTCCTTTAATTGAAATGCATTCATTTGGAGGAAGCAATGCTGATAGGAACCAGATAACTGGGGAGAACTGATGCTTTTCTAAGTGCTGTGGGCCCTTCAGGATGTAAATTACAATATGGAGCATTTAGATACCGAACCCATTGAGGGAGGCACCGAGGATTATCCGTTCTCACAGAGAGCGCTCAGTACAAACCCCAACTCATATTAATTAAAAATTCTAAATCACGCAATTGCTTTTTTCTAGAACTACTTTTATGCTCTGTTTTATTTGTCACCATTAATAATAATGATAATGATAACAATAATAATAAAACTACTATGTGATTAAGGTGCAGATAAGCAATTAGGAAACACAATATTTACAGGTTTTTAGCGAGCCTTGTGCTAGGAACAGGAATAGAATAATTACGAGGAGGTTCGTATAAGAGCTGGTTCCAGAAGATTCTTGGACTGGGAGGTGAGATGGGTCACAGGGTTCTATTATGTCTGTAATTCTGTTAACCTGTTCCTCTGCTATCAATCATTTAGTCACTCATTCATTTGACAAATATGTATGAAGTGTCTCATATGTGCCAGGCAGTGTGCTAGATGCTGGGGGTGCAATGGTAACTAGGACAGTCCACCCTCTTGAGGTCTGGGGGTAGTTACAGACAGGTGTATGTCCATCACATGAGGATGTGACATGGCCGGCAATGGCTCTGGTAGGTACTGTGAGCTATGGGGAACCTTCCCTGGGGGTATTTTGTCTAGGCTGAGACTTACAGGATGAGTTGGAGATTCCAGGTGCAAGTGGGCCAGTGGGGGAGAGAGAGTTCCCTGGAGAGGCCCAGTGATGAAAAAGAGCTTGGTGCTTTGGAGGACTGAAAGTAGCTCGGTGCTTTTACTGAGAGGAGTAGCAATCAGACCTGAGCTGGAGAGGCCAGTTTGGACCACATTCTGAGGGCAGTGGAGCCAGTGAAGGGTTTATGGGAATAGTGATCAGTGTGCACAGCAGAATGTTCACTCGGGCTGCATTGTGGGGGGGGTGATGAGACAGGAAGCAGGGACACCAGTGTGGAGCCTGATGCAGAAATTCATGATGATGGTGGCCTAGATATTGATCATAGCGGTGGGGAAAGGAGAAATGGGAGGATTCAAGAAATTCAGGACAGGTGATAATAATAAGAAGGACAGTATTTAATGAGCTCCTACTATGGGCCAGACCCTGTAGTAAGCACTTTGTGTGTTTATTTGGTATAGAGGAAACTGAGACACAAAGAAGTTAAAAAATTGGCCCAAGACCACACCCCTGATCTAGGTGGCAAATGTGAACCAGACTCCTGTTTGAATCTGAACCAATCCCTGTTTGACTGTGATCCCACAGTCCCAACTACTATGTCCAGTGACTTGGAGATGGGAGGTCTGTCACTCAGGTTGGAAGGGTGGGCTGAGCAGATGAGTGTTGGTGTGACAAATACAGACAGTCCCTTGGGGCTCACATGGTGCTGGAAGCAGTGGAGAGCCCTCCTCCCCTGGTTGGCCTTCTCCCTGCCCACGCAGCCCATTCTCCCAATGCCTGGAAACACAAGTGCTTCAACTGGGTGTTAGTGGCCAGGGGTTGTCGTGGGGGGGGGGGGAGTTGGGGGTACCTCCTCACTCTGCACTCGCTGGGCCTGCCAGGGCCAGGGCCTGGCCTACGCGCAGAACCTGATTCTCACTGCCCTCCCACAGCCAAATCGCTGTATTTGTTCTGGTGTGGCTTGGAAAACCAATTGATTTTCCATCTCCATATCTTGTCACCATCTGAGTGAGCTTTTGTGGAGAATCTGCTACTCTCTGAGCAGTTTTATGGACATTTTCTTCATGTTCTGCCTGGAATAAAGTCCATATATTGGTGCTTTTGGAGATGTGGCACAGAATGAGCTGCATGGAATGGCAAGTTTAAAAACATGCCCGTCTCCTCTATTTTCTGTTTCCCTAAAGGCCCTCTGTTTGCATTTATCCTGTAGGACTCGTGTGGAGTCTGATCCTGAAATTCTCAGTTTCATCAGTTGTTGCCTTGTCACCACTCCAGACTTGTCCTTGGTCCTGGGACAGGAAAGTAGCCCAGGGTCCTGACTCTGTCTCAACTCATTGCAGAAACTTGGCCCAAGTCACCTTACTTTCTAGACCTCATCTGCTTCTACAAAAATAGAAATGCAAATTCCTGCTTGGTGGGTAAATCCTTGCAGCTGTAATGTCAGATAATAGATTCACATGTTCATTCACCAACTCTGTGTTAGCACCTAATGTGTGTCACGCACAGGTGCAGGTGCTCTGGATAGAGCAGTAAACAAAGCAGACAAGACTTACTGCTCACGTGGAGATTACTTTCTAGGGAACAAGAAGACAATGAGGAAATAAGTAACAAAAATGTATAATATGTTCAATTGTAATAAGTGCCAGTGAGTCCATGTTCAAAATGGTCAACTAGGAAATTCCGACCAATCCTGCTCGACACAACTAGAAAAGCAAGTAATCAGTACTAACTATTGTCTTGAAGTCTTTGGAGAGTTAACAAGATAGTGAAGAATGACCAGATCAGAGTCTGGGAAGGACAGAGGCCCATGGGGATAAGCCTAGTGTCTTGGGCCAGTTTTCTCCTAGGACTGTTTGTCAGTTCTGAAGGGACAGCTGAGAGCTGGGCAAGACTTGTGACAGTCCCATGGGATCGGAGGATCTGGATAGGAGTCCAGAGTCTGCCAAGGGGCCAGTGGGTACTAGTGACCCCTCCACTTGCTTTGGTTTGGGACTCTGAAGGGCTGCGCCCTGGGCCCTCTCAGCATCAAATCATCTCAATTCTTCAAATTTAATTAAGGTGATCTCAGATTGCTAGTGCATCCAGGTGCTCAGCAGAAGCAAATAAATAATCTCAGAAGGAAGATAATCTCATCCTAGGCCTCAAATTTTCAAAAAATAATGCACAAAGACAGAATCTAGCACATAATTAAAAAATAACCAGACACGAGGAGACAATATGAACAAACGTCAGTAGAAACAGCAACAACAAAGAAATAGAAACAGAGGCCCATAGGGGCTCCAGATACATTGGAGTGATCACACACAAACTTTAAACTAACTCTACTTTATGATGATCAAAGGTGTTAAAAGACAAAATTGGGGTTTTCAGTAGAGACACAGAAACTTTATATTTTTTTAAGAACCAAATGTAAATAATACCCAAAATTAAGAACTCAATAATAGTTTAAAAGATGCAACCAAAGAGAGAATTATGAACCAAAAGATTGGTTAGAAAAAATATCCAACATTAAGTACAGAGAGATAGTGAAAAAAAATACCAAAAATCGAAGATAAGAGACATTGGAGTTACACTGAAAAGGTCTGACATCTGTATAACTGGAATTCTAGAGGGAGATGAGAGAGAAAATGGTTCAGAGCAATATGTCAAGAGATAAAGGATGACAACATTCCTAAACTGTTAAAAGACATCAAGTCACACATCCAAGAAGCACTACAAACTCCAAACAAGATAGATAAAAAGAAATCCGCACTGAGGCACTCATAATAAAACTGCTGAAAACTAAAGGCAAAGAAAAATCCAAAAAGCAGGAAAAAAAAGATTACTTTCAAAGGTTTATAATTAATTATAATTAATTTTATAGTTTATAATTAATTACAATAATTGAACATATAACTGACTTTTTTTTTTTTTTAAAGATTTATTTATTTATTTTCTCCCCAAAGCCCCAGTAGATAGTTGTATGTCATGGCTGCACATCCTTCCAGCTGCTGTATGTGGGACGCGGCCTCAGCATAGCCAGACAAGCGCTGCGTCAGTGCGCGCCCGGGATCCGAACCCGGGCCGCCAGTAGCGGAGCGCACACACTTAACTGCTAAGCCACGGGGCCGGCCCATATAACTGACTTCTTAAAAGAAACACTGGAAGTCAGAAGACAGTGGAATATCCTTACAGTGCTGAAAGAAACTGCTAGCTTAGAATTTTATACCCAGCGAAAATACCCTTCAAGAACAAAGGTGAGATTAACAAAAAATTTTCAAACAAACAAAAGCTGAGATAATTTGTCACCAGAAAACCCATATTTAAGAAAATACTACAGTATGTTCTTCAGGCAGAAGGAAATTAATTCAAGATGAAAAGTTGCAGTTTCAAGAAGGAATGAAAAGCAACAAAAAATATAAAAATCTAAATGAATATTGGCTTATAAAACAATAAAAAATACTCTCATATGGAGTTTAATATAGAGAAAAAACTAAAATAGATGCAAAAGTGGCATAGCAATGAGGTGGTAATGGAGTTAAATTATTTTAAAGCCCTTGAGCAGCAAGAGAGTATAAATATCAATTAATATTAGACTTCAATAAGTCAAGGATGCAGGTTGAAACATCTATGAATATTACAATGAAATAATGCAAAATACTTAATCCAAAAGAAAGCAAAGGGAAAAAAGAAAAAGGAGAATGCAGAACAAGTGAGACCAATAGAAAGCATTTAGTAAAATGATAAATTTAAATCTAAATACATTAGTAATTGCAACAAATGTGTATGTTCCAACTGAAAGACAAAGCTTTTCAAATCAAATTTGAAAATTCTGACTATATGCTGTTTATAAAAAACACATTAAAGGATAAAAGATACAGAAAGATTAAAAGTAAAAAGATGGGGGGAAAAGATATACTGTGTAAAAAGCAGTGTAGTGCCTCAGTATCAGACTAAGCAGACTTTAAGACAAAAAGCAATACTAGAGATAAAGGATATCTCATAATTATTTAAAAAAAAAAAAGAAAAACTCAGTTCCCCAGGAAGGTACAACAGATGCATGCACCTAAGAACATAGCTTCAAAATACATAAATCAAAAATTGATAGAACTACAAGGAAAAAAAACAAAAAAATCGCTACTACAGTGGGATATTTTTAACACATTCTCTAAATAACAGATGGAACAAGCAGACCAAAAAAAAGAAAGTAAGGATATAGAAGATTCGAGAATGCAATTAGTAAACCTGACTTAATGGACAGGTATAGAATATTATACTCAAAACTAGAGAATACACATTCTTTTGAATCACAGACGTAATATTTGTAAGTGCAATGGAGGAAAATAAATAAAGAGTGTTGGGTGTGCAATTTTAAATAATAGGGTCAGGAAAGACCTCACTGAGGTGCCGTTTGAGTAGAGACCTGAAGGAGATAAGAGAGTAAGTGACAGAGATACCTGAGGGAAGAACACTGCAGGCTCAGGCCTGAGGCAGCGTGTGCTGGTCTGTTCAGGAAGCAGCAAGGGGCACGCATGGCTGGAGCAGAGCCAGCCAGGAGGAGAGAAGACGTGGGCTATACGGTTCCCACAGGTAAGCGGTGCCTGGGCCCCGGACATTGCTGACAGGAACCACGGCTGCTGCTCCTTACAGACCCACACCAGCTCTGCCTCCATCAAAGCAAGGTTCCTCCAAAATTCCACTCAAGACGTCAGGTAACTTCTATCCATGTCTGCTTAGCCCCCAGTCTCCAAAGACCTCTGGAACTTGCACACCCTGTCACAGCTCAGCCCTTCCTCCATGTCTCATTCAGCCATCTTTTCAGGGGAGACACTGAACCTGGTCTTTATGGAACACACACTGCAGATCTGCAGTGCACCAGGCCTGTCAGGTACTTTCTCTCATCCTCGGAGGCCTGGAGGTAGGCATTATTATCCCATTTGACAGACGAGAAAACTGTTTCTGGGACTTTTGCTCTTTTGTAAACTCAGCCTCCTCACAGATGCTCACTTTACCCTCCATTTGAACTGAAACCAGGTTCTGCTAGTGGCCCAGCTTCCAGAGCAGCCACCTCCAGTGGTCACCACTCTTCCTCCCACCTGGAGAACAAGTCAGGACCCTCCGAGCTTCCCACAGGCACTTCCAGTTGCCCCCGGACAATACCACCTTCTGCCCTCGGTGGCAGCTCTGTAGCCCTTCTCAGGGCAGACTCAGGCATCTGGCCCAATCCTCCTCTCCAAGTCTTGCCATCATCCTGGTCATGCAAAGGGGACAAGCATCCAGCCAGGGAAGGCAAGAGGAGAAGCTCCCTCAACTTTCTCCATCCAGCCCTCCAGGCCCAGCTCAGATTCCCCTTCCCTGTGGGGCCTCCTCTACCAGCTCCAGCTGTCGGGGACATGTGGTCCACACTGCTCAGTTTCTCACATGTCACTCAAGGTCTCCTACTGACCTCTGCTCTTGCTGCATGTGAGTCTTGTCTTTCTAACCAGCCTGAGGCTCTCTGGTGGCCTCTGTTCCCATCTGCCACGGCAGAGTCTTCCTCCCAAGGAAGAAGAGAAGTGTTCAGTATTTTGAGGTTGAATGAAGTTCTAGCCCCAGTGTTGAACACTTTCATTTCAACCCCTTAGCACTGGCCAGCATTTCGTAGCTCACTATGTGTTCGCTGACATTCCTCTATCTGTGCCTCACGAGAAATCTCCATCCCTGATGCTCAAGCCGGAAACCATATAGTCATCGTCAACTCTCACATCCCAGGAAATCTGGTTGGTTCTACTTTCAATACAGATCCTAAATCCAACTACTTCTCACCTCCTCCACTACCGCCATCTTGTCTAGACCACCATCTTGTCCAGGTTGCCATCTTGTCTAGACCACCATCTTGTCCAGGTTGCCATCTTGTCTAGACCACCATCTTGTCCAGGTTGCCATCTTGTCTAGACCACCATCTTGTCCAGGCTGCCATCTTGCCCAGGCCACTATCTTGCCCAGGCCACCTTCTCTCTAGCTAGGCTATTGGTATTGCCTCCTAACTGGTCTTCCTGATTCCAGTCTTTACCCCCATAGTCAATTCTCCATACAGGAATCAGAGCGATCCTTTTAAGACATAAATGTGATCATGTCATTATCCTGCTCAAAACCTTCCATTGTTTCCCTATCTCACTCAGAAAAAAATCCAGATTCCTTCCCTTGACTACAAGATTTGACCCCTGGCCGCTCCCCTGCATTCCTCTATCACCCCAGTCTTGCGCATCGTGCCCCAGCCTCTCTGGCTTCCTTCTCACATGCTGAGAATGCACCCGGTACTTGAACACTGTCCTGAGTCCAGTGTCTGCAGATGAAGGCCCAGTGCTCAGCCCAAAGGGCATTTCGCCATGAAGGTCTCTCCTGACCACCCTATCTGAAGCCGCTCCCCGTCCTGGCAGTATCTTGGCAAGAAACAGATGGTACGTGCAAAGGGGACAATTGGAGTCTGCTTATGAAGGGTCTGCTTACAGAGATGTACTTCAGGTTAGGAATGGCAAAGCGCTCCAGGGTGAACAGCCACAGGAAGCCAGTACCATCTTTAGGCCTGAGAGACAATGGAGGAGGGTGTGGTTATCAGGACCCAGAGGGAGAGCTATGGCTGTAGGAGGGGGCCGTGCCTGGGAGCTGTGGCCTGCAGTAGAGACATGCAGCCACCACCAACCTCAGCCCAAAGGAGTGAGCCAGAGTAGATACCCCAACATCTCCCCACCCTCCACTGGCCAGACCCACCCAGAGCCAGAGGGCAAGGGAGCCCAGGGATGCCCTCCTCAGAGGTCACTCTCCCAGGGCACAGAGCAGGATGGGGAAGGGCGAGTGGACCTGGAGGGGTAAAACTGAGCATATCCAGGACTGTGTCCATTACTCCACTGGAAGCCCTACCCTGCTTCATTTGTCTTAAGAGCACTCGTCACTACCTGACAACTTATTGTACATTAAGCCGTCTTGCTTTATTTTTGTCTCTCAAACCCACTAGACCCATGAGGGTAAGATAGGGTCCTTGTGAGGTTTTCTTAGTTTGTTTTCCACTTTTATCTCCCAGGTACCTAGAACAATGCTGGCCTGTGGCAGGAGCTTAATAAATATTTGGTGAATGAATGATTTAATGAGGCTGGTAATATTATCCCATTTTATAGTTGGAAAGGCCAAGACTCAGAAACATAATCAGTCAGGGTCCCTGGGGGAAGCTGCAGGAGCCACGCCCAGGTCCCCTGACCCCGGGGGCATGCTCCTGTCACCACAGCCCAGAGCACCTAGCAGAGAGGGTTATCTGGTGCTTTGGAAACCACTCTAGGTACAGGTGGCCGCCGGAGCATCAATCCTGGCTCTTCCGCATCTGTGGGCTTTTCGTAACATCTCTAACACTGGGTGGGTTTATTCAAAGTCGAGCATGGTTTGAAATCCTGTTATGCCTTAATAAAATTAGCAGAAAAGTCAAAGTATTTTTCTTGATCTTTCATGTTTGCAGCTAATATGTTTTCAGCATCCTGATGGTCCATGCTTGGGGAAGATACCTACCCTGTCCCCTGATCCTGCCTTTGATCTCAGAGCCATTAGAAGCTTGCAGAGCTCGCTAGGGTCAATGCACCCTCAGAGAAGGCTGCATTCACGGCCCAAGGCGAGAAGCCCACATGCCCAGGGGCCTCTCTCTACTGCATTCTGCTCTGAAAGTTACCTTGTTGAAAGGGGCATGGTGCCAGGGAGGAGGTGCCGGGCTCTGTGCAACCAGGCTTCCTCTAACGGTGGGCAGGCGTGCACGCTGAGCGCCGGGGCAGCCGCCAAGCATCTGCACAGTTCACTGAGCAGGAGGGAACGTTGCTGATGCTGCACCTCGCCTGGGCCTGCCACCCCGGCTCCCCGGGATCCTCAGAGAAAACCCATTCTTCCCATCTCGGTGGCTTCACACCACAGACACCGGCACGCTCCGCATTTGCAGCCGGTTGATTACACACCTGTTGGGGTCACTGCGTGGACGCGGCTGGCGCTGAGGGTTTGGGATTAAAATGAAGTGGCCACGTCAGTCTGGTTCGGCTGCACTGGCCTTTAGCAGAACAATGGCACCGTCCCCCTTGTTCAGTACAAGCCACTGCTCGTTTCTGTCCTGTCATCGAACATTGCCGCCCCTGCTCCAGGGCCCGCGGGACCACCTCTGCTTCTTTTTTGGGAACTGAGCTCACTGTGGCCTCTGGTGTTTCCAGGCCTGGTGGCCTCGACTTCATGAGGGATCCCAGGGTCGGTCCCCTCGGGGCTCGTGGGAACGACCTCGCTGGGCCTGTGGGTTCCAGCGGGGAGTGTGGCCCTGTCTGCTCCTGTCCACTGAGCCAGGCCTGCTCCTGCCACGCACCCCAGTGGCAGCACGTCCACGAGGTTACACCCGCCCTGCAGTCCCACTGTGGATCCCCCACTGACACTCTGCCCCAGGGAGCCCCAGGGAGCCCCAGGGAGCTGTCGGCCTTTCTTTTCTGACTCGGCTTCTCTTCTTCTATTGAACCCCACAAAAAGTTCACCCCCAGCCTGTGTTCATCAGTCCTGTGACAGGAAGGCTACGGAGGTTGTGGGAGCCTCGTAATTCTCATTTTACCTAAACTAACCTTTCTTAAGTTGGGGGAAAGAGGGAAAGACGAAAGGAAGAGAAACAAAACACGGCAATGAAAGAGTGAGAGATTTGCCGACTCTAAATATTGTCCTCACCACACTCCCTGTTCTGCTGAATAAAGAAAATAGAGGTGCCTTCAGGCCTTTTTTAAATCAAGATTTTATTAAAAAGAAACATAGTTTCAATCACCAACCAAACAATTCACAAAAACATTTTCTGGAATAATGAGAATAATAAAAGCTATCATTTTGAAGAGGCCAAATCCGTGCCAGGCCCTGGGCTATGGGCCTGGCATCCATCATTCTTGCCCACCCCGTGAACTCTAAGATTGATACTAGCCTCTTTTTACAGATCAGGAAACAGGATCAGAGAAGTCTAGCAACGTGTCCGAGGACACAGAGCGCATGAGAGGTGGTTCCGTGGTTCGCACCACGTCTGGGCGGCTCTGGCGCTGTTCCCAGGGTCGCTCACAGTGGAGCCCCACCCAGACCAAGGGAGGCAGCCAGAAGGCCACACTGGAGCTTCCCTGGGCACCAACTACAGCCGGAAGCTGCTCTGACTTCCAAAGCTAAGGGAGGACCACGGGGGCATTCTACGTTTGGTTTCTGTTTCCCATTTCTGAGCTTTCTCTCTGGATTAGACCATGCCATAGCGTGTTTGCCTAGCCCAGTTTGAACCGTAAGCTGGTGAAATAGAAATATCCTTGTGAAAATAGGAACACACTTTTATTTACCAAAGGTAAACGAAACCTTTCACTGGTCTGAAGGGTTTCCATTTTTCTGCCTTTCGTCTCCTCCTCTCAGCTCACTTTGATTGCCCATAACATTAACCTTCAGAAAGAAATGGAGGTAAACAACCTGGAAAATCCGAGTATCTGATTTCCCGGCTGCGTCCTCCTCAGGCAAAGCAGCTTCACCTGCCGCAGACCCTCACGGGAGTTATCCGGCACGGAGGCCTCGGTGGGCCTGACGCCCACCCACACCTGTCGCTGTCGTTTTCGGGAGAGACTTTCTGGCTGGCTTTTGGTCACTGTGAAGCTTGCATATATAACAATTCGTTTAGCCTTCCCTCTGTCCAACTGGCCTTGGCAAGGCTCAGCAGCGGCCCCGTGCTCACGGCTCTGTGATGGGGAAAAAAGGAAGGAAAATGCATTCCATGCAGGACTTCTTATTGCTGTAGAAACGGTCAGTATTATATTCAGGGAAGTTGTGTTAATAGCAGAAGGCTGTTTCTTGGAAAATATCACCTTCAAGTACGGTGACTCGTTCAGGTTATATAAAAGGGCATTAGGCAGACACACGGAAATTCAGCAGCTTCCTTTCTCGGGAGGGCGAACGGTGGGTGGACGGACTACAATGCTCCTCCAGTGGCAGCCACGCAGAATAAGAATTGGCTGCAGTTACCTTCCTAATCAGCCCTCAGTCTGGATAATATCAGCAATACTAAAGGTTATAGCTTTTTCTGTGATATATTGCTTCTTCGGAGAGTATTAAAGATGTTTTGAATCTATTTTTTAGGAATCTTGAAACCACCAGTGGAACATTTTTGATGTTGTGGGTAACGCATAAAGCAGTGGCTTGGGAAGGCTGGGCCGGGAGAGGTACCCAAGGGTGTTGGAAGCACAGAAGACACTGCCCGTTATTGTGTGAGCAGTTAAGAACCAAGCTAAGTGGAGCATATGCTGAGAGGTGGGAGCAGATGTGGTCAGAGAGCAGCATTATTTCTTTCATGTGCTAGGGGGTGGAGAAGAGGCAGACTTCCTGCCTCCCCTGGGAGCGGGCAGTATTTATTGGGAAGGGAGAGCCAGAGGAAAAGTTCCATAGTCATGGAAGGAATTCTCAAGCCCTGCTTAGTATTCTTTTTGTTTTGGCTTTTTTTTTTTTTTTTCCTGCCTGGACTTGCCCTACAAAAGAACACAGATTCATATAAAAATAGCAACAAGCAGTGACATAATTGTGGAAGTTGTAGTACATGGTGTGATGGTTAATTTTATGTGTCAACTTGACTCAGCCAGGGGGCAGGGCCAAGATATTTGGCCAAATATTATTCTGGGTGTGCCTGTGAGGGTGTTTCTGGATAAGATTAACATTTGAATCAGTGGAATGAGTAAAGCAGGTTACCCTCCCCAGTGTGGGTGGGACTTGTCTAATCAGTTGAAGGTCTAAATAGCATGGAAAGGCTGACCCTCCCACCAGTAATAGGGAACTCCTCCTGCCTGACCACTTGAACTGGGACATTGGTTTTTTCTTGCCTTCAGACTCAAACTGAAACATCGGCTCTTCTTGGGCCTCGAGTCTGCCAGCTTTTGGACTAAAACTTACACCATTGGTTCTCCTGGGTCTCCAGCTTGCCAACTGCAGATCTTGGGACTTCTCAGCTTCCGTAATTGCATGAGCCAATTCCTTATAATAAATCTTTTCATATATGTGTGTCCCAGTGGTAGGACTAGCCCCGTGGTCCTGCTGAGCTCCTGAAAGTAAAACCTAACATTATCTGAGTGCCGTAGACACTCTTTTACTGGGATTGAGACCCAGGTGCACGCAAGAGTCGCTCCCACACCCTCAGGACTGCTTTGGTGGAAAAACAGAAGACCCTCTAGCAGCCTCTGGCAGCTGTCCTGGCTGTCACAAACTGCAGCTCTCCAGGTGGCCTCAGCCACAGAGAGGTCCTAACTCCTTGTTAGTAGCACAGCCTCTGTTTTTGCCCAGGCGACAGGGCCCCAGGGCTGGTGGGAGGGGTGGGGAGGGGCTGCAGGGCACAGGCCCAAAACTGGGACCTGAGGGGAGCTGAGATCCCGCCTGAGAGCCTGGTATCATCTGGCATCCACACGCATGGTCAGCTGGGGTCTGGGGGGTTCACTTATGGAGTCCATATGGGGTGAGGCTCCAGCTGGTTCTAGAATCTACAGATTCTATAGCCCACCTCGGCACTATTACCAAGAATAAAAATAATCCCAGGCTTTGTAGTTCAGCAGTTAAGCACACAGGTTTCCTAATGAGATCCAGCTTCACGTCTCAACTCCACTTCCTTAGCTGTGTAACTTTGAGCAAGTTAGGTAACCTCTCTGAGCTCACCTGTGAACCCTGTTATGAAGAGTAGGTTAGATTCTGTAGTAAAGAGTTTAGCTCTGTGCTTTATAATAGAGTTTGTGCTCAATAAAATTTTGTCATTTTCCTATTTAGATCATCAGCACTTTTCACTAGATATATCAATACCCACAAGACAACACGTGACTTTAGGGTCTTAGCAAATAACAGCATCCCGTCCATGAAAATGGTGAAAAATGAGTCTGAGTGACCCACTGGAGTGTTTTAACTGGGGAAAACCTGTGAAGCCATATGAAATGACTATTTCATTTGTACTATCATTCCTTTATTCAACAGACACTTATTATGCCAACTATGTCCCAGCCCAGGCCTTCAAGGAGGAAGCGAACAATACTCTGTGAGGAGTCCCAAGATCAAGATCAGCCCTGAGCCCTGTCACAGCCCAGAGAAGGAAGATCTAGCCCAGACTTGGGCATAGGGAGTGGGCAGGGAAGGCTTCCTGGAGGAGGTAATGCCTGTACTGAAGTTTAAGTTCCAGTTAGGCAAGCAAAGAAGTGTGGCAGAGCACTCCACGGAGGACTATAAATACAAAAGCAGAGAGACAAGAAAAGAACAGGTGGGGACAGAGAGGGAGGGTGCAAGAGTGTGTGAGGAGCGTGGTGAGGCATGCGCCTGGAGACCAGACTGGGGCCTGGTCCTGGAGGGTCTCGTGGGCTGCATGGCAGGGCTCAAGCTTTGTCCTGAGGACAGTGGAGAGTCCCTGAGGAGCTCAAAGCAGGAGTGGCATGGCCAGGTCTGCATTTTTTTGAAAGCCTGTGGGGCCTGCTAGGCTGCCCACCTTGGAAAGTCACAGCCTGGGATATAGCAATGACTCTTGCCTATAAGAACGTCACAGGGGCCCATCCCACCAGGACCAGGGACCCTTCAGGCCAGGGCAGCCCAGGCTTTCACTGAAGATGCAGTACATGCCCCTACGAGTGGCAGACCTCCCTCCCAGGGAGCCCACTAGTCCATGCAATAAAGCTGCAATTTTGATACAGGTGCTTTATTAGTCAGAGTTCTCCAGAGAAACAGAGCCAATAGGATGTACAGAGAGAGAGAATATTTACTTTAAGGAACTGGCTCATGTGATTATGGAGGCAGGCAAGTCCAAAATCTGCAGGGTGGGCCATCAGGCTGGAGACCCAGGGAAGAGTCGACGTTGCAGTGCAAGTCTGAAGGCCACCTGGTGGCAGAATTCCCTCTTGCTCAGGGGAGGTCAGTGTTTTGTTCTATTTAGGCCTTCAACTGATTGGATGAAGCCCACCCACATTAGGGAGGACAATCTGCTTATTCAAAGTCCACCGATTTAAATGTTAATGGCACCCAAAACACCCTCACTGAAACATCCAGAATAACACAGAGAATTAACATCACAGGCAGCCCTCCAGGCGGATTTGAACCTTTGCCAGGGCACACGGCCTAGGCGAGCAGAGAAGGGCACCGAACAACCACATATATACGGTAGCTTGGCCACACCCACTCTGTCCATGGGTCTCTGCTCTCTGGCCTCTTGCCTGCTACCTGTCCCTGGACCTAACCTGTGGCTGCTGGGGATGGAGCAGCCAGACACACGTCCAGCAGCTGCAGCTCCCCAGCCAGGGAAGGGCAGCCCCTCGACTGCAGGTGGCAGGCTCCAGCCAGATCCCCTGCTCATTGGTCCCCAGACTCGGTGACTGGCCCTCTGCTCACCCCCTGTCAGAAGGGAAAGCAAAGTGTGAATGAAATGCTTTAAAATAACGAGTCTGTCATTATCCCCACAGCAGGTGGGGCTCTGCTCCTAAAATGCCACACCTGGGGCATCTCCAGGGCTGCCTGAGAGCCAGGTCCTGCTTCTCCTGCAGTGTAAGGGCCTGGTCCCTGCCTGGGTCACTGGGATATTTTGAGGGCAGTGGGAGCTGTCAGAGGGGTCTGGGGCCTCAAAGTGATGGGAGAATGGGAAGAAATGGATTAGGGAATTGGGTCCACTCATGCAGGCCTCAGCTGTGGCTCCTCTTGAAATCTAAGCCTCCCAGTGACAGGAGCCCTGACTCTGATTTTAGAAAACCAGGTCCCAGTGGCCCAGGAGCAGGCCATGGTCAGAGATGACAGAAGAGATCATGGTCTGAAAATATGAACCGACCGCCGGGACGCAGAACACAGAGGGGAAGCCGCCTCCCCTTTGGCGAAAAATCAATGCCTAGTGTCAGGACTGCCTATTGACAGCTTGATTAGAAAGGACTCAAAATTTGCTTCGCCCTGGAATCATACCGGGGAGAGAGGGATGGAGGCATTTCTGGGGCCTTGGCGAAGCCAGCAATTGCAGTAAGTCCAGACTGCCTTCCCCACCCTCTCAGAGCATCATGGAGAAGCATCCCTATTAAGGCTTAATTCACGCCTCAAACCTTTACTGAGCACCAACTATGTGCAGTCTGATCGTAGAGATGAGGCACAGTCTCACTTCAAGGCATTCATGGTCTAGTGGGGGCCAGAGGAGTAAACAGGAATTACAGTCCAGTGGCACACACGGGGCTCCACCCCCCTGGGGTGTGTTGGAGGACCAGAGGCGATGCATGCGGCCCCGCCAGGGAAGAGGGCTGTTTAGGGAAGGCTTCTCAGAGGATGATGCCACAGCTGAGTCTTCAAGGGTAAGACGGAGTGAGCCTTGGAGAAGGGGAGTCCAGTGGACACGTGGAGGGGAAGGCTTGGGCCAAGGCATGGAGGCATGAAGCAGCAATGTGCGAGCGAGTGCTGGGGAGGATGAGGGGCCAGGGTACAGTGGCGAGCGATGGTGCCAGGAGGCCAGCGGGGCTTTGGGAACCACATCAGGGAGTTTGGACTTGACCCCTTAGACTGTGGGACTGGAGGGTTTTAGAGAGAAGAGTGATATGGTCATATTTAGAAAACTACCTGGCTGCAACACAAAGATCAGCTTAGGGTGGACGCACAGGGAAGAAGGATGCCAGGTGGAAGGCAGATGGAAGGGGGCAGAGTGGTCAGGGCTGCTGGAGGAATATGGAGGAAAGCATCAGCAGAGCCGATGTGTGGGGGCGAGCTGGCCATTAGAGTTGAGTCCCTGTGCCCCTGGGTAACAGTGAGGGGGTGGGCCAGCTCTGGGACTGAGCATAAACTGAGGCAGCAGATCTGGGCTGGGGAGGAGGGGGCTGGGAATCCAGTGCAGGACACGCTGAGTTTGAGGTGCAGGTGGAACATCCAAGTAGAAATGTGCAGCAGGCATTTAAGTATGTGGGGTCTGGAATTTAAAAGTGGCAAAGATCTGGCAATCAGGCGATAAGTCCAGAAGCAGGAGTGGGATCCCCTCCAGGGGTCGGGGAGGGAGGCCTGAGAAGAACATTGTGGAACCCTTAGAAATACCAACACTTAAAGAGAGAGGCCAAGCCCACAGAGATGGATGTATGGAGGCCAACGTTTGCCATGTGTGATGAGAACCACGTGGACAAACCTGCATGGGACAGCAGGTCACCTTCGTGGGACCAGCGTTCAGGGAGCTGGTGGGATGTTGTCTTAGACGGTGCTCAGCCCAGCAGCTCAAGGACACAGTCCCACTGCAGGGATGGCCTTGGAGGAGGACTGGAGTGCTCCAAGCCCCAGTCCCCTGGCAGGGAAGAACTGGCATTTGCCTGTGAAGGGGACTGGTCTTAGAAGCCTCCGGGGCATGGCTCTCAGTTCTCGCCCAGCAGCAGCAGCAGCTGAGGCCCTGGCTCTATGACTGACAGCCCAGGCCCCACCTCAGGCCACCGAGGGAGGCTCCCCAGGGGAGAGAATGGAAAAGGCTGTCCAGGCTAAGACACGCTGCTATTTTGCAACTGCCCATTTTTCAGATTAGGCCCAGAGGGGACAAGGGTCTTGTCCAGGTTGCTCAGAGCCCAGGCCTCCTGACTCCCAGGCTGCTGCCCTCCTGGGGAAGCTTGGGAAAGGCCGCGTTGGGAGCATCTGGGAGGAGAGGAGCGTGCTGGGCCCTGATGCTAACGGGAAAGACTCTAGGCCGAGAAGTGGGCAGACTGAAAAGAATTTGAAAATGCTGAGCCCCGAGGAGAACAAGCGGGGGCATTAATATGTTTTAAAATAGAAGGAGCTGCCAAAATAGTGTGCAGCAGAAAGTCGGCCCTCTGCATTTGAGGAGTGCTTACCAGACAGGCTGCCTGATCCACATGTGTGAGTAACAGGCCCTGGGAGGGGATGAGGAGGGGTGAAGTATACCCTCCTCCCCTTCATCCTGGAGCTCCCACAGCCTGCTTCTGCCTGACATTCAAAGTGAGCCCAGAATGATGTCACTCAGTGGTGGTTATATGCTGCTTGCGGTATCCAGGGCCCTGGAATAGGGGCGGCCACCACACATCCCCAGAGGCTAGAGACTGGGCAGAGTTGGGTGGGTGGGGCGTGGGAACCAGGTGTAAGCACATGTTGGGGCAAAGGGGAAGATATGGGCATCAGTGCATGCCAGCTGGTGTCTCTTTGTCCCCTTGTATGCGAACATGTGGGAGGGTGCACGTGTGTCTTAGCTCAGGCTGCCATAACAAAATGCCATAACCTGGAGGCTCATAAACAACAGAGATGTATTTCTCGCAGTTCTGGAGGCTGGAAGGCTGAGATCAGGGTGCCAGCACAATCAGGTTCCACTGAGGACCCTCTGTGGGGTTGCAGGCTGCTGACGTCTTCTTGTGTCCCCACGTGGCGGAGATCAGAGGGAGGAAGCGAGCTCTCTAGTGTCTTCTGCTAAGGGTGCTGATCCCTTCCATGAGGGCCCCACCTTCATGACCTAATCACCCCAAAGGCCCCGCCTCCTAATGCCATCACATGGGGGCTAGGATTTCAACATAGGAATCCTGGGAGGACACAAACCTTCAGTCCAGAGCAGCATGTGAGGACATTTGTGATCACTGGTGTGCTGGGGAGAGCTTACACCACATGCGAGCTTGTGTGTGTAAAGGACGCTGAGAACAGGACACATGGGGAGGGAGCAAGTCCCATTTAAAAGGCAGGGTAACCAAACTGGTGGTCGCCACAGGGGATGGTGTGGGGGGATGGGCAAAATAGATGAAGGAGATTAAGAGGTACAAACTTTCGGTTATAAAATAAATAAGTCACAGGGATGTAATGTACAGCATAGAGAAGATAGTCAATAATATTGTAATAACTTTGTACAGTGACAGATGGTTACTAGACTTGTCATGGTGATCATTTTGTAACATATATAAATGTTGAATCACTATGTTGTACACCTGAAACTAACATAATATTGTATGTCAGCTATACTTCAATAAAAAAAGAAACTAGAAAAAAGATAAATAAATAAAAATTTAAAAATATAAGGCAGATCACAGTGGCTCCTGCAGTGAGCACCTTGGTGTGCCAGGAGTCAGCCAGGCACTTCTGTTACACACCCTTGCTTAGACCCCCCATCAGGCCTGAAAAGAAGGAGACTATAATTCCCATTAAGCAGATGGGGCAACAGAGGCTCAGAGACATTAAATGTTTGCCTGGGGCGCTCCGGTAATGAAGGAACAGGGACTTAAACCCCTCACTCTGGATGCCCTGATATTCTGACTCAAAAGGCATCAGGCTCCCTGTGCCCAGAATAGTACATCACCCCTCCTTTCACCTCTACGCCCCTCCTCCTGTCACTCAGGACTCAGCCCCCTCCTCCAGGCAGCTCTCCTGGACCCACACGGCTGGGGTAGGTGTCCCCCTCTGGCACAGCACTTGATCTCTCTGAATTGCACCTGTTTCCTTGCCTGTCTCTCCACCAGTCTGATCTGCTGGAGGGCAGAGCCCTTGTCCTACTCGAACCACCGTGGATGGACAAATGGCAGTGCCAGGAGATGGAGGACAGCAAACTCCAGGTCAGGACCCTGAACCCGGCCGTCTGCTCCCAGATGCTCGGGCACCCCACCCCAGCAAGGGTGCTCATCCTCTCAGTCCTAACTTCAGTGCGTGGCTTCCCCTGCCTGGAATGCCCCATCTATCAGGGCCCAGCTTAAACTTTTACCGATGCTGACTGAGTCGGCTATCGGCATGGGTAATAACAAGAGCGTCTACATAGAGCACCCGTGTGCGCTGGGCAGAGTTCTAAGTTCTTTCCACTTACTAATTCATAATCCTGCGGTATAGGTTCTAGACATCTCTATCTTAGGCGTGAGGAAAGGAGGGCACGGAGAGGTCCACTGGCTTGCCCCAGCTTGCCCCACTTGTAAGTGGCAGGACTTGCATTTGAACCCAGCAGCCCAGCTCTAACCACCACCCACAGTGAGAACCCTCGTCCTGCCTTCAGGAGCTCACAGACTGGTGGGTGAGACAGGCTGCTGCTGTCACCGTGAGCCCCGCGTGCAGAGGAAGAAGCCATCCCACCCGGCTCTCAGACCTCAGACAGAGCGTCAGAGGTAGTGAGGCAGCCTGGAATACGCTAGAACATCTATCCTTCCCTCCCTGGAGAACCGGCAGTTACCGGGTTCCACCAGGCCTGCCCTGTGGTGCTCAGAGGCCCTCACCACCCCTCCAGTGCTGGCCTGTCCCAGCACCCATGTTTACTCAGTGGTGGCCGGGGGACAATGCACTGTCTAGGGGCAATATGTTCGCCTGCCCCTTATAGAGGGAACGGCTCTGTTTTCTCCCTCCTGTAATTGTTACCATCTGTTTCCCTCCATCGTGTTTGTTGATGTTTTCTTGTTTTAAAACTGAAATGAGTCAGATTGGAAGCTGATTTAGGAAAAAGTGTCTGGGAGGGAAGCTCAAAGTGGCCACGGGGGACTCTGTGTTTCAGAGCCATTGGAGAAAAATAGATTCTGTGGGGCAGGTAGAGGGTGTTTGCCAGCATCTCCTGCCCTGTGGGGGCTGGCATCCCCCCGCAGCCCAAGAGGGCCGGGGCTGTGTGGGTGTGTGTGGGAGTGTGGAATGCATGTGTGTGGTCTGGGTGTGGAAGTAGGCGAGTGCCTGTGTGTGCATACTTGTGCACCTATGTGAACGTGTGTGTGCGTGCAAACATGGGTTTTCCGGAGGGCGGGGTTGTAGAGCACGGACCATGTGGGTGCTTGGAGTCTTGTGTTCAGAAGGAGACAGATGCAGGAGAGAGCTGCAGGCTGGCCATGACCAAGGTCTGGGTTTGGAGGTTCCCCCGCCTCTGCTCTTGACTTGCATATGTGACCTCGAGTGAGCTTATAAATTAACCTGCCTGAGCAATGTAAGTTGTGATGTCAGTGCTGAACCTGGATGAAGATGAGCGAGGAGATGGGCTTGTTTGGGGGATGTTTATAGATGTGATTTCAGGGAGAATAGCCCCCGGAGGTGATTCTCGTGAGGGCGAGATGCACATGGCTGTCTGGAATGTCCCTCCCTGGGGTACTTATGACTCAGAATATTGTATTACCCTGCCTCACTCGACCTCCACCCCAGAGCTAAGCCTAGGGTTTCTCTCTAAGGCCAGGAGGCTTCGGTGTCCTGCCAAGAGCATCAGGGTAGGAACTGGCTTCCTGAGCCAATAAAATGGAGGCCTCTCAGCTGCCATTCTATCGGGGATTTTAAGTCAGTTCCTATTCCCATCCACCAGCCACCCTAGACTCTTGGTTCCTAGTTGTTATTTAAGCCAAAGAAAGGTGCACTGTGACTTTGCCCCTGGCTGTCTGGGTCCACAAGCCCAACACAGCTCTAAGACCTTGACTTGCAGTTCAGACTAGCTACCACCAGACTAGCTGCCACATCTGCGGGAAGCCCAGCTCCCCAGATCCTGGTCTGTGCATCAGGATCCAGCCTGCTCTCCTCTCCTGTGTCCTTTCTTGATAATCCACAGCCCGAGAGGGATCCTCTGGCCCCAGCAACCCAGAGAAAGCTGCTGTTGAAGCAAGACTCTGCTTTGGGCATGGCACCCTTCTTGCATTCTTGGGTCCCCTAGTAGTAATCATCATAGCTGCCATGTGCTGCGCCCCTTGCTTTGTCCCAGCTGCTGTGCTTGGCCCTGGAAGTAGGGGACTTCCACTCCTCTCTGAAATCAGTCTTTGGAAGGAAGATTATCATGCCAGTTTTATAGATGAAAAAGCAGGGGCTCTGAAAAGTGAATTGACTTGTGCAAGGTCACAAGGCAAGTTAGAGGTAGAGCAAGCCTCAAACCCAGACCTTCCTTCTGTGGGGCCAGAGTTCTCATCATTATGGAGAGGGGAAGCACTTCAGGAGACCTGTGTGCTGTCAGCCGGACGACGCGATGTGTGGCCACCCAGGCTGGCTGGGTTTCCACCAGAAGCTCTTGGATCCTGCCTCTGCCCTTATCCCTTTGATTCTGAGACTCTCCTTCCTGGGAAGCCACCTGGTGTGTGCTCAGCCTAACTGCACGAGGCAGGGCGTGCAACTCACTCCACTTACTGGGTTGTGTAGGAGCAAGCAAAGGAAACTTCTCCTGTCTGCATATTTAAGCACTTTTATTAAGTGGAACAAGCTATTTCTGAACACAAGAGTAGCCAACAGCCTTAGAGGAAATTAAAATGAACCATGACAATGGAAAATTGCACAGGGGCACGGCGGATTCTCCGGAGGTAAATACAACAAGCCTTTCAACAGCATTCGGGAAAGACTAGAGATCATGGAGATTATGTTGTGAGAAAAAAAAGCAAACCATCAGAAAATTAGAGCTGGTGGGAGGACCAAACGTATGCTGGTCAGGCCTGTGGGTGTCACTCCATTAAACACTCCCAGGGTCTGGTGGACAAGGTAGAGCAGAGAAACAACAGGCAGATAGAATCCCACTCAATTCAGCAAGCGTTCTCTGAACACCCACTGTGCGCATGCTCTGTGGGTGCAATGGACTGAACGGTGTCCCCCTAAATTCATATATTGAATCCCTAGCCCCTTCATGATGGTATTTGGAGATGGAGTCTTTGGGAGATAATTAGGTTTGAAAGAGGTCATGAGGGTGGCAGCCCCATGATGGGACCAGTGTCCTTATAAAAGAAGAAGAGACTAGAGCTTTCTCTCTCTCTGCCATGTGAGGAGGACACAGCAAGAAGGCGGCCATCTGCAAGCCAGGAAGAGTTCTCACCAGAACCCAACCATGCTGGCACCCTGATCTTAGACTTCCAGCCCCCAGAACTGTGAGAAATAAATGTCTATTGTTACGTCACCCAGTCTATGGTATTTTGTTATGACAGCCCGAGCTGACTAATACAGTGGAGAATGGAGATGGACACCCAGACCTTGGCCTCAAAGAACTCTCGGGCCTTGAAAGTTATAAACTGGCACATCTAAGGGTTCAGTAGGCATTAGCTGTTGTAATTATGAGTATGATTCTTCCATTAGCCTGTGCGCTCCCCTAGGCCACAGACTCTTCATCGTTGTGTCTCCAGAACACGTTAGCTTCTTAATAAGTGTGGGGTGAATGAATCAATGAACAAATGATACACCTGAAGATGGAGCTGTGGTAGCCAGTGGTGCTACAAGGAGGTGAAGGGAAGGAAGCGTCGCCCAGGCTGTCTGGGCCCCTGTCTGGGACCCCCTCTCACCGACCCAGGGATCCACGGCAAGCAGCCACAGGTGGAACGCCCCACAGACTGTCCCTCGGCTGTCTCCATGGTGAGCCAGGTCCAGCTGCCCAGGAGTGGGTACAGTGGCTGCCCCATCCTGTTGCAGAGCAGGGCCAGAGGCTTACACTGCTCTGGTCACCCACAACCCTGCTCCTCCTCTGATGTCACTCCTGAGCTCTGGAAATCTGTCTGTCTATGCCAAGAGGGCTGCTTCTCTACCTCTCCCGCCCCCTCCACCACCTCTTAAGGAAGGATTTTACCACTTTCCCTCTTGCACCTGGACCTCCAGTGAGTTTAGATAGAATCTGTCTGCCCAGCAAGCTTTCCAAAGCCTGAAGAGACAGGCTAGTACTGAATGATGCCACTTCCTTTAAAAAAAAAAAAATCACTTAAACCACCTCAATTCTGAACTAATGGAGCCGAGCTGGACTGTGGCCAGAGGGCACGCCTCTCCCTCAGGACCCTGCCTGGCTGCGCGGTGCTCTCATGACAGAGAGCCTGAGCTGGCAGAAAGCAGAGAGAGGCCAGGGGACTGGGAAGATGTAAGCTGAGTCCCTCGTTGCATGCTTCTAGAATATTCCACCACAGAGCTGGTCAGTCCCGCCGAGCTCCCAGCCCCACGCTGCGTCAGAATCTAGGCTCCGGTCCTGAGATAACATACTCAGGGCTGACTTGCTTCAGTGAGTCTTGAAGTCCTGGCAGTAAAACTATTTTAGCTCCTTCAGCTGTGCCGCCCTGTCTGAGGGGCCACCTCGCAGCGACATTTGTGCTGCATTGTTTGTTTCTTTGTCCTGCCTGACCTCGGGGTGACCCTGCCACAATCCTCTCTCTTGTTAGGCCTCTAATGAGGTCGCCGAAGATGTCTGTGTCAGGACCGTCTTGCCAGGCGTGAGAGTCGAGCTCTCAGTCGACTTCAGCCTGGGAGAGTCAGCTGTGCGAGTCACAAGGCCAAGGGCTTGCTTCAGAACTTAGAACTTCCTTCTCGCCGGCGGCCTTTGTCTGTAGTGAAAAACAAGGAATGCTGTCAAGGCCCACGACTCAAGGTGGACCTTGGGGGTTTCAATAGCAGTGTAAGTGTTTGTTGAAGAAGGGACCCCAGGAGGAGTCGCAGTCAGCCAGTACTCATTCTTGGGGTTCTTTCTGGCTCCGGGTGGGGCCTGCACACAAGGAGGGTGAGGATTAGTTAATCTCAGAATGCCCTCTGGGGAGGGCCTTGGGGGCAGATGGGCCAGGCCAGCCCCTGGCCAAGCCGTTCTAAAGAGCCTACTGCTTCCTCTGGTGGGGAGCCACCTCCAGAAAGGCCTCCTGGTTCAAAACTAATATTAGGCACTCAGAGTCTAGGCCTCTGAGGGCCAGGCTGGATCAGCACACAGTTCAGTAACACACCCACACGTGTCCCCACACCCACTCTTAGCTCAGCTACCCTGCACAGAGGACTTTTCCTCACCAGATTCACTGAGGATTTCAAATCTGAAAATAACAAAGGCTCCCGGAAATGGCTGTTGTCTGATGTGTGTCTGTGAGTCCGGAGCTGACCCTGGGAGGACGGACGTGTCACTCGGGGGAGGTCGAGGGGTGGTCCCAGAGTCACTGCCTGCAGGGCTGGCATTTGGGAAATGTCCCATCAAAGACCAGAGCAAGGCTGCCCTCGCCTTGCCCACCTTCCCGCCCACTTTGGCGACAAGAATGGAGATGGCTCCCCGTGCTCCGGAGGGAGCGGCGTTGTCACCAGTGTGGAGGTGAGTGGGAACAGGCGGGGCGGCTGGGCCTCTGAGCAGGCCAGGCAGGTTACAAGGAACAGGGCTGCCGGGGGAGCCGTGAGGCCCGATTGAAGGGAGACCATGAAAGGCCCATCCCAGCGCTGTGAGCAGGTGCCCCTCGCTCTCCTCCTCGTCCCCGTCTGTCCGTCTGGGCCACTCGCTCCCTCACATCACAGGCGTCTGCTGAGGGCCAGGCCTACCCTGCACCTTTCAGCAGAATGAAAGGGAAACTGATATCAGAGGGGAGCTGAAGCCCAGGAAAGGGCCTCTTTCTTTTCAAAGACTTTCGTTTGTGTTGGGCTTTTTTTTCTAGGTGATCTTATTTCAAAGCTCCTTTGAAAATGCTGTGGGTTTTGTAATGGATGAAAAGTTACTTGGAAATGGGACTAAGAAGTTTTCAGTTGAAAGTTGTTAGAGGCAAGTTGAAAGCTTTGAGTTGTAAGGTTCTGCCAGATTTATCATTTCCTTTGTCCATAAGGCCCATCCATTGGGAGGGGGTCTGGAGGAAGGGGCTGGGGGCCTGGACAGGGCACATGAGAGAGCATGGTGCAGAAAACCAGCCCCAGCTCTACATTTGCAAGGGGGACCATCTGAGCTGAACTTTCAGCAAAAATGTCTCCAAGGTATAGACTTTGATGTTGGAAAAGGGAAAAGCAAATCTCTTTCCAGAATACTATAGGAGGCTGGGTTCTATCAAAGACAATGGCTACTGCACAGATGTTTCATATCAGAAAAATAATTATGAAGGAAGATAGGGCCCAAATGGACCCGAGAGAGGGAGAGGCAGGGCCTGGCCTGAGCCCTAGGGCACATCCACATCTGAGACTGACAGGAGAAGAAGCCAGTGAACAGCTCAGAGAAGAGGCCCAGGAAGAGGGTTAAGTAGAAAACCAGGAGAAGCAATGTTACAGGAATGGAAGGGAAGGGAGTTTCAGGAAGGAGGAAGGAGGAAGCCAGTGTTAGGGGTCAGAGAACAAGGATGGGGAAACGCTACTGGCTTTGGCATCAGAGATGACTGTTCCTTTAAAGGGGATGGTTTCACTGAAGCAGGAGCAGAGGATCAGGGGCCCCGAATCCCATGGAGGGGATGACCACAAAGGAAGAGAGAGGGCAGATGGATGCTGGAATGGCAGGTGAAGTGGTCACAAACAATTTTTCGGTCCCTGTGTTGGAAAGCCAAGAGGAAGGGGGTGATGAAGAGAGAGGGAGAGAGGAGGTGGGGACGGGAAGGGTGGACCCTGGAGTGCACTGCCAGCTTTGGAGAGGGGTGGAGGTGTCAGTCTGTGCCGCCCTGGTCTGAGACTGAAGAACTGGCCCCATTGGAGAGGCCAAGACCGCACTGGCAGGGGTTAGGGGAACGCATCAGCGGTGGCTTAGGGTCTAGGGGGTCCAAAGGAGTGGGAGAGATGATGGAAGCCCAGTGGATCTGCCTCCCCAGCCCCAGCGTGCTGTCACGGTCAGAGCAGGAGGCCCAGTCGGAATGGACATAGTAGGGGAAGGGGAGGCCATGGCTGGTACTCCTGTGGGCTCCAGAGGAGGGGCTCTAAGTGTTACCCCAACAGGATAGTGTGGGCGCAGCCTGTTTATGGGGCTGTCAGCGACAGCAGGGGTGGGCCAGAGAGAGGTGGCCTGGGAACATTCTGGCCATCAGAAAGCACTTCTGAGGGTCTTAGGATAGAACAGACCAGGGTTGGAGTCCCAACGTGGTACACTGTAGGTATTACTGAATTTCTCCGGGCCTCCTTACTCTCATCTGTAAAATGAAGGTGAGAACCCAGAACTCCTCATGGAAGGAAATCACATCATGCCCATGTCTGGCATGTAGGAGGTGCTCAATGATGTGAGCCATTAGGATGGCGGCAGGCCAGGCAGCGCCATCTCATCTGTGCCTGCCATCCATCTATGGCTGGGGCTTGTTGAGTCCTTATGGTGATCCCATGAGAGAGAGGGCACAGGAAGTGGTTGGTAGTTTCAACTTAAAGTACTTGCAGGTGACACTCAGGGCCAGGCACAAAGCCTGGGGTCGCAGGGCCAGTTTAGAGGCCGGCCACTGGCCTCTGCAGTTCCGTCTCCCACCCCAGCACATGGCTGCCATCGCCAACTGCCCCCTGGGTTCACTCCCTCCTTACTCAGCTCCCTCGCCCCCCACCCCATCACATCCTCTGCCCTCACCCAGGCTCCCGGCAGGAACACTTGCCCTCCAGAGACATCATCATATTCTGTAATATGATTGGAATCTGAATATATATTTAAAATGACAAGATTGAAATTAAAATTTAAATAAAGAATTACTTTTCTGTAAGTTGCTCTGAAAGCAGTAATTTAGCAGCAAATTGATAGAGAAAGGTAAGCACTGGTCCTTTAAACCATCGTGCAGTTTCCAGCATGAGAGCCAGAAGTGTCTCAATTTAACACATCATTGGTTAGTATTATTAGAAATTTCATCGGGCTCCGGAGCGCATTATGGCGGGGCTCCGAAGGGGAGGCTGAGGGCGCCGGCCTGGGTCCAGGGGGCCAGAGAGGGCAGCCTCATTAATGAGGGCAGGAGAGCCTCCAGAAAGCCTCCCCCAGCCCCAAGTGGGGATTTAACTGCAATTATTTTCTTCTCTGTAGTTCAGTAGCAATCATGAAATGAGAACTGAGAGACCCATAAATGTCATTTGCTCTTCCCAGAGGCTACGGATTTATAGCTTTGATGTCTGTCAACACGTCCTTCTGACCCCTTGAAACCTAGGCTGCGAACAGGAGTCCATGAAGACAGTATCACCAAGCAACCGGCTCCCATGAGCCACATCAGCAAGACTTGAAAATCTGTCCCCATCGGGACCTGCCCAGCAGCTCCTGCCCCAGGTTCCCCACGTTCAGGCACAGGGGCCTGCAAACTTGAATGTCAAGGCCATCACTGCTCCCCAGAGTGAGGTCCATGCATCACCTGGTAGGCTTGTTAAAGAGCCGCATTTTGGGATCCTTCACCCCAGACCTACGGAATCAGAAGCTCTGAGGGTAGGGTCCAGAAATCTACATTCTTTCCTAAATTAGGTGGGAATTATGGGGAGTCATGAGACAAAGCGAGGCTGCAGATAAAGCTCAGAGTGCAGTCAGCCCCAGGTTACCCCTCCTGGTGTCCCCCCTGTGGCTTCTCAGTTTTCACCCAGGGCCACTTGCCACGGCCCCCAGCCGGGGTGCGCTTGCACTAACTCGAGTTGTAGCGGTTATGTAGTTACCGTCCCCACTCTATTTATGCTGCCCCCAATCTGCTGTGGAACACAAAGGGATGCACATAGAACTGTTGCATTTATATGTCAAGAGCAACACACAAACGACTTTTTGATCTTTTGCTATTTTGCAATATACACAGTAGAATGTGTATCCTTTCTTTTTTTTTTTAGTGGCTTTAAACAACATTTTATAATATCTCACAAATGTGTGCATAAAAATTCTGAGAGGGCCTGGCGGAAGCATCTGCTGCTTCCACAGTGTTGACGAGAGTCACTCGGCGGTATTCATCTGAGAGCTGGTCTGGTCTGGAGGCTCTGAGAGACCAAGGCAGAGCCTGCGAGTCCTCTTAAAAGGCTAGGCCCAGAGCTGGTGTAGTGTCACAACACCGTGGGGCTGTTCCCAGCCTGTGTCATCCTCCCAGATCCCTGGGGTGGGCATATCCCATCCTGCTGGGCACAAATTCCTCAAGGGTGGGAACCAAGCCTTGACCATCACTATGCCTCGGTGTCCAGCAGTGCTTCTGGCCCAGAGTGAGCACAGAAGCTCTGTCTTGCCAATTAAACCAAAGTGAGGGCTGGGGGACACTGAGTGGGGGCTCACTGCTGTGAGGGATGGGGCTGGCTATACTCAGTGCTGCTCCGCAGAAGGCCATCCCTGCCAGCCCTGTCAGCACCACACAAGTGACAAGAGTGTCAAGGCTTGCAAGTTCTGGTCTGTTGAGGCAAGTTCATCAGCAGGAGGGGACGTGGGTGCTAGCATTGTCACTCCCCCCAGAGGAGGCCCACATGAACCCTGGAAGTGGACTCTGGAGCCGGGCTCCGTAAAATGTATCCAGGCTAGAAACGCACTTGTTGTCGGGTCCTTTGGTGGCTACCTTGGTCCAAATCTGTCTGCCTTATTGAAGGCTGCCTCGCTTTTGTGGCCCAGCGCCAGCCCTGTCCCTTCTTGAAACTCTCCCTGACTTCCAGGCTCCACTGATTCACTCTCTTCTGACCACCTTGGGCAAATAGGGAAAGAGGCTGAGTTCTGGTTTCTCCAGGCAATCCCCAGCCCCACAGAGGCAGCAGTCAACCTCGGCATTCACATTTTCCACCACACTCAGGCACGTGGGCAGGGGTGCGGGGGCACAACTGATAAGTTCTCATGATCAATCAGTAGATTGGGGTGTTAGGCCTTTGAGCAGCCTCTGGCAGCATCTGGGGCAATGGTGTTGGGGGTCCCAGCCCACGAGGACCCCACAGTCTGGAAACCTCATCTCCCCAATGAGGGGAATTCACTGCATCACGTTTCCCAAATGCACCAAGCTGTTTCACATCTCCGTTCCGTTACTCACATTATGCATTCTCTGAAATGCACTCCACGCATTCATGCACTCGTTGAACCAACAGTGATGAATGCGCCTACTGCTGGCCATCACTGTAGCGCAGAGACCCTGCCCTCATTCATTCATTCCCTGGGCACCGAGACCAGGCCAGCACCAGCTGGGCCCGGCACCGTGCCGGGTCCCTGCCCTCATGGAGCTCGCCCGCCAGTAGCCTCTGGGTAGACAGATTATCAAAAAGCAGCCCCTCTGGGCTGTCGCAGCCTCATGGGTGCACAGCCTGGTGAGCAAATGGTGCTCTGTGGGAGGAACTGCGCCTCCGCCTCCCCCGTGGTGTCTGCCCCCTCACCCCCTGTGCCAGGCATCTTTGCACGTGCACCACCTGCAGCCACACACACCTTCCCCTGAGTGGAGCGGGGCCCGGCCCCAGCTCTGCGGGCGACGTGTAACTGGTTCTCCCCAAGCTGGGAGAGCACAGCCCAGGGCCCCGGGAGGCTTGTTGCAGGGTGGAGGTTCCCAGCCCCGACCAGCAGGCGTGTCGGCCCATGCCGCAGCCTCACAGAGAGCTTCATCCATAAAGGATTGGGGTCTTTAGTGTTCTTCAGTCGCTGAAAGAAGCAGGAGGCTGTCAGCACCGTAAAAATGTGACCTTTGAAAATTTACAAGAGCTCGGGGTTTAAATGCTGCTGCGTTAATGATGCATCCCATTAGCATCTCATTAAAAGGAAGCCGAGAGAGGCCTGCTCAGGCCAGATGATGGGCAGATAGGGCCACTCCACGGCGCCGGACAGGAGGAGGGCCCTCCTCATCTGCTTCTGTCTGCTGAGTGCCATCATGTCACAGGAGCAGAAGCATAGCCAGGAACGCTGGGGAAAGGCCAAATGTCTGCTTGGCTTCACTGACTTCCCAGACCGTGGCAGTGGAAGGGGGCCCTGCCTTGCTAGCCAGACCTGGGCTGTTCTCCTGCTTGGTAACTGGGGTGGGGGGGGCTGGCATTCAGGCTGGAGGAGGCCTGGAGAGCCTTTGGTGGAGTCGTGGACCTTTGGGGACCTTTCTCCTTTGGGAGAAAGGCTTAGGAGGAGCTGGGTTCAGAGCCGAGCCTGGGAGCCACCCATGGTCCCCAGAGGCCTCCAGAACCCGAGCACGGCGTGTTTACTTTGGGCCTGGAGCCCTCTGCAGGAGGATGGGCCCTGGCCAGGCTGAGCTGACTCACCGCACGAGCTGCTCCGTTCTCACCCTCCTGGGCGCCGGGGCGCCTCGGCAAAGTGCACAACCCGTGTCCATGTTTTTTCTGGAGGGAGTGGAGGAAGGAATGTTCGTTATTTTAATAAAAGAAATAAAAATTCCTGAACTGCAAGTTGCTCGTAGCTTCAGAAGTTGCTGGTGCCGACGAGAATAAGAGTGGCCTTATTTACCATTCCTAAAGAAAATAAAAGACTCTTTTCCTTCTCACAGTCGAATCGCTTTCTTGTGCATAAGAACTCGCTTGTAATACTCATGAAAGACACAGCAGACTGGAGACCTGTTGTAGCCACACCCAATCGCCCCCTGGGCTCGCCCCTGCACCCCCTGCATCCCCGGCTTCTGTCTGGAGTCTAAGCCGGTTCACAGTTTGCGTAGCTGAGTGCTCCGCTCCGCCGGGGGCAGCCGCTCGAGGTCAGGCAGAGTCTCGTCCCCGCGTCCCCAGTGCCTTGGGCAGGGTCCCGCACTGAGCAGGGGCACTGTGCCTGTGTACTGAACGAACAAACCAACTAACCAACAAATGCGCAAGCGGGTGAGCTGGCAGGAGTGTTTTGGAACCAAGGACCCGAGCAATTAATGTATGTTGGAAAAGTGTGCAGTTTTACAAGTTCAGAGACTCCCCAATTTTAGAGTAAAAACTGGAACTCCTGAGGTTTTAGAGTTCAGAATCTGGTTACCCACTCTGGAGGAGGAGAGCCCAGCCCCTCCACCGGTGGCAATGGCTACTGTAGGGCCAGGGCCCCCGAGTTTCCCGTGCCCTTCCCTGCTCTGTCAGGGTAGCAGGCTGGGGCGCGGGTGCTGATTCCGCAGGGGAGAAATGGCGACGGGAGGGGGACCCTGAAAACCAAACCTGGGACTCTTGGCAGCAGAGAGGGGCTGCAGCGCCCCCTGATGGCAGGAGGGGGTTCTGCTTGTCAGTGAAGGAGGTGCTGGTGAGGCTCAGGTCTGAGCATTCAAACTTCACCCACAAACAGAACCTGAATGAGCCATGGCACAGGCTCCTTCCCCCTCGGGTGCCTCGGATTACAGAGGAAGCGACCTCTGCGCCTCTGAGCTAGCACCCCGGAGAACCTGGGGTTACAGAGGGGGCTGCAGACGGGGCACACGGGAAAGCTGTCTAGTTAGAGCACGCTGTAGAAGCCTCGCTACTGTTCCATAAGTTCCCTACAACTATTGGTGAGTGTGGCTAAATCCCAAATCCCGCTCGCCCACCCTAAGCTACATCTGTCCCACAGACAGAAATGGGGCAGGGGCCTCTGATAAGGAAGCTTGTCCGTTGAATTGTTCTTTCCTCAGGAGATTCACTCTTTTCCTTTGTTTCCTGCTCTGTTCACAGAAGCGGAGCAACTGAAATGCAGGCCAGAGATAAAGTGCGGCCTAATGCAATTAGCTCAGCGCAGCCTGCGGCCTAATGGGATGCGGCTCCCGCTCCTCCCAGCCGGCCCGAATGCAGGCGCTGCGTGTCATCTGCATTATGCATCAAAGCCCCAATAAGTGCTGTCCATCCTCCTCCTCCCCGGCCGGTACCCCCCAGGTCGGCCTGGTGTGGAACCCGAAGAGCCCTGCTGGTCAGAGAGGCCCAGTAGGGGGCGCTGCCCCCCACCAGCTGGGTCACTGGGTCCTCTTCCGTCAGAAGTCACAAGGACCGTAGCCCTCACCTGAGAGAGGCCTGCAGATGCCCCTTGAGGCTCCTTTGGCCTCTGTGACTGTCCCTGGTGGCCAACCATCTCGGCAGCCCACCCACCTCACCCTTCACCCCAAACCTGGTTGGGCTCTAGGTGCAGTCCTGGGAGCTGTGGAATCTTCCTGAAACCACCTCTGCTGAGACCCACACCCCTCACATCCCAGTTATCCCAATCCTGGGCTCTCCAACATGCTTTTTGGATTTTTTTTTTTTTTTTGCTTATTATAAATATGGTAACGGCCATGGTGGAAAATTTGGAAAATACAGAAAAGTGTAGACAAAAGAATAAAAGTTATCCATAATCCCCTTACCGAAGAATAACATCCCTGCTAACATTTTGGTTTTTTCCCTCCTGTACATAGTGTTTTACATGGCAAGATTATATTTTTGGCATGTTATGTCCTGCTTTTCTCATTTAATGTTGTAGTATAATCTCATTAAGAATTCTTAGTAAACATGATTTTTAATGACTATATAATATTCCGTCATAAGGCTGTAGCTCAGGGAGACCAGTGCTGTGTTAATGTCTGTTTTCACCCTGAGGTTCATTTTCTCATTAATCTAAATATCTAAATTAGAGAGTGAGATCCTCGAGAAGAGACCCTACCTCCTACCGAGGGTCCTGGTGAAAGTGCTCCTTCTGAGCTGTCCTCCCACAGGCCTCAGTCCCCACCCTCCCCACGCCCCCGCCGTGCAGTGGGACGTTTGGGGCCTCAGAGGCTGGTGTGGGGGCAGGATGGGGCCTGATGGTGGAACTCTGGAGAGCCGTCCTTTCACATGTCAAAGGGCTAGGCACATGGTGGCATTGAGCCTGTGCAGTTGGTCCTCAGCTCGTGCCCGTGGATGTTCTTGTGGTTTATTAATGATCCAAGGACTGGGGGGACTTCACTTCTCACAGCACAGAACACTGTTTCTTCTGTGATAGCTCGGGTGGAGTGAGCGGCTGCAGCAGGTGGCTGGGGAGGCACTGGGTCAGGTGTTCCTGGGGGTGAGAGCTTAGCCGAGGCCACAGCTGCTACTAATGCCCTGTGATTCCGCCATGGGACTGGCTGCAAGGCCCGGTCTCTGCTCCATGGCTCAGGCAGCAGGAGTACCGCTTGGGCGATGGGCCCTAGGACAACAACCCTTGCCAGGGATCGTGCCATTCACCTTCCTGCTCTGCTTCTCTCCAGGCCCCTGGCATCTCCAAAGCGGACAATCAGTCCCAGGGACTCACGACCAGCATCCGGTGGGGGCAGACACCCGTCAATCAGTCCACACCCTGGGACACTGATGAGCCGCCCTCCAAACAGATGAGGGAGAGCGACAATCCAGGTGTGTACATCGTTGGCAGACAGAGACACCTTTGCCCAGAGCTGGGAGGGATTGAGAGGCCTCCTGGGTGCCCCAGCTCCTCAGCAGGTCCTGACCCACGGGCCTGCAGCAGCCCGGACCTCAAGCTGCATGGGGTGGGGGGCACTGTGTGTAATTCCCTGGGTGGTAGCCGCATCTCTACCCCTTTCTCTGCTACTCACGAAAGCGTTTGGGAGGGCAAGGGAATGAGTGACATTATGGGAGTGACTTTGAATCTGCTTTGTGTTATTTTGAATAGTCATTCCCAAACCTCAGGATTCTGATTCATAAATTTCTCAAGTCACACCTTCTGGTGAGGTTTTGCCTTGCCAACGGTTACATGAGAACTGGGATGCTCTGCCCCCGACCTGAACTAGGGGTTCACCACCTCCTACAGCACCCCAGGCCTTCTGTGGACAGCTCTGAGCATAACAAAAGCTTTCCCTGTGATCTCCCATGGGTCCCAGACCTCCTCTTAGGATACACAGGACACGTCTGCTTGGCCCTCCACACCACAGCCCTACAGGAATCTGCAGCCCCTGCTCATTCCCCGACAAGTATCCTGCAGGATAAGCACCCCAAGTCCTTCAGCCACGCCCCAGAGCCCACAGCTGCCGTCCCTTTACCTTCCGGGGACGTGCTCCTCTCTCTGCATCCCTCAGTGCCCAGTACCCAACACAAAGGACCCACATGTGGTCTGACCAGTACCTCCTTCATTCAGCCCCTCTACTCTGACCATTGCAGCCCTGGATCGCATTTGCTCTGCCTGCAGCCACAGCACATGCTGCCTCAACAGTAAGACCCCAAGACTGTCATGGTGACTACTCCAACCCCTGTCCATCATCTGGCCTCAGCAGATGGGAGTGGGGACCCAAGGGCAAGACCTTGTCAATATCTTCCCGTACGACTCTCAGGATCTCTTAGAGTCCTGCTTTTATTGCTGACCTGTACCCAACTCTCCCAATACTATGCACCTGCAGACTTGGTGATGATATCTCCCACATCATCATCTGAATCATTGATAGAAATGGTGAGCAGGGCTTGGTGCACATCACTAGAGATCTCCCTTTAGGTCTCCAGCACCCTCTGGGCCATTTGCCAGCTCATAAATCAATTGCCTCCATGGAATAGCATCTCTGTACCTTCACCACAGAGTTGCCTGAGATCTTGCCAGCTGTGCTCTGAAGTTCTGATGCATTTTTCCAGGCTCCCTGGCTAATCCTGGAGAGCTGAGTTTAGGATGACTTGCCTTGTTCTTAAGACACCAGGCTGGATCCCAGTGATATCACCTCCTTTCCTTCAAGCTTGGAGACAATCCCCCTTAGCAGCCCATTCTAGAACCTTGCTGGCACTGCTTCCATTGGTCGGTTTCTAGTTTTCTCCAACTTCTCTTGTTATCAAAATCAGAACTGTTTGCTGCATATTTGTCATGCTCCTTATTCTGAGTGTCACCTCGATGCCTGCAGCAACCTATGAAGTTGGTGTTGTAATTGTCCTGTTGCAGATGAAGAAACTGACTCATGGAAGGCTTGTGCCTAAGGTCACACAGCTACTGAGGGGCAGAGCCAGGACTAACGTGCTGTCTGTCTGACTCGAGCCTGGCTCTCCACCACCATACCGAGCAGCTCTCCCTTTGGGTGACTCCTCAGTGACAGCACCACCGGTGGTTTGATGGCCACCCCGCCCTCTTGGCTCCTGCTCTGCCTCACAATCTTATTCATCTGAGGGACCTCCCAGGCCCCCTTCTAGCCTCTGGGGATGGGGGTCCTGAGTGGCACCCCGGCCCGCACACTCCTTCCTCAGTCTCCCCACCCTCAGTCTGTACTGCCACTCCAGAGGCATCAAGAAAACCAAGGTGGCATTTGGGTGACAGAGACCTAGACTCAGACTCATTCAGTCAGCGGCAACCCAGACTGGCCTTCCCTGTCACAGAATCTTCTGGCTTCATTCACAATCCTGCTTAGGTCACCTCAATGTCAGCTCAGCTCAAGGGACCGTGGGCCCTGCTTGGGCACAGCTGGCCTTGCATCTTGTATTGGATATCAGGAGGTGTGTCTGGACCCCCTTCTTCAGCCAAAATTTCCTTAAGGGCCAAAATGGACTTCTCTTGTTTCCCCCAGGGCTGGCCATGCAGAGGTTGCTTAGCACAAAACCTGGCCCCCAGCAAGGCCGTGGAGAGCAGCCCCTGCCAGCCTTCCCCCACAGCCCCCACCTCCTGCACCACAGGGCCCTTGCACAGCTCCATGCTCTGGTGCTCTCGCCTTACCCAACAAATACCTACTATCCAGTTTTCTCCCTGCCTCCTTCAGACAGTGATTCTCCAGAAAGGAAAGAAAAACACCAACATTTATGGAAGATTTAACACATGCCAGACACTGCTAGTTTTTTTTTCCCCCCCCCAAATACATTTTCCTCATTCTGTTCTTCCCAGGAGACCTATGAGGTAGGTGTTGCTAGTGCCACTTAACAGGTGGGAAGAATGAGGCTCAGAGAAAAGCAACTTGCCCAGGGCTGTTAGCTAGTAAGTGGCAGAGTCCAGATTTGAACCCAGATCTCTTTGAAGGTCTCTGCTTTTTTCTCTCTGCTTTGCTGCCTCTCGAGCTCTCCCAGGCAGATGGTGCTTCCTCCTCTGAGCCCCCATAGCCATCTGTTCATATACCCCACAAACACTTATCCTGTGCTACCATCATCACTGATTCTTAATCTGAGGGCTCCTGGACGCACGTGTCTCGTCCAGCTCTGTGACCCCAGCACCTAGTCCAGGGCCTTGGGCAGTCGGTGTTTGTTGAGTCCATGTGTATTCGGTAGATGACATCTCTTCCATCTCCCTTGCAGGCACAGGGCCATGGGTGACCACGGTGGCCGCCGGGAGCCAGCCCGCCCTGATCGCACACTCCTATGGAGTGGCCCAGCCTCCCACCTTCAGCCCGGCTGTGAACGTCCAGGCCCCGGTCATTGGGGTGACCCCCTCACTGCCCCCCCATGTGGGGCCCCAGCTCCCGCTGATGCCAGCCCACTACTCGCTCCCACAGCCGCCCTCTCAGCCACTGAGCAGCGTGGTGGTCAACATGCCTGCCCAGGCCCTGTATGCCAGCCCGCAGCCCCTGGCCGTGTCCACCCTGCCTGGCGTGGGGCAGGTGGCCCGCCCAGGACCCACCGCTGTGGGCAACGGCCACATGGCAGGGCCCCTGCTGCCTCCACCACCACCAGCCCAGCCGTCTGCCACCCTCCCCAGTGGTGCCCCTGCCATCAATGGGCCCCCCACGACCGACTCGGCCCACGGGCTGCAGATGCTACGGACCATTGGTGTGGGGAAGTATGAGTTCACCGACCCCGGGCACCCCAAAGGTAAGTCCTGCTGCCCACATGCTCCCTGCGTGCCCGCCTCTGTGCCTCCTCGCGTGGTCACTACGACACAGCGCAGACAGGAGTGTGGTTCCCGGTGGCCTGTGCTCTCCAGCACCTCCTTCCCTGGCCTCACTCAACCCAGAGGCTGCAGTGGGGCCTCCCTCTGCCCAAGACAGCCCGGCCTCAGACAGAGGAGGCAGAGGGGATGGTGGAGGAAGGAAGGACAAGGAAGGTGGGGAAATGTGAGTGAGCAAGAAGAGGAGGGGAGGGGAGAGCCTGCAAAGTCCAGATCCTTCCGCCTCCAGCCCAAGCCCTGGGCCGTTCTCACCTCTGACCCCAAGGCCAGGCCAAGTGCAGAATGAGCAGGAATCATCTGCTCCTCTTAGGGCTCCATGGAACAGTGCGTTCAGGGTTCTTCTCCATATTCCACCCATGAGGACAGTGAGAACATGACTGTCCGCGTCCCTCCCTGGAAAAGCACCCTCCACCATGCCATCGGATGAGACCAGCTTCCAGGCCTTTAGGTTAGGCCCAGGTGACGCTCCCAGACCATCCTGAGCCAGTTGAATTTTTTGTTTCAAGGACCCAACAGTGGCTCTGTGAGGCTCCAGGAAAGGACACCTCCAGCCTTGGGCTTCAGTTAGCCCCTTCCCCCAGCCCCAGGGCAGTTTTCAAGGCAGATCCTTGAGAAAAGAGCCTGGAGGATGAGCCCCCAGCCTGAGGGGTAGGGCAAAGGGCATCAGCAAATAGGCCTCACTCCTGACGTCCATCTGGGGGATCTGTCCAGCAGGATGCAGGATCAGGCAGGAAGAAAGGGGGCTTCCCACAGGAGGCTGGGGAGATTTGTCTGTCCCTTAGAGCTCCAGACAGCCAGGCCCCTGCTCCTGCTGAGGGGAGAGGGAGGCAGCCAGGCTGCCCCAGGTGCAGGCAGGAGGGTACACAGTGGGTGGTCTGCCCTGCTGGGGCATCCAGGCCTCCTTTAAAAGGAAACAATAAATGGTCCTAGGAAGTGTGGACGTCTGGACATGACTTCTCAGCCTCCCTGCTTACAGCCCCTTGAGATGGCATCTCGGGGGGCCCTGCCTCTTAGCACAGCAATGACTCCAACCAGCCATTCTTTCCCACCTGCTCTCATGAATCTCTATCTTTGTCCTTTCAAGCAATTTTCATGCCTTGTCAAGCATCCCAACAACAAAGCCGTGTCTAGATCTCCCTTGGGTTTAATTCTCAATCTGATTCTGCCCCGACTGCCTTTGTTTGGGAAATCAGCACTAGTTTTAAATGACAAAATTATAGAAAATTACATCTAAATTCTAGTAAACTCTTGCTTTATTTAAGATCCTTTTTTTAAAAAATTGACTAAATTGATTTTTTGTTTGAATTATTTTGGTTAAGCTCCATCTCCCATTAAAAAAAACTTACTCCCAGTTTGTATGCCACCAACTCTGACACCCTGGTCCCAGGGTGTCCCAGCTGCTCCCAAGGCTGTGGCAAAGCCTGAGGCACTAGATGGGCTTCCTGCTCCCCACCGTGGGGGGACATAACCCTCAACCCCGGGGGCCTCCCAGGGCTGGTGGAAGGTCTTGCTGACTTGCCAAGTTTCAGGCATGCCTCTAGGAAAAGGAGTTGTTCTGTCCAAAAGGTGACTGACCCAGATGGGACTGGAGTCCCTGGTTTGGGGCTTAGCATGGACCTGGGATCCCCCTCCCCAAAGCTGCCAGCCGCAGGCATATCTGATCACCGCCAGGCATCTGAGCCCAGAAGATCAGGAAGATACAGGTGGTAGAGACAGGCCCCTGCTGGGCCCCTGTGTGCACTGGGCCTGCAGGCCTTTGCAGAGCTGTTCCTGTAACATCTGTGTGGGGCCACATGACGTGAACTATCCTCTATGGTGGGCCCAAGCCCAAGGAGAAGAGGGGAGAAGAGAGAGGGCCCCTAGTGGGGTTTGTTCTTCCAGCCGCTGTAGGATAGATTCGGTGCTCGGGGAGGGCCAGAGATGAGGTGGCCCTAGAACGTGTCCACACCCCGCCTTCTGGTGAGCCAGCAAGATGCCTCTAGCCCCAGCCAGTGACAACCGTCTGTCACACTGATTTCCATAGGTTGCCAGCAAGCTGGCTGTTTCTCCAGAAGTTACATTTAACTTGGTTGCCTATTTACAGCCCTCATCAGCTGGTTTATCCCCTTATATTCCCGTGAAGGAAGACAATGAAGCACGCACATACAAAGGCCCCACTCAAGCCTGGGTGTTTTTTTTTTTTTTAAGTAATTTCTCCTTTCATTTCCAATCTTAAAAGCCTTTATTGCTAAAGCTATAATTTGTCTGTCAGATCTAATGTCAAACAACTGCATATTTTTTTAAATAAGCAACCTGAATTTTGAAATCAAATCTTTGAAACTTGCCATGTGAGAATCGTATTCCTGACAAGACCACGTGGGTTTGGATTTGGGTCACTTTTAATTTTGCCCCTAGGGATTTTACATCTCCGAAGCCCAATTGATTTCACACTCATAAATGACAGACAGCTGGCTCCGAGCGGGAACCAGGAGGCACTGTGTGATGGCATCAACACAAGTCAGAACTCCACTTAAAAAAAAAAAAAGAACTTTCTTTTTCTCCTGTTCTCTGTTTGAAAGCTTGCCCAGCATTATAATAAGATCCACCACAGAACACCCTGAGATCTAGCTCATTAAAGTCCCTCGATTTTTCCTACTATTGTTTGACGTGACAACCTGGCCTCTCCCGGGGTTGCGTAATTATGGAGAGATCCCCTCCATGAAGAACAGGTCTTGCCAGCCAGAGGGATGGGCCACTGGTATTTTTAGACTTCATTAGTGCCCTGATTTAAAATTTCACATTCTGTTTCTTGTAATTATCTTCCAATCGACTGAGCTGAAATTTCAGTTGGGGCTGTGTTAGTCTGCCTTCCCAAAAAGGGTGTTTGGGACTTTAATTTGAAACTTAACCAATTGAAAAATAAAGGTAGTGTGGAAATGCCTTTTGATTTGCAATAGGTCAAGCGATTGTCCCTCCGCTGTGACTAGAGAAGCCAGCTTGCATGCACTTCACTTTAATGAGTGTCATTTAAATGCATTGAGCACATGTAGATTTTCTTAAGAAACTTACAAGATAAATCTTTCTCAAACAACAATTTGGGGGTGGGAACATCTGTAGGATTTCTTTTTTTTTTTTTAAGATTATATATTGAAAGCTAATTAAAGTAGATTTCATGTGTGCAACGTGAAAAGGGAGGAAAAAAGAATTGGTTCCATTTGAATCCTGTTATAAAATACCTGAGCTGTTTGTCTTGTGGTTGGATTGGGACCCCGAGCTAATCCGTGGGCAGAGGTGGTGGCCACCCTCAGGTCTGTGAGACCTCCATGTCTAATGTCACTCATCAGTACCATGTGAGCTCAGCCATGTGTGTCACAGCAGAAGTACAGGCTATTGATGTCGCTCTTTCTAGCCCCTACCCTCTTCCACAAAGGATTTTTGGTGGCTAAGAGGGTGGCTGGAGACTTTTTAAAGCCCAAGACCTAGTGGTGAGCTGCAGAAAGACTGTTGTATTTTCACCTGCATGTCCAGGGAGAGAGGAGCCAGGCTGCACCCGCTCCTGCTTTCTTCTGGACCAATAAGCAAAGTCCAGGTTGACTTGAAGTGAGGAGGCTTGTCTCTTCCGACTTTAGATTTTGTAGGCCTAGGGCCATGAGGATCCCCAGGGCTAGGGAGCCATGCAGTGGGGTGTGCGCAGCCCCTTCCTGTGGTTCCACATCTGCTCCCTTCCCATCCTTGCCCCTGGACCTCCACCCAGAGGAGCTCTGTCTGTCCTCATGCTGCCTTCTGCTGGACAGCAGCTGCCCCAGTGTCCGCGAGTGGCAAAGACAGGAGCTGCTAAAGAGACTTTGAGGCATAGTGAACAGCTGTGTGACTGGGCAAGTCTCCTAACCTCTCTGAGCCTCCCTTTCCTCGTCTTTAAAATGGGGTGACAGCACCACCCTCGTCAGACATAGAGGAGGATTGAATGAGATCGTGGACATGAACGTACATAGCACTGTGCCCACTTAACACCAAAAACAGTTGTTCCTGTCGACAGTAGCCCAGGTCTGGAGAGTTCGGCAGAAAGAGAAGCTAGTGAAGGCGTGGAAAGGCAGGGCCCCACCTCAGGGCAGAGGAGATGCCAGGAGCCCACACTTGTTCACAGGGCTGGCAGCTTAACGGGACTGCCATGTCCCCGTCCCTAAAAGGGAGGGGGATGCGTCACCTCCCTGGCAGGGAGATCAGGACTGCTCTCTGCAACCATGGAGCCCAGCACAGATCTCATCTCCCTGCCCCAGCCTGTGACACGCCACGGCAGGCTGCTCCCTCTGCAACCTGAATAAATATTCTGGAAGAAGCTGGGAATGCATGATAAAGCTGTTTGCCCACACATGGTTAGCCCCAAGGCACAAAATGTCCAAACTGAAATCATCTTCCCATATACCTGTTCTTCCTGGTCCTCTGTCTGAAATGACATCGTGAATCCATCCAGGAGTTCAGAGTAAAAGCCTGCGGTGGTCCTTGACCCACCCTTATGCCCCTATGCACTGAGTCTGAAAACTCCTTTGATTCTGCCTCCTCTGGATTGATCCTCTCTCGTCCCTACCACCACTCCCCTTTCAGGCCACCATCACCTCTGGCCTGCATTGGTGGCCTCCAGGCCCACTGTGTGTCCCTCCAGTCCAGAGCCCACAGTGCAGAGTGGTCTTTGCAAAACACAGGTCTGGTCCTGTCACTCCCCATCGAATGCCTCCAATGACCCCTGCTGCTGTCGGGACAGTGCCCAACCCTTGACATGGTGCCTCAGGATCCGGCTCCTGCTGGCTTCCCCCTTCATCTCTTGCCATTCTGCTCACAGGCTGCCCTGTAGCCACTCTAAGCCCTGGGTTCTCTCCCATCCAGCTGCGCTCTGTGCCTCGGCCCTCGGAGCGCCTGCGATACAGTTTGCCCATTCCTGGGTCATTCTCCCACTAGACTATGAGCCCCTGGGGTGGCGGCAGACAAGGACTCTATCCCATTCCCATCCTACCCGCAGTATCCCAGCCAGTTCCTGGCGCTAAGAGATGCCCCAAAAGCGTTAGATGAATGAAGGCACAAAGTACTCACTGGGCTGGGAATTATCCACCGAGGCTCTGACTTCTCTCTAGCTACCTCCTCCCTTTGCTGAAAGCAGGTTGGTACTGGAGGGCCAAGCATATAGGAAAGTGCCCCTGTGAGACTTCATTCTGTAGCCGGTCACCCCCCATACCTATCCCATGCTTCTAGGAGTGGAAGTCCATCTATTTCAAAGTTCCTCCTGTACCCAAGCACCTCCACCAAAATACTTGCCCCAGGGGATGGCTCTGTGGCTTAGCGGTTAAGGGCGTGCGCTCTGATGCTGGCGGCCCGGGTTCGGATCCCGGGCGCGCCCCAAGGCACCACTTCTCCGTCCAACGCGAGGCCGAGTCCCACGTACAGCAACTAGAAGGATGTGAACCTACGACATACAACTATCTACTGGGGCTTTGGGGGGAAAAAAATGAATAAATAAAATCTTTAAAAAAAAAAAAAAAAATACTTGCCCCAGAGCATATGGGATCTGAAACTCTGCCTCAGTTTCCTCATCTGTAAAAGAGGGATAATAACAGAACTGGCTTCTTAGAGTTGTCATGGGAATTCAGTTATTTTACTTAATTAAAGCCCTTAGAATAGTGCCTAGCACATCGTAATCACTATAAACGTGTTTGCTATTATTATTTTCACTACTGGTACCAGGGCCATCTTTCAGTGTCCGTGGCCTTTTAGGGGCCCTGGGTAATGTGACAAAGCCAAGACCAGTTTGCCCTCCAGAGTCTTAGGAGATTGCATTAACATCGTGATGTTTGAAGCACCTAGTTCCCAGGGGTCCACTTTGATCAGAAAATTGCCTTCTCCCATTGTAACATTTTACAATCCTCCACCATTGCCATAACAACTGGAAAGAACCAGCCTGCTGCTGGGACCTTCCTCCTGATTCCAGGAGCTATTTGTCTTGGGAGGGCTCCTCCTAACTACCCACAGGGCTCTCAGCATCCTGCGACATTCAGCTTGATATCAGGGTGCCAGGGTCACTGCAGGGGTCCACCTCCGTGGCCATACCCATAGATGGGACAAATGGAATTATGTCGCTTCTGCAGACCAACCAACCAAGGCTGCAGGCGGAGAGAGCGAGTTAGGAGCACATGGCTGGCAGCATGGAAGGGGGCCAGGAGCCCAGGTTCTGCACCAGACTGCTTGGGTAGAATTCAGATTCCACTACCCGCTGACTCAATGAACTTGTGCTAGAAAACTGGTGTCTCTAAGCCTCAGTTTCCTTATCTGTCACACGGAGATAATAACAGTGCCATCCTCATAGACATGTCTTAAGAATTTAATAATGTACATAAAGTCTTAACACAGTGCCCGGCACGTGGTAAGTTCACAATGTTAGCTGTTGCTATGACTACCACTACCGTACATTCTAAAGAATCCTGGAGAAGAAATACTGTCTGGGGCATCTTTGGCTCAGGACCGCCATTGTTGTTAAAGCAAGATTGTCCAAAATAATCTTCCAGATCTGATTGACATAACCCTCAACACAGATCTGGAACCAAACCCACTCTGTTACCCTCACTTCCCCTTTCCAGCCCTCGCTCCCAATACACACACCCTCCCCCAGGAAATGTGTGTCTCAGAGTCTGTAGAATTTGAAACCCCATCTACACGAGGTCTTCCCCCTGGCCTGGACGGTACCTGCCCCAGCCCTGCCTTGGAAAGCACTCCTCCCCTTCATAGGGCTCTGTCCTCGAGGGATTTGTTAATCATTAATTGAAGGGTTGTCCAGGGCTTAACAGTTTTGTTAACAGATCATATGACGATGAGTGAACCAGGCAAGCGGAAAGATGCAGTAAAAGTGGCCAGACCACCCAAGACCGTGTCATCCTCAGAGCAGGAGGTGCCCCTTGCACGCCAGCTGTGTGCACCTCTCTCAGGGCCCTACTGCTCAACAGGACCCAGGCAGAGTGAGGCGCCCTGGGCCCCTCCTCACTGAGCTGAGTACCTGGGGCTGGGAGTAGCATATGGACTTGCAGCCCCAAATCTCTGCTGAGCATCTTCTAGGTCAGAAATCCTGCTCTGGCCCTAACTGTCCAACAGGCAGAGCCAGAGGAGTCAAGATGCCAATGGGAATGAGAGGGCTCTTCAGATGGGAGGAAAGGGAAGGAACAGCTCCTTCCCAGGAACTTTAGGAATTGGTTCTGACCCACAGCGGGAAGCCAGCTGCCCTGGTCCAAGCCCTGTCTTCTGTCAGGAGCGGTGGCCCATGCAGACCCCAGCAGGGATGACCGCTAGGTTCTAGATCACTAACACTCAGAGGCCACTGAGGGGCTTGAGTCTTGCCATGCTGTACCCCCAAGCATTTATTGAGCAACTAATGTAGTATTAGGCATCTACTGTGTGCAGAACTCACGCTAGGCTTCTCCCAGGCAAAAGATACAAGGCAGCGTGCCAGTTGCACACCCCGTACAGGTCTCGACTCCTACTGGACATGAGGCCCTGTGGTGGTGCCCATGGTGTTCCAGACACCATACCAGGCACTGGGAGGGACGGGGGTCTCCCTGGAGGAGGCTTCACTCCACCTGGGGAGTTCAGGGAGTGCCAGCAATAAGAGCCACAGGGTCTGGAAAAGAGAGGTCAGTGCGGACTGGGCCTTTAAAAGCAGGCAGAATGATGGAGGGAAGGCAAGCAGAAGGTGGTAGTTCTAAAAGTGCCAGATCTTAGGGAAGAATGCTTGAGATAAGTGCCAGTGACACAGAGTTATGATTTCTCAGTAGATTCATCTATCATAGAGTTACACACACACACACTTCTACTCAAATGGTTCGCGGGGCCTGTCCTGATTTGAGACAGGTTCAGCTAGTGATTTATGCTTAAGGGCCCAAGAAGTCCATTCTCTGAACCCTTGGCACACAAAGTCCATTCCTGTAGTTTCCTCAGGCTACCCAGCTGCTTTCTTTACCTTCCCAGCCAGTGGTGGCTGGTAAGGATCCAGGATCTTGGGCAAGAGTCCATTTTCTCAGTCCCCAAGGCCATTCTGGTCTTGCAAGGTGAAGACTCCCTGGTCTTCAGGGGCTTAGATCTAGGTAGGAAACACTTGGGAGCCATTAACCCCTCACTGGGAAATTGGTGGGCATCCAGGGTCCAGAAATTCTTTGTAAACCTTTCTCTCTCCTGTTGTGACAGAGGTTAATGGCGAGTTTCCTGCTGCCTCATCACTATCAAACATCCAGCATGTGCTGTCTTTGCTAGGAAAGGCATGCCCCATCAGGCTGACCCTAGAGTTCTTCGGTTTTGGAAGTTGAAAATGAGCTTCAAGAGGAGGAGAGCTGGGCAAAGGTGTGGCATGCCTGCTGCCTGTCCCCGTGTGATGGGGAGGCAAATGGTGCCCCAAACCATGAAACAAAACTGGCGAAAACGTGACACAACGCTGGCTTAATTAGAAACGATTTGGTTAAAATCACATTCCATTCAGGAGCACGCTCCCTATTCTAGAAATGTAAAAGGTAATCTACAGGCATAGTAGGTTAAGAACACAAAATATTGTGTAAATTGCTTGAAGAAAAAGAATGGCCAAAATGTTGTCATCTATTGAGACAGTTGTCATTGCCTGTTTTCTTAGTGTAACTCTTGTTTCTTTTAAAAATATGTATCTTAGAGAGAAGCCCAAATGTTTTCAGTGCATCACCAAGAAAATGCTCTTCTTTACTTTCTAGTAAAGTAGAGCTTTCTCCCGGCAGCCTTTTGGAGACCAAGCACAGCACCGTGAACTGTCTGGCTTTGCCCACTGGGCCTCTCACTGCCTTTTCCTCCCTTCTTCCAAGTGACCTCGCAGTGTTGTCACTGCTCCATGCCTCAGACCCAGGTCTACACACATCCGAGGCAAACACGTATTAGTTTTTCACCACCTTCCACAAGGCCAATGTCATGGGCTATGTGTTATTCCACTGGGGCTGCCATAACAGAAATCACAGACTGGGTGGTTTAAAGAACAGGAATGTTTTTTCTCACAGCTCTGGAGGCTTAAGTCCAACATCAAGGTGCCAGCAGGGTTGGTTTCTGGTGAGACCTCTCCCTTTGGCTTGCAGATGGCTGTCTTCTCACTGCATCCCATGGCCATTCCTCTGTGCATGGGCTTTTGGTGTCTCTTCCTCTTCTTACAAGGACTCCAGTCATATTGGATCAGAGTCTCACCTCTTGCCCTCATTTAACCTTAATTACCTCCTTAAAGGCCCTATCTCCAGATATAGTCAGGTTGAAGTTTAGGGCTTCAACATATGAATTTTGAGGGGAACACAATTCAGTCCATAACAGGCTACATGTCAGTCTAGTTGGCAAATGGAAAGGGTAGCCCCTTACCACAGCACAGTTACTACATAGTTACAAACAATGCATAACTGAACTGTGGATATCTTCCATGGTTTATAGTTATTTGAACCTTTTCATAAATGTACTAGTATCATTTTTACCAGTTTACCTATAAGCTGTTCAATCTGCTCCCTGTTAATTGAGCACTGACTATATTTTCCATTATAAGAATCATCCATATTGGGGGTTAATTTTTTATTTCCATAGAACCTTCCTGCTGGGAGGGATCTCAGAAGCCATCTAGTGGAAGCAGGAATCTGCCCTCCGCCACTGGGGACTAAGCAGAGGCCACCAATTGCTAGATGGTTTGTTGTGTTAGATGGTCAAGAGCTGTCTTGCTGTAACTTCCTGCCCTCTGGGGCCATGCAGAGCAAAGTTGGTCCCTGTTCTACATGAAAGCCCTTCATATTTTTGAAGATGGCAAAATTTCCTTTTCTACAGACTAAATATCTCTAGTGACCTCAGTTGTTCATCTGGTGAAGGGTCCTTTTACCATGCTGAGGTCCTTCCTGGTCATGCTCTGGCTTCTCAAAGTGCCTCTTAAAGAGACACCAGTTGACAGGCTAGCTAGCGGCCCAAGGGAGAGGGGACTGTCACCTCCTGGGTCCTGAGCATCACATTGAAGATATTCTAACTTTGTATAATTATTGTGACTTATTTGTATAAAACACATACTCACATACACACAGGCACATGCACACACTCAAACTTCCAAATTAAGAGAAAAGAAAAAAATCTTGCCCAAGTCCTACTGTCTACTACACTGGTTTCTTTGGGGTCCCCACCCTCCTCTTGCACATCAGGATCAGGATTGTTGATCATTCCTTTTTATAGAGCCTCCCCTCATTTCTGCGCCTTTTTACCTCTACAAAATCTTGGCCGCGAGAACCAGTTAGGTGTACCTCAGCCCTGCCTACCCCACCACCACCCCCAGCTGTGCTCTCCTAAGCCACTCATCACCGCCCCTCTGTTAGTGAGAATTTACTCCTAAGCAACAATCCATCCACCTCCTTTCCACCCCTCCTCCACCACTATAGTGAATGCCAGAGTAGGATATTACTTTAAGGTCATTTAGAAACCCCCCTCATTTTACAGGTGGGGAAACTGATGTTCAGAGGCATCACCAAGATATCACATTACCCCAAGAAACTGTCTCTAGAAAATCCCCTGTGAAACCACCCCTACTCCCACTCCCTAGGTGCCCCATATAATTACTTCATCTGCTGCCAGGAGTTCTTCATCCTAGAAGCCTTCCTCTCCCGGCAGACTGAAAACCACACAGACACAGGACCCAGCATCTGCGGAGCTGCACTGGGCCTGGTCACTTGCCTCTCCAGGCCCTGCCCATGGGGCACACTGCCAGGCCTCTGTGATCAGACAGCACATCCCTCAGGAGCAGGAGTGCTCGCCTGCAGCTCCACAGGCGTGAATGGAAGGAAGAGTAGGGAAAAGACACTCACACTCTTAAAGGGGAACCCAGTCATAAATGGCACCCCATGGGCAAGGTCAGTGATGGCCCTAGGGGCGAGGTTTGACGGGGCAGAGACACTGTCCAGAAAGGAGAGGGAAAGGTGTCAAGGGCAAACTCTCCAACTCTGGCTATGGGCCCTCACCCCATCACTCCCCATGGTTGGGGGCTTGTTCTGGAAGTGCCTGCTTAGTGTGCTCTCCTGAGCAGAGTCCTGCCCTCCAGGTCTCTATAAATATTGGATTTTTTTTGTTTTTGTTTTTTCATTTGTGGCTTTCAAAATTTGCCCTTCTATTGTGGTTATTTCAGCAAGTTGAGGTCCACTTAAAGAGCCCAGCTCCTTCCTGGAAGCATGAAGACCTTTAGTGGTCGGCCATGCTTGTCCCTTAGAGTCCAGAGCATCTTCGAGAACCAAAACAGTGGCCCAGTTAGCATGCCTGGGATGCCTTGCTCTGCATTCACACGCTAAATAGAACCTGTTGCCAAGGACCTGGGAGGCCCCTAAGTTTAGGAACCGCCATATGGTGATTCTGAAGGCTCTTGGTCCATCTGGCCACTTGAACAGGCACGTTTCAGAAAATAGGTGATCCAACATAATTCAAAAATAATTTTCAATCTTTCTTCTATATGGAGACACTTATTACCTTCTTAAACTAAACAACAGTTTTACGAGGCAAGGTTTTCTTGGTGTGGGCAGTGACTCCAGAATTCCTAATTTAATGTCATTTGTCCCAGAGAAGTAGACACGTGGCCTCCCTGTGGGTCTTTGCAGTAATGACACCAACCTGGACTATAAGCCTGGCCCTGCTGGGTGGTCTCAGGCTGTGGGTCAGGAACCGCCACTCCAGGGAAGCTGGCGGCAGTGCTGGTCGATGCAGCCTTGTCTTCCAGAAGGGCACAGAGCGGGGAGTGGGTGTTTTATATTCATTATATATTCACTCTGTATTTATGTAACCCTCGCAGCTGTCCTGTGAGGCAGATTCATAGATGGAAAACCAAGGCTTGGGTGAGATGCTTGCCCAGGTATAAGTGGTAGAGCAAGAGTGGGAGCCAGTATCCAGACCGCCTGCCCCCAGTGCTCAAACTCTTTCCACCGCACCCATCGTGAAGTTTCTGGTTGCAGCCTATATTTGTCACTAGGCATGTTTAGGCTAAGGATGGGCAAGTCCCACAATGGCTGTCTTACGTCTCCTAGAGTCACGTGTCCGATATTTCTCAACATAAACTGGTGATTCTTGGGTTCTTTCCTCATCTCCGGAAGTGATGCGTGATGGGTGGGTGATGGGTGGACTTAATTCCCAAAGTAAATCCCTGAGGGACATTGGGCCCTTTGAGGAAGCCGCAGACAGGGCACTGGCCACCATGGAAGCCACTGGAGCTTGGGAGTCAGGCAGCCCTGGAGACTCTTTCCTGTCACTACATCTCCCACGCCTTATACGAAGTATTGCCAGTGCAATAAAGTTAAGGGAGCCAGTCATCCTACGATGGAGCCCATTCCATGCAAAGATGACACATCTTTGAAGTTAATGAGGTCCATTAATTGAGTTTATGCCCTTTTAAATGAATGAAATTCTTGAAATCTACCAAACAGCAGCACATCCATTTAAAGAAGTAGTTATTGACGTCTCGTATTTGTGTCACCGATGGATGAGGAGCCACCAGGCTAGAGCTCTGGGGATTGGATTCCCGCTGACATCTAGCACAGCCTTCAGCTCCTTGGGAGCTCAACAGATGTCATGTCTGGCCGGCCATTCTTGTCCTTTGCAAAGTCCCAGAATCGGGCCAGTACAGCCATAGGAACTAGACAACACTGCGGGAAACAGCTCAAGCGAGAAGGTGATAAAACTGAACCATGGATCTCTTGAAGAATATCCACCCCAGCCCACAGCCTTTAGACTTGCCTCAGGATTAGTTGGGAGAGGGGCACAAGAACACAGCGAGAGCGCCAGCCCTTCAAAAATGGCCATTACACGGGTGGATCTGGGGCTGAGTGGTCCCTGGGCCCAGGGAAGCTGACCAGACACCATTTCCACGAAGCGTAGACCTGGAGCTGGCCGAGCAGAAACACAGGGTCCGGCTGCAGACTGAACAGGGACCATCACGCCATGGCCCCCGGGCTCCCTGAATACGCACCAGTGCTCTACCCAATTTCAGTCTCCTCCCCGGTTAACACCACTCACAGTTGCTGAAGAGCGCAAAGTGGTACTTGTTGTGCCCACAGAACATCTGCTGAAGGCAAAACTTGTGTTTATAGCTCTTCACTTCAAAAGACTGGCCGTGTTATAAAAAGAAAGGGACCATCTGTCCCTCTTCTGGACCCCAGCGCCTCTTGGAAAAGATTTCTGTGCAAGAAGGCAGTGAGAAGTCAGCACTGACTTCAGGGAACTATTTTGAGGCCGGAAAAGAATGGTGCTTCCCCACTGAGGGGAAGTCGAGGTGGCCGATGAAAGCCGGATTTTTGGAAGCCAGGAGACAGCAGACGCTGGCGGGAAGGAGGGGGCTGTGGCCTGATGGCACTGCCCAGGTGCTCCGGCTGTCCAGAAGACCGACTGGGAGGACTGAGGGATGTGAGGGCAGGCGAAGAGGAAGGGCCAGGGGGCACTGGGGCCCCCAGGAGAAGGTGTGAAAAATGTCACCGCCCGTTTGCTGTTGCACAAGGTCAAGTATCATCCGTTTGCATTCCTCCACCCCGGCCTATCCAGCCTTTCTCCTCCGCAAAGCCCCTTAGGACGGTTCTGCATCTTGGGGCAACCTTGGGCTCAATGATTTTCTTGCAGTGGCTGGTAATTGAGGCGTTCTTCCAGAGTGCACAGGGGTCCGAGCTGTTGGTGAGGCCTGCTCGAGGTTTGTCTGCCGCAAGCTCTTTGGCACCAAGAGAGAAAAGTCACATGAGAGGCCAGGAGAAGCTGGGTGGGTTTTTGGGTGGAGCTGAGGTGAGCACGAGCGGGGACTTTCAGGGGAGGAATTCCCCTGGCTTCCTGGCCACACTCTCCCAGGCTGGGCACCCGCTGACTGCAGGTCCCCGACAAGGCTCTTCCTTCCCCGTCTTCACGCGCGGTGCTTTCAGCTCATTGGTTCTGAAACAGTCCTGCTCCTTCTCGCTCCCTCTCCCCCAGGAAAAAGTGGGTGTCTACCAGAATCCATGGAGATTCCAGAAAGCTTTGGTCTGTGAACCTCTAGGCTTGAGGCTTATTTTGTTTCAGATCAAAACCTGCTTTTCTTCTTAGCTTGTGTCCTGGGGTGGAAATGGAGGGGAGCTGGAGGTCAGACGTGGGGTCCTCTGAGGACACCGCTTGTTCCCCTTCCCGCTTGTCTCTGACAGGGTGCCCCCCCCCCCCGGCTCATCTTGTGGGGAATGAATTGAGAGCTGTCTCTACCCTGGGGAGGGTTTGCAAGTTTTCATCCACATTCTTAAATTCACTGAATTCCCCCTACTCGGGTGCATTTAGATTCTGAGGACAAGGCAGTTCCTGGAGTAGCATATTCAAGGCTCCCAGATCCTAAAAGGTCACACTCCTTTTATTCTTGCCTCTTTTCACTTCTTTTCTGTTCTTATTGATTTCTTTGGGCACATAAGAAAACACAGTAGGCAAAGCCTGCTCCTTCCATTGAAATAAAGTATTCTGCAGTCAAACCACACACCATAAGGAAATAATTGCAGTCTGTATATATTGCTAATGGACATCTCTCAGCAATTCCCTGTCTCATAAGCTTTAAACACAGACATTAGTATAAATATGCAGAAATCCCCATTCGGGCAAATTACTCTGCATTTCTGAACAGAAGGAAGATTAACCATGTGCTGATATCTTTGAAGGAGCTCAGCAGAGCAGGAGAAATTCACTGGCCCTCTCTGGGAGGGAGCTTGGGACTCTGTGAGGCCTGGAGGACAGAAGCCTGGCTGGCATCTCCTCCCTCCCTGGGCCTGGGGCTCCCCTGGAGCATTGAGAGCTTGGCCTTGGGAGGAGAAGATCGGCCCCCACCCTGGAGGGATCAGCCTCACCTGAGAAGGCTGTTGGTCACCTGGGTGTCCTGCTTCCAGAGCCTTCCAGGCTCCCGAGGCTCTGGCAGGGGCAAGAGCAGGGAGGCTGAAGATGCATTTTTTCCCCTGGCTTCTCAGCTGCCTGACAGAAGCCCTCAGGGATCGCCAGGCCTCTGAGGTAGAAGGCCATGAGGAGCCCTGGGGAGGCTTATAGAGGCCGCATCACCACTGGGAACCTGGGGCCTACAGTCTCCCTTTCTCTGGCCCTTCTCCCACTTGGCCCCTCCTCCCCCATTCTTCTTCCCTACCCTGCTCACTCCCCTTGAGCTTCCTGCACTCCTCCACAAAGGCCAGCACGGGGGCGAGGGTCTCTATGTTCCCAGGCTCAACAGCCTGAGCTTCAAGGGTCTATGAGGAAAGCCCCGCCCTTTCGGGAATCACCTCTAACCCCTGGTCCCCTGGGTGGGGAAGATGCCCCCATCAGCACAGGTTGCTGAGTCTGGGGGTCACAAGGCCTGGCCTCCACTGATTGCTGATTAGAGGGGAGGCTGCAGAGGTGAGGGAGGGCAGCCTGACTCTAGGGCTCCCCACGAAAGCCCCCTGCATGTGCTCAGCACAGGCCATCATGTCCCCTTTACAGACCCTGGCCTTCGCTCCTCTCCTCAGAGGCCAGGGGCTCGGTTTTCCCTGGGCTGAAGCAGGCGAGCAGGGGAGGTGGGCCAGCTGGGAGGGCTGCCTCAGGAACTCTGGGCCAGTCGTGTTGTCGGACGTGGGAGGTGAATTATGAGCTTAGTCACCGCGGAGCTGGAGCCGAGGGAGCCTGGCGTGCAGAGGTCTTCTGGTTATTTATTTTGTATTCGCCTGCCTTTCCCACAGTGGAATTGAATGCGGAGGGAGAGGAACTCGACATTTACATTCTGAGGCAGAGGAGAGGGACGTGGGCCTCCCAGAGCTGGAGCTGCAGCCTCATGGCCTTGCATGTCGCAGTAAAGTCTGGACAGGACGGTCGGAGGGCCTGGGAGCAAGGCTCTCCTCAGCCCCCAGACCACTACGAGGCTGAGGTTTCTGTAACGGCCCAGTTTTCAAATCAGAGCTCTGAGGCACCAGCCTCAGCCAGGAAGAGAGGAGCACAGGAGGATGCGATCCTCTCCTCAGCTAACCCCAGCAGACGTGCACAGACTTCACTCACCCGGCTCACCAGCGAGCATCTTGATGGTCTATTTTCATGTCTGTCTCCCCACACTTGACTGTCAATGACTTTAGAACACCCCCACCGCTGGCCAATTTAGCAACTTTATGTGAAATTTTAAAAGATACCCGTTTCTGAAGACCCTTGCCTGCCACCTACCAGAAAATTGTCACAATAACTGAAGAAATCTATGATGACCATAAGGTGAATGGTGCCCCCTGGAGTTGTGCAGTGTGTAACTTGAGCAGCCTGTAAGCAGCAGCCCTGGGGAATTTATTGAGGGTATTACCTTCCAGATGCTCTTCTAAACATGTCACATGTACTGATACATTTAATTCTCACAAAACCCTTTGAGGTAGGTAGTTATAACCCCCGTTTTACAGATGAGGAAACCTGGGCTCAGAAACGTGAAGTAACTTTCCTGTGTTTACCCAACTGGTCAGGGACAGAGTTGGGATGGAAACCCAGACTGCCTGGCCCCAGAGCCTCGCCCTCAGCCCTGTATGCACTGTTATATCCTCGGTACCTAGTTCTGGGTCTGGCCACGAGGATGCCCAGCAAGTGTGTGTTTGGTGTAATGACATAGAAGGGGCCTGGCTTCTGGGCCAGGTCAGTCTCCCCCATGACCCCCAACCATTGAATCTCTGCCTCCCCATTTGTAAAATGAGGAGCTGGATGCAGAGTCTCAGAGGCTCAGGGACACTGAGTCCCCACAAAGGCTGCTGCAGGTTGCCACTGTTACCGAATCAGGTTCGTTTTTGCCCACTGGCCAGGAAGCCAAACACCGAGACGACGAGATTGCAGCAGACAGAGGGTTTTTTAATCACAAGGCAGCCAAGTGAAGAAACGAGAGAATGAGTTTCAAATCCACTTCCCTGATAATGGGGACTCAGGGATATTTATGGGGTAGGGGGGCAAGGTTGTCTGAAGTGTGGAGAGAGATGATTGGAGGTGAGAGGAGGTAATTGATGATCTGCACAAGTGTAGTCAGACTTCATGCCTCTTCATAGGATGCATGTTCACAAAATGGCAGTGTCAGCATGACCCGAGGGTGGAGTCTTTAGCCTCTTGACATCAGAAGGTCGCTTATTGGACCTCTGCGTGGGCCCAGTTGATGGGTTGGTGGTCTCAACCAGCCTGAAGTGGACAAGGGGTCTAACTCCTGAAAAACAGCTCAATCACCCATTACCATGGTGATCCAGGCTCCAGGGAGATGTTATCTGTAGGAACCTAGTGGGAGTCACATAGCATATTACCTCAACAGCACAGTTGACAATGGGTAGGTAAACAGCTAAAAGCTATAACCAGTAATTGCAAACAGGAAGAAAAAACTTGAGTTCCTAGCTACTTAATCATCAATGGCTAACTGCTGGTTTCACCACACAGCTAGACCTGAAGAGGTGCCCGCACATGGGCCCAAGCTGTGTCCAGGGCTGGGGAGTCCCAAGCCCCCACGAGGATTCTAGGCCTGTCAGCTCTTCTTCACCAGGGCCTTTCAGACTCAGCCCATCTGACCAGCCTCCCGGGCCTCCACACCCCCTACCTCATTCAGTCCCTCCTTCCCACCTGGTCAGCCTCTATGTGGTCTCAGTTCTTCCTCCTACCTTCTTCTCTGCAGCCAGACCCTCAGGGCTCCCTCCTCACCTCCTCCCACTTCCAGGCCTGTCCCCCTCACCGCACTCTCCACTCTGCAGTCAGAGCAGTCTTTCTAAGCACCCATCTGACCAGGCCCTGCCCTAGTCAAAATCCTTCAGTGGGCCTGATTTCTCACTAAGCTTTCTCACCTGTCACTCAAGGCTGCTGCCCTCTCCAGTCTCACTGGCCGACCCCTTAGGGCCTCTGCCTAACAACACACTCACTTCAGCTTCTGCACTTTGCTCACCATGCATGCCCCCCACACCCACCCCTATTCAGACCTGCCTTCAGCCTTGCTCCTCCTCCAGAAAAACTTCCCAGACCCCAAGGCCACATGGAACACCCAGGCCCTACTGCCAGCCTAGGGCTCACATGACTGTTCTCCCCCCCAGGCAGGGGGCCCCTGGCGACAAGGCCAGGCCAGAACCCAGCCAGGTGGGGGCCCAGCAGTGACCGGCCCCCTGACTGGAAGAACGTGTGCTGAAGTCACATCCAACTCCACCCAAGGTGTGGCTCTGCTCAGCCCAGGCTCCTGCCACCTCCTCCCTCAGCCCACACTGACCCCTGTCTCTCCCTATTCCACAGGGGCTTCCACCCAAGCAGAGGAAGCTTGTCCTCCTTAGGGAAGTCAGATGTGGCCTCATCAGGGTTCCCCAGCCACCATCCCCAGGCCCCCTATGGCTGCCAAAAGGAAACCAGAGGGCCCTCCTGAGGAACTGTAGAAAACAGAGTCATGTATGTGTCTCAGAGAGGCCGGGGAAGGGCCGAGAATTCCAGGCAAGTGGAACATTGCATCCCAACAAGAGCTGGTTCTCACAGCCAAAAATGGGAGAGGGACTCCGTTAACTGTCCCCTCAGCCCCCAACCCGTGAGGCTGTAGCCCCCTGGGAATCCAGCTCCTCCCCTGGGGGCAGGTAGCAGTTGGGGGCTGATCAGAGGCCTCCAGCCAGCCTCTGCCTCAGTCCGTAAGGAGAGAAGCCCAAGCTCTGAACATTCCATTCATCCAGAAGCCCCTCCTGAGAAGGCTCCGTCTCCCACCACCAAACAGACAGCACACATGAGCACAGCCTCCCTCTGCATTCATCAGAGGGCCAGTTCCCTGCCCCCTAAGCTCTGGTTGGGGCTTGGCCTGGAGCCCTCCTGGCATTGGGCGGGGCCAGGGCGGGGGGGATGAGTGTATAATCACCCTTCCAGGACTAGGTCATTTATCGGGAAGGACATGGCCTTACTCATCTGGGAGTAGAGATCCCCTCGATGACCCTTGTCCTAGGAAGGACCTCCAAAAATCATGAGCAAACCCCCAGGCCTCCTAGGAAGAAGGGAAGAGAGATGATGAGTCATGCAGCTTGAGGCTCTGAAAAGCCATTTGCCAGGAGCTCTGGGACCAACTGCAGCCAAATACATGACGAAGGACAACTCTTAGTGACTGTGCTGCCCAGCCCTCCTGAGCCAGCGGAACCACACCTGCCCTTGAGAAGGAGGAGACCGAGAGGTCACCAAACGTCCTCTAGAATCCAAGTTCCACAGGGCTGGTCTTTTGGTGTGTTTTGTTCGTCACTGTATCCCCGGTGCCTGGCACATGGTAGATGCTCAATCAATATTTGCTGAACGTATGAGTGAATGAATGAATGAATGAATGAATGACTATGGCTGAAAGTGCTCAATTCTGCCCATGGTACTGAAGCATAAACCCCACAGTGCCGTGGGCACAGAGTAGGGAGGGTGAGAATCCAGGGAGATGGGACAGCTTGAGCAAGGACACAGAGGTGGCTCCAGAGTTAGAGCGTCTTTAGGCAAAAGCCATCCTGAAGAAAGTTGGCTTCTTTCAGTCATCAGCTTCGGTGATTCTGTATAACTAAATTCTAATGTTCTGCCCTCTGTCACATTCTCTTGTCCAGACACTTTTGCAGGGTTTAAACTTATCTTATTGCCCACTGACCAGGGGTAACTCGCTTTTTGACGGATCCCTGCTCTCTGCAGGGCCACATCATGCTCCTGGGCAGTGAGCAGCATTCCTCTTTCTCCTGAGGAGCTGCTGTGATCTCAGGGGCTTTCGCCATATAAGCCCTTGGCCATTTGAGGCCTTAGCAATTTCCAGGGTTGCCTGGGGTACTGCAGCTTCTTGTCTCTGGCCATTGAGTTCACCAGCCCCACCCAGGGGGGTCCTAGCTCCTCCCACTGGGTCTATCCTGCTTTCCCTCCTTTCCTGAAGGCTCCCCTGACCACATCAAGTCCCGCGCCCAGACCCCCAGCCGGCTCCAGTTGCAAGGCCTGGACTTTGCCTTGGCTCCTCCCACCAGCCTTGCCTCCTCCAACCCAGCTTAGGCCCCTCCCACCTAGCCTAAGCCCCTCCCAGGGATCTCGCCCAGATGGCCCCACCAGCCAGCCCTCCAACTTGCCTTCTGAGCCGCCTCTACCCAGCCCCAACCACCGACATCCCCCTTCTTTGTCTGTATCCTGGTCGTTTATGGTGCTCCTTTGACCCTGGGCCTCACCTTCCTAAGTGACCCCTAAATCTTCCTAGGCCCCTAGGCCGGCCCTGCCCTGAGGAAGGCGTCTAGGGCAAGGAGAAAGCAGCGAAATACAGCGGTTTAACTATAAAAGCAGGGCTTTGAATTAAGCAGAGCTTGATTCAAATCTTGCTTCTGCTACTCTGTGGCCAGGACCAAGATACTCTCTCTCAGCCTCATTTCCTCATCTGTAAAATGGGGACCATCAGTCATAGAGTCGCGGTGAGGATTAAAGAGAGAACGCAATCTGTGGCTCTCGGAGGGCTTGGCAGGACGCATGCTCCCTGGGGGCTTTTCAAAGTGCGATTGCTTCCTTCTTCCCCCCACTCCCCCCTCCCAGCAGAGCACCATGGGGGAGGGGCCACTGCGCGTCCATGAATGGTATGGCGTCAGAAAGATGGCTGAGAGCGGTGGATGTAATTCAAGTGCCCCTTGGCCCAGCCCCCGACACGTGGTAAACAACCCAGAAAGGCGCTAGTTTCTTCTATCCATTAGGTTTTAAAGTTAGGTTCCTACTCCTCGCCGACCCTAAAGCCCAGCCGAAGACCCACACCTAGCGGGTCCTCGGGCTGGTGGGGAGGTGCCTGCGTAAGGGATATGCGCTCGTCCCCCGGGAGACGGAAGGGTCCGCCCCCCGCGCGCCGCCGCACGTGCCGCCGGGGAGGAGGGGCCGGCGGAGGATCCCGGGCGCGCGGCGGCGTTGGCGCGTCTGCGAACGTCTATTTGCATATGCGCAGGCTGGTTATTTATAACTTCTCTTCAGCCAGTTCCAAGTTATTGATGTCTTAAAGTGAGTTTAATCTGAGCCCTCTTTTCTTCAAATGGGCTTTTGATTTCCGGAGTGATATTATACATGGCTGTAAGCTATTGACTGAGCGATCGCCCTTGTGTTCTCAATGTGCTGATGCTGAAAATCTGCGATATAAATAAACTTCCTCTGGTAGAATCATTATAAAGCACAAGCAGCAGAAATTTATGGAAAGAACAGATTAAATGCTTAGACTTAAATTCTTCAGTGTGCTGCTTGCCCTAAACTGCTGTGTCTGGAGTTTGGGCTGCTGATTCAGGTGGAAAAAATCAAACGGACACATCGCTTGTCGGTGCATTTTTACTATGATCTATTGTGTTGCCCAAAGAGAAAGCTCAAAAGCTGCCATTGATAATCCTGGTTAAAACTTGGAGCATAAATTAGTAAGACGTGTAGTTTCTTTTCGGAGTGGTTAGGGACTGGGGCGTGCGGCAGGGTAAAGAAATATAACATCAATATGTGCTTATGCATTGTAATGTGGGACATTTTTATGCCCATAATAAAACATTCCGCCTACAACTATGTTTATGAAAGCAACAGATAGGAAGATCCATAATGCCACTTAATAGAGTTAATCACCTCCCATCGGAACGGTTTAAAAGGCTTTTTATTGCATGTTGAAAAGCTCTGACTGTAATTAATACTCGAAACACTGTCAGGTGCCAATCAGAGGGCTGGAGGTGGCCGAGAGAGTGTTCTAGCACACTGGGGCAGGGAGGGTTCTCAGGACTTGGTCCAGTTGTCTGAGCTCCAGGTTTTAAATCAAGAATCTAACCTCTGTGTCAAAACATTGGGCTCTGGCTGGGGCTTTAGGTTCTAAATTTTCGGCTCTGGGCTCTAGATGTAAATTCTGAGTTTGTTCCAGTGTCTAGGTTCTGGTTTCTGGACTGGTTCTGGGCTTTCAACTCTAGCCTACAGGTGAGCCACCCTGAGTCCCTGGGTCTTGAGTGAGATGGTCCCACGTTCCGTCTGCACCTAGAACAGGGAGCTCAAGGGTGGATGTTTCCTCACAGTCCTGGGTTTGTTTCCTCTCAGCTGGGTGGATCCCGTTGACCACAGAAGTTTTTCCCGTGTGCCCTCCCTTCACCTTTCACGGCTCTAGCCAGTTTCCGACAAAGGGGAGGGAAGCATTGGGAATGCCTATGCTGGCCTGCCCCAGGGTCAGTGTGTGGGTGAGGGCTGCTCCCTCAAGACAGCAGCCTGCCATGGAACAGACCCCAGACTCATTGGCCAGGCCCACAGCCACCCGAACATGGAGGTTTTGGGGCTAATCACTCCCCTTCCCCTCCAAAGGAGATGCCTTTATCTCCCTGTCCCTTATCACATGGCCGCAGAGTGACTGGAGCCACAGGGATTCTCCCAAACAGCCCAGAAAAGCTGAGGAGAGGAAGGGTCAGCCTGAAATCATTAAAGAATAAAATCACCCGTTAGAAGCTCCATTCAGCCAGCCAAAGGGAAGCAGGCAGCAGGGAGATAGTGGTCTTCAGGGCCTGCCCCTCTCCCACATGCCTGGGGGCAACTCAGGAGGCTAGTAGCTGAGCTAGAAGCTGGTACTCTGGCAGAGATTTTTCTCAGTATGAAAGCTCTTTTTCTTCTTGGAAAGTTGGTCTGGCAAGAACTGAAAGTGACCCCTGAGCGCAGTGAGTGGAGGACAGACGGGCAGTGAGGCCAAGCTCTGGTCTCCCAACACAACATGGCGAACTTCTCTCCACTGGCCTGGAATCCCAGGGTACGTTAGGTCTTGGATGGGTAGGCTGTCACCAGGGGCTCAGATATTTGTGCTTGATGGAGAGATTGCTGTAACAGGTCTTTGTTGAGACAGAATCGTACCTGAACTGACTTCGGGCACCCGACTGGAACACCAGTCACTGGGTTTCCATCACAGCCTGAAAGGATTGATACTCCTCTGCCACCTCCCCACCACAGCACCATCCAATGTGAGATCTATGTTCAGGTGAATGGGCCTTTTCCGCTAGGGAGGGTTTTCCCGATGTGGGCTGTGCACTGATCCATGGGGACATGTCTGCAGCTGCCCTCCCGGAGGTGAGCACCTCATGGGAACAGGCCATGCCTCCCCCACCCCAAGTTGTGCACCAAGTCACAAGGACAGCTGGGGAAGTTAGTGAGTCATGGTGTTGTGGAGGAAATGTTCGTTCATTCCATCAGCCAACAAAGATGTGGTGATTGCCTACCATGTATAGCGAACAGAACTCCCTACCCTCACGGAGCTCACATCCTGGCTCCCCAAAGCCTCCCAACTGGCTATGGCCTCCACCTCCTAGATGTGGCAACTAGAGAAATAAGACATTGAGTGTGACCCTTCCAGGGCTGTCCATGGCAGGCTGAGCTAGGATCCCAAAATGCCAGGGCCCGGTTCTCAGGTGGATTTTCGGAGTCACATCCCAGCCCCCCTTAGGGAACTCCCTCCACCCCAGGCAGCCACAGGGGGAGTGTGTCCAGCTCAAGGAGGACCCCTGGTGAGTGTTGAGCCTGCAGGAAGGGAGCAGTGCGGTTTCTGTTCCTCTCGGTCTTCAGGGAGTGGAGCCAGGGGTCAGCGGGTTGCAGAACTTCTTCATCTTTGACGCAACAAAGCAAAGGTGTCTCGTAGTTATGGAGGCCATGACTGTCCGACAAGGCCTGGGAGAAGGGGCGGCAAACTGGTGCTGGAGCCACAGTTAGCATCCATTGAGGGAATGTGGGTAGGGGTGCCAATCTCTCATCTTGACTGGGCAAGTTTTCTGCTCAAGTCCAGTGGCTCCCACTGGGTTTATGTAAATGAGCTGTAGGATCTGGTCAGTTGGACAGCACACGTGGGGCACCCTGTCTGAGCACAGTCAATGCCCAGCCACATGCCAGCCCACCCAGACTGGCACAGAGTGAAAGGCAGTCTGGCCCTTGGCAATCAGACCTGTCCTCCAGCAGCCATCAGGCCCTGCGGCAGTTGCCAGGCCCCTACTCTCTCTGCCCACAGCCCTGGTGGTCTTGGAGCACCCACTAGGCAGCTGCTTCTGATCCCTCCCTGACCTGTGGCCTTGAATGAGCCCTGAGGCCTGAGCGAGTAGGGGAGAGGGTTGCGGGCACAGAGCTGGGCTCAGTGAGCTGCCGGGGCAGGGCGGGTGGGGGTGGACTTCTGGGATGAGTTTGCTAATAGAGATGTCTGTTCTGGGAGGTCGTAATACCACCTGTCATTAACCTGGGCACCCTGCCCAGGGTTCTCACCAAGAAATCCTAGGCAACTGCTTGCAGGTGGGTGAGTGATTTGTGAGGACCACAAGAATATTTGCATAAACATATGTATGGAAGTGTGTATTTATTTGCATTAATTTGCATAAATTGCTGGCTCTTCGAGTTGTTGTTCCTTCATTTTATTTTATTTTTTTCAGTAAATTTCTTTGAGCTCTGAGAGCAGATCTGGACACTTTGAGAATGAGAACAAAAAGGCAAGAACAACAACAGTGCTGGGGCATGGGACCAGAGGTTCTCAAACTATGCTGCACATTAAAATTTCCTGGGGAACTTTTAGAAATCCTGATGCCTAGATCGCCCCCCATACTGTTGAATCAGAAACTGAGGATGGGGTCCAGTATTTTTTTTGAAGCTTCCAGGTGAGTCTGATGCACAGGCCAAGGTTGAGAACTGATGCCTTAGACAGGGCAGGCCCATGTCAGAGCAAACCAGCCTCAGGCTCCAGCTGGAGACACTGAGTGCCTCACCTCGCCTCTCTGAACCCTCATACGTGCAAGACACTCAAAACTTCAGTGCAGTGAGGTGTGTGAAGTACCAGGGCCACACTAGCACACAGTGGGCTCTCAGGAGAAGGTCACCATGCCCTTCCTCATCATCACCGTCACTGTACAGTGTCATCCCATGCAGAACTAAAGCATCCGGAGATCTGACTGCTCCTCCTGGCCCTGCCACCCAGGTGGCCCTGGACTCCAGCCAGCCCTAGGAGTAGTGAGTGCTCCAGGGCGGGCCCAGCGTCTGTTGCGGCCGAGGCACACGGTCCTTTCTCCTTCAAGATGACTTCCAGACTGATGATTCCATCACTGCCCAGATGCCTGGGAAGTGGGTGCCTGTGAGGGGAGACCGTGTGTTCTGGAGTGAGCCCACCCAGCCCTGCCGCCTCCCTCCACTCCTCTCTGCAGGCTTGGGGAGAGCCAGGTGCTGGGGCATGCAGGCTTTCTCCTTCCTGGTGGGCGCTGCCTGGGGAAGAAGATGCTGGAGAGCTGGAGATGCCTAGCGACCCTCAGTGTGGTTGTTTCCCAGGCTTCTGCCCCGCTGCAGCCTCTCACTCTCCCTGCTTGATATCACCACTCCACTGTCCACCCAGCCCGCTGCCCCAGACTCTCAAGTCCCTGTCGCTCTGTGCGTGTTCCTGCTTCTGTGCCTCTGCTTGTGCCGTGCTCTGGGGGCAGCCCTTCCTCCATGGCCGTCGGCTCAAATCCTGTCCTTCAAGACCCAGCTCAGTGCTTCCTATTCCATGCCTTCTCCAATCCAGCAACTGCTATTCATTCCCTCCATCACTCATTCAAACCTTACCTGAGACCTGTTCAGGGCCAGAAGCTATGCCAGGCACTGGGGCACAGAAATCAGTCAGATCCAGGCTCTGCTTTTGAGAGCTTTTCTGAGCAGTGTTGAAAGTCCATTATGTTCCCTCCCCAGCCCCTAGCAGAGACAGGGAAAGCTCCTGTCTCCTCCTGCTGTGCAGATGTACCACATTGATCAGTGCTGCTCGGGGCGGGGATACAGGTCATGCTAACAGGAGACAGGCACGGCCAGACCTTGGCCTGCCGAGGTCAGGAAAGGAAGGAAATGCTGGTTTCAGAACCTCCAGGAGGCAGAGGGGAGCAGATGGGAGCTGAGGCGACAGCTTTGGATGGCAGCCAGGGTGGCCCAGCCCACTCCTCCCCTGGATCCACCTTTGCTGGGACACATAGGGTCATACCTGGGGCCTTGGGGAGCCCCATGGCTTGGTTTGCAGACCCTCCCAAGCCCAGATCAACTGTACTGGGGAAAGCCTTCTCCCCAGTCTGCTCCAGGGCCTGGGTGCAGCTCCCTAGGGTCAGAGCTGTAGCTACCCACCCAGACCCTCCCATCCCATTGAGGCCCCCTCACCTCCACCCACCAGAGGCAACACTCACTCCAAGAGGGAGGCAGCCTGGGCCACTGCAGTAGAGTTGGAGAAGCCCCAGGGAGCCTGGATATGGCTTTGGTTCCTAAAAGGAGCTGAACCTATTAGACTCTATAGTAAAGCCACAGTACTGTTTTTACAAACTCTTATTGGAAGTAATTACCCATGAGGAGCTGTCCTGGCCAGGGCGGGGCTGGGCCTGTGTCTCGGCTGCAGCCCTGGGTTCTGGGGACCCTCTGCTCTGAGCAGACTGGATGCAGGGGGCTGGCACCCCCAGCACCCGCCACTGTGCTCAGAGGCTGACTGAGGGTGGCAGACACAAAAGCTGAGAAACTGAGCCCCAGCCCACAGGCTGTGTCCAGCATGGGCCACCAAGTGGACACCATTTTTCACCACCCAGGCAGAGCTGAGCAGGAAGGCCAGCCCACGGGTGGCAGGGGCAGCTCCCGAGTAAGCCCAGCACTGCCTTCCCCATCCGCAGGCCCAGGCAGGGCTGGAGGCTGTGGCTGGAGCCAAGGAGGACTCTCCTTCAGATTCTGTGTCATCACAGGGGGCTGCAGACCCAGCTGGTCAGGAACCCCCACATGGCCAGGCCCCAGCGTCTCAACAGCCCTGAGTCCTGGAGAGACTCTGCTTTCTTTTCCGTTTTGGTCAAAGCCATTCACTCAGTTAGCAAACCCCTCCCTGCCCCCTCCTGGTGCTCCATCTTGCTGGGGTCCCTGCCCTTGAGCAACCCACAGCCCAGGGGCCTGACAGGTGAGAAAATAACCTTGGCAGGGTGGCGAGCCCCGTGCAGAGGGTAGCGTTTGAACCTGGTCTTACAGGATGGGTAGACATTTTCTGGATGAGGAAGAGGAGGGTATTCTAGACGATGGGACCGGCCTGGGCAAAGAGCAGCCTGGGAGCTGTCCCTCTGCATTCTCGCCACACTCTTCACATCCCTTCACAGTCATCACCACCCAGTGAGTGTCCAATTGCACGTAGTGCCAAGGAAGCTCGCGAGGGCAGAAAGCGGGACAGCTGGGTCTCTTTGGTCTCCTCCCCACCTGCTCACAGCGGTGCTCTGTTTGTGTGGGGTGGCCCGTGCCGGACACAGCCTGCGGGGGAGACGGCTGGGGCTCGGTTTCTCAGCTTTTGTGCCCGCTACCCTCAGTCAGCCACTGAGCACAGTGGAGCATGCTGGGGGTGCCAGCCCCCCCGCATCCAGCCCGCGCAGAGCAGAGGGTCTCCAGAACCCAGGGCTGCGGCCGAGACACAGGCCCAGCCTCGCCCGTGCAGTACAGCTCCTCATGGGTAATTACTTCCAAAAAGAGTTTGTGAAAACAGTACTCTGGCTTTATTATAGAGTCTAATAGGTTCAGCTTCTCAGGAAAAACTGACTGTCAGGCGAAATACCTGTGGGGAAGTGACCAGGCGGAGAGGGGTGTCATTAAAGCCAGCAGCTCAGCTGAAATAATGGGAACAGTGTGAAAAGTCGCGTGTCGGAGAAATCAACCCAGAAGGTCAAGGAGCATGGGCTGTGTGCCCAAACAGGCCTGCCCTTCCTGCATCAGGGTCTTGGATGCCTATGTCATCACTTGGAGCCCAGCATCTCTGGGCCACCCCGGGACCCACTCTCATGAGTACCAGAGGCTGTGCCTGGCTCTGGGAATTTGGGGAATGCAAAGATGCATTGCTACCCCACCAGACACAAAATTCAGCAGGCAGAGATCCCATACCGAGGAGGGAAGGCTTGGCAGGGGAGAGGCCTGAGTTGGCAGACAGGAAGCAGAGTCAAAGAGGGATGGGAAGGGAGGATGTCAGGAGAGCCCACCCGTTGACCCGTCTGGGGACCTCCTGGGACCAGGCCTGGGGTGCCTCCTCCACAGGCTGGTGCGTACCCAGGACCCCGCCCACCGGTGTGATGGGCAAGGCAGGTGTGCAGGACACCATGGCTGGTAGACGGGGCACCGAGAGTGGGCCCAGCTGAGGCAGGACCGGGAGCTGGCTGCTCCCTGGTGGCTGTGGTTTCTCCTAGGGTGCGACGCATGGGCTGGCCTGGGTGCTTTAACTCAGACCCTCTGACTCTGCCAGAACGTGCAGCTGGCGCCTGCTCACCAGAGTGGACAATCCCACTTTCTTCTTTTTTGCTTATTTTCTAATTTTCCTAGAATGATTGTAGGGGTCACTTGCATGATCATTAAAGACGGTTAGCAACATGAAAAACTGAAATGACTCCCAGGCTTTCGCCTCCCCTGAAATGACAGGAGGCGATGTGTTGCCCCAGACCTGACCCTGGCCAGGCCCTGCTGGAGGGGTGGGCACAGATGGAGACCCAGAGGCAGACGGCCACGGGGAGACACCCCCTCCCGGAGACTGTAGAGGGCACAAGTGGGCAGAGAGGAGTCCCCATCCCCCACAAAGACACACAGGGGTGCACACGATGGGTCGCTCCTCCTCTGCCTCCTCACCCCAAGTCCTCTCAGGCTGCGAATTCTCTTCTCCTGTGATGTGGTTTGCACTGCCCTGAGCTGCCGTTAGCCCCTGGCATCTGGGGTTTCCGATTCATTTCCCTCTTTACCTGGGTAACTGAACTGATTGTACTCCCAGCTCCAGTTCACTAATTCTTGCAAATCCTTTAAAACTATTGATTTATTTGCCGGCGCTGTGGCTTTCAGAATTCTTGGGAAATATTGGCTTTTGCTAAAGCAGGTAGGGGGAGCCGTGTTTCTCCCTCCTTGTATCTCTCTCCTGCCTGTCCCCTCCTCCTCTCCAGCGCCTCTTCCCACCCCATCTCTGGGCCATTCTGTCCCTTCCTGGTGCAGGTGGCTGACTTTCCCGAAGTCCTAGCTGGCTAGACCTTTGAGGGATTAAGTCTCCGGGAAGTTTTCAACAAAGCAAGGCTCTTTGGGACACAGCAGAGGAGAATTAGGCTTTGGGGTTGTGTCTGCTTGTTGGGCTCTTCGTCCCTTATTTGAGATATCATTTCCTCATCTGGTCCTTGTTGTTATTCTATTTCCAAAGCACACCCTCCTCTTGGGTCTGCAGTGTTGGATGCAGAAGCCCTGGGGCCTCTCACTCGGCCTCCTCCCCAGCCAGCCCCTTCCTATACCCACACAAACAGCTGTCTCACCCAGGCTTCCCAGGACCCCGGGTGGGAGGCAGGTCAGCCGGAGCCTCTGGGTGGAAAGAGGACAGGGGATGGTCGTGGTGGCCAGTCGAGTGTGAAGAGTCCAGCCCCTCTGGAACCCAGTGCAGTGAAGGAGGGAAGCGGGGCTCCCAGTGGGCCTCCCCTGCCCCGAGCTGCCTGCTGACCAAGAATGGGGGCTTGTGAGCACTCCTCACTTTTGTCGCAGATGAAGAAACCAGATGTGCATGATGGTGCATTTTCAGGCTCGGCATCTGGGACCCCATCTTCTCCGCCTGGGAGCTGGGCTGTGTTGGAGGGTGTGGTGGCCGCCATCAGCTCCCCATCTGCCTTAGCTGAGCTCTGTCCAGAGTTTATACCTATCTGGGCACATGTGGTACTGCTCCACTCAGCCTACATCTTTATTCAAATTCTCTGGCAGGGACCAGCCACAGGTTTTCATGTGTATTTGGAAATCTGACGTCTTGCCCCTAAAATAATGAATGGTAAAATAGAAAACTGTAAAATGGTAGCAGAGCCAAGGATAGAGCGCAGGCTGGTGGCTCCTCATCACAGGATGGCCCTGCACTCACAGCCTGAGAGGCAAGGCCCAGGGACCCATCGGTTTGAGGGGCACATCCAACAATGGTGAAGGGAAGAGAGGCGGCAACCCGCGCCTGGTTTCTGAATGCCATGCCCCAGGCCCAGCCCAGAGGTGGGTGACACTGGGGCACCGAAGACAGGGACAGTGCTCAGAAAATCCTTCCCTCGGCTCCAGCACTATGTGGACTCTTGAAATCCTGTGGTTCCACTTACCCATCAGATCTCAGAGCCCCTTCCACCATCCTCCAGGCTCTAGGCCGGGCCTCGTCCTCACTGCTCACCTGCCTAACAGCAGCAGCCCCATGGGGCAGGGTCTCGCTGTCTCCAGACTTTTGCCCTCCATCCATCCCAACCCTCTGTACCCCAGGTGACCTGGGTGACTTTTCTAAATTTCCTTCCCAGGCCTGCAATCTACAGGCTCCTAACACAGCTTATCATGCATATCATGAGGACACTTACCTGCATTCCCGCCTCAGTCCTACCTGCCACCACCCCCAACTCCAGCCCTACTCAACTGCCCACTGCCCCTGCAGTGTACCAATGCATGACTCCAGGTTTGCACAGGCAGACGGCTTACAAAAATGCCCTCCTGTCTACTTTAATAAGTCCCACTCTCCTCCCGAGACCAAGCCAAGTCCCCCAGCCCTGGGGGCCTTCCCTCATCCCCTTATGCCCTGTGCTCCCCCAGTGCCCCATGCAGGCTTGCTTCAAGGAGCATTTATCACAGGGCATATGACACAGTATAACACGATGTTTTCATGTGTCCATACCACTCAGGGTCCTGGGATGCAACCGCAGACCACAGCGCTGACAGAGTTAAGCAGAACAGGTATTTTTTTGAGGCTGAGGAATTGGGCTGGGAATTGGGGCAGGAACAGAGGCAGCACAGGCAGATCCACTACAGGGATGGTCTGCTTGGGACCCTACACTGGCACCATCTCCCCCAGGTGCTCAAGCGCCACTGAGCCATCAGCTCCGCCAGTTCACTGCAGCCACACTAGTCATCACCAGCTGGCTCTCACTCCTCGCTGGAACTTCAAAGTCCAGCATGTGAGCATCAGACTGGTCGAGCCCAGGTCTCCCGACTACATACCAGCTGCCAGGGAGCCACCTCCACTCCACTCCCACAGTGACAAGGCCCAGTTCCTCGCCCATCTTGGGGTTCTCTCCAATAGAAAGGGTTTCAATGCCAAATAACCAAACTGATCTGTATCCACTGCAGTGTCTACCACCCCCACCAGCCTGTGAGCTCCTTGAGGATGGAAACTGGTTTCATCCTCATAGTCCAGGGCCTGGCACATAGTAGGTCCTCAGTAAGTGTATATTAGACTATGAGCTAGTGAATTAAGAATAATACCCCTCCTCATGTACATTTGGTTCTCCACTGATGGTATAGCTAGCCATCACCCGACACCCTGTGCACTTCCTGGTCATCTCATCCCAGGCCCCCCTCCCAGGCCACCCATCTCTCCCTCCTCAGAAGACCTTTAGCATCACTGCTGACCGTTTATGTAGCTCTTGTCCAGCTTCTCACTGTGGGTGCCTTGTGTCCTCAGTGAGCTGCACTCTCACCTGGGGTGGGGACTGTCTTGCTCATCAATTGCCCCTTCTCCTCTGCAGCTCCCACTCCCACCCCAGCTCTTGGCCTGGTGCCCTATACCTTGCAGGTACCTGACACATGGGCTGGTTGACTGTGTACCTGGGAAATTCAGAGGAGGGGCATCAGAATGGGTTGGAATAGCAGAGGGGCAATTCGGAAGAGGGGAGTGCCTGATGGTGTGTGAAAGTGGGGTAGTGGGAGAGGGGCAGGCCTGTATGTGTGGGGTGAGACTGCCCGAGGTTGATTCTGAGCAGACTTTTTGACGATAAGAGACAAACCTGACTCTCTTACCCTCTCTCATAAAATCCACCAAGGGCCCCCCATCTCCTGTGAGATAAAGACTACGGGTGGGTTTGTTTCTTTCACAATCTGATATGGGCCTGCCTCTCACACCACATGCTCAAATACACACCTACACACACACATATGCTCGTACACATACATATATGTATTCATATGTGCTCATACACACATCACATGCTCACACACACTGTACGTTCATGTCCACAAACTTATACGTACCCCACACTCACACACACACCTGTGGTTCACACCTTGCCCCTCAGTCCACCTGGTGAGCTCTGACTTATCTTTCCAGTGTTTCCTTAGCCATCCTCCCCGACCCTACCCGGGGAAGCCTCCTTGAGCTCCACCAAGAGCCAGCTGTCCCTCCTTTGCGCCTCCTCTGCCCAATGCTTGCCCCACTAAAACTCTTCTCACTCAATGTCACAGTTATTTAGTGTGTCTTCTGTTAAACCATGGGCTCCCCAGGTCTGCAAACATGTCCATTCACATGTGTCCCTGGGACCCCACCCAGTGCCCAGCACACAGAAGACAAACATCAGTTTAATGAATAAACGAGTTGGCCAGCAGACACTAACATCTGAAGTTCCAAGTCTGCCTTTGAAAGAGGATGTCCACGCCTCGGCCTCATTCAGCCGTGGACTCAGTCGCCTGCTCCAGGGCACCCCCTAACCTCTCTAGAGCCCTCCCCGCTTTCTGCCCTGACCCCTGGGGCACTTAGAGCTCTCCAAGGTGCTGAACTTGGTTCTCTCGCTTGGCCCAAACTATCTGTCCTGGCCTCTTGACTCTAGTCCCTCTAGCCAAGAACCATCCCCTGCCTTTTCTACCCTCCAATGGAAAAGAAGCAGTGTCCCTAAATGCGCTATAGGCAGAACACAGTTTCACAGAGGCACAGAGCATTATGAAAGCACAGAGGGAGGAGTAAGCTCCCCACCCCCACCCCAGACATCAGATTCGACTCTGTCCCTAGGGCCAGACACCAGTCTCATCCTCCCCTGATCCTGAGTACCAAGACCCTTCAGGGCACCCACGTGCCTGATGCCAAGTTCTAGCCCCTGGAGGAGGCTCCTGCCTCACAGAGGGTCTGTAGAGCCACCTTCCTGACCACCTAGCTGCTCCCAGCCCATCTACCTTGGCCTCCCATCTGGCCCTTGCAAACCCCACCTTCAGGCTTCTGGTCCCCACAGAGCTGCTCAAGGTTCTGACTTGACTCACCTGGATGCTTAATTCACTGCACATCGGCCCTCCCTGCCTCCAGCATGTCACCTTAGAGTCTGGCTTCCTGCAGAGCTCTCTGCACACTGGTCTTGACCTCATTTCTCACCCAGCTCTCCTAAGCCCTGGCCTTCTCCCAAGGTCTCTACCCTGACCCCCCATGACATTTTCATCCTTTCCTTCTCAGAGCATTCCCATCACCACCTCGGCCTCCATCCTCAAAGTTGGGGAATCTTCTTTACTGGGGGCAGGAAGGACTAACAGCTGCTGATGTCGACCTAACCAAGACATTTCTCTCCAGCTGCAGCCTCAAAGTTTGCCCAATGGCTTCCCTACTCAGCCAAGGGTCTGCCTCCACCTCAGCAGTGACAATGCTCTGGCTAGGCTCCTTGGGCGGGTTCTGGGGTCCTAACACTCTGCCCTCTGCCTTCCCCCATCTCTTCACAAACAAAAGGCCATTCCTTTTGATGCCTACTCTGAGACCACAAGGCAAGAGCTGTCGATGGAGATGACCGGTTACTGGCTCATATGGGGGCAGATCTTACCATTCGGGCATCTGGGAACCTGGAGAGTTAAAAGGACCACCTCTCTCTGGCCACTGCATTTGAAGGCCCCTGTTCTGTAGAGTTGCCCGAAGGGCTCCAGGCTGCTCAGCGGAGCTGTTAGGGTGGTCACTTTTTCCCAGGAGGGCCGTTTAGGGCTCTTCAAAGCCATTAGAGCTGAACAGAATAGATAAATTCCTCCCCAAGGAGGAAGTAGATAGTGAATGTAACCATGCTTTAGCAGCTGTAGATTGCCATACAAATTGTGGGCTCATCACCGTTGTTATTAACACTGGTGTCTCCTGAAGTTAGAGGGGGCTTGATTTTTGCATTCTTCCCATCCAATTACACACAACTGTGACATTGTAAATGGTTCTGTTGGATCATGTTTTGAGGAAGTTATTTTTACCACCAGGAGCATGTCTGAATCTGGTCTATAACCCACCCTGAATTCTAATCAGAAAGAAACTGTTTGTGCAAAACACGGTGCCAGGTGCTCAGGGGCCGGAGAAACAAGCCCTACAGCAGATCACAGCCTAGAAAAGAGATAGGCAAACAGACATTCCCCTGAAATTGGGCAACCAGGGATCTCTACTGCAATTGAGGCACCAACAAAGTCTTGTGGGACCACAGGAGAGGTCTGTGACTGGGGGACTTGGTAAGAATTCTTATAGGATGAAGTTTAAGCTGAGGCCTAAGGGATGGTTGGGACCCTAAGAAACAAGTGTTGGAAAGGCTTGGCCAAAGGAGCAGAAAGAGAAACAACCAAAGGGGGGGAACAAGACACACTGGGCATGACTTAGAGAGAGGGTTGAGGGGTATGTAGGGACATAAATAGAAGATGAAGCTATGAACAAAGGTAAGAACAGGTCAGAGAAGCTTCTGAGGGCCAATGGTTTAGAAATAAGGGACCAGGCATTCCTTGACTGGGTGGGCCTCCAGATGAGCAAAGAGCCCTTACTCAAGGTCACAGGGGAGGCTGGTGATTCTGTGGCTTGATCCAGGTCTCCCAGGCATGCTGCCCCCAAGCCCAGGCTGGCAACTGCCTCTGGTCAATGCTTGGACCTAAGAGACAGGAGCACAAACCCAGGAGAAGAGGAGGGGATGTTTCTGTTGGTTTTAGGAGGGTTTCAAAAATTTTTAAGGAGAAAAATTTAAATGACTTTTATATCATCTTAGAGAGCATGAGAATGTTCCACCTGGAAGGTAATCTTCAGTTCTGCTCAGCAAATACTTATCAAGCACCCACTAGTGCACAGCCCTGGGTCAGAAAGGACCTTTGGTGCCACATTTCACTGCTTAAGAAATAGGTCTTGTCACCTAGCTTTGGACACCTTGGAAAAAGCAGGCTGGTGAGAGATAGTGGCTGTACTTAGCTTTTGTTCCCTTTCAGATAAATGGCAGGAATTTCCATTTGGACAACAGACCAGAAGGTCTCCTCACTAAAACTCTAAGTCAGGCAAGAAGTCAGAGTCTTTCACACTTCCGTTCTCTAGAGGACCCCGTTTCCTGGGCACGGGGCTGTGGGGCTGGGCCTGGGCTGACTTCCCAGTAGAAGGCCCACCCCTCTGGCTTAGGCGAGACATGCGGTCCACAGGTGGCTTGATTCTGTCTTACCCGGAAGCTGGAGCCCAGCTGGCCCTCAAGGCCAATTCTGAGCCCAGTTCTTTGGAAAAGGAGAAGGGGAAAGTGTGTATATCTGAGTAGGCGGGGAGTGAGGGAGGAGGAAGGACAGCATTCAGCTTGGGAGCCCATCCATCCACTCGGAGGTCTCCCTCGCCACCATGGCCCAGCTGAACAGCAGCAACAGGGGGCTCTCTTTGTGTAGAGCCACGATGTGTCTCCTCAGTGTCTGCACATGTCAGGATCCTCCGCTCCTGGATGAATTATCCTCTGGGCATGCCTGACACAGTCTTCGCTGAGCTTTCTCAGTATATTTCACAACTGCTCTGAGTTTATAATTTTTTCAGGTCCTTTATCAAATCTGTGTCATAAATACCAATGGAATCAGGAGTATTTATCACCTAGCTGGGTTCCTGCTTGAGCTCTGAAAAAAATTATTTGGCTGCACAACCTTTCTCGGGGCTCTGATTTAATGGACTTCTCTGCTGCAAAGCCACTGAAATTCGTTGCCTTTTAATATTTGACATGGCTTCCTCTTTATTACCTCCTCAGACAGCCCTTCCAGTCCAGCTGGAACGAGCCCATTAGTCTCTGACAAATAACTTGTGTCGTTTGGTGAAAAATATGCAGAAGTTGGCTGCAACTTCATCTCCAGTCTTGGTTCTGTTTGTGGCCTCACTGTCCTCTAAATGAAGCTTCCAGCCCCAGGCAGTCCCCCCAGTGTCCCCTTTCCCTCTGGTGGCACTTGCTGCTGGGTCCACAGAGCCAGGTTACCCTGACCACCTATAATGGAATCTGAGCCAGTATTTAGAGATGTCCATAACTGGGTGTTAACATTTAGCCTCACAGCAGCGCTATTCACAAAAGCAGAAAACTGGAAGCAACCCAAGGGTAAGTTGATGAATGAATGGATAAACAAAATGTGGTACATACATGCAATGAAATAGTATTCAGCCTTTAAAAGGAAGGAAATTCTGACACATGCTACAACATGGATGAACCTTCAGGACTTTATGCTAAGGGAAATAAGCCAGACACAAAAAGACAAATAGTATGATTGCACTTATATGATACCTAGAGTAGTCAAATTCATAGAGACAGAAAGTAGAATGGTGGTTGCCAGGAGCTGCGGGGGGAGGGGAATGGGAAGTTGTTGCTTAATGGGTATAGAGTTTCAGTTTTGCAAGATAAAGAGTTCTAGAGATTGATTGCACAACAGTGTAAATGTACTTAACACTACTGAACACTAAAAAATGGTTAAGATGGTAAGTTTTTCCACAATTAAAAGGAAAAAAGAATTAGCTTCAAACTGAACCAGCACAGGACAAATTGACACAAAGAAAGTTCTCTGAGCACTTGAGTCCATTATTTATTCATCCCTTCCATATCAGTTGGCTCTTGCTACGTAACAAACAATTCTAAGATTTAGTGGCTTAAAACAACAACCACTTATTTAGATTATGATTCTGGTTTGCAGTTTGGGTTGGGCTCAGCTGATCTGGGTCAGGCTTGGCTGATACTGGCGGGGGCTGGCTGGTGTAAATGGCTCATCTGGGGTGGCTTTTCTCTGCCCCATGTGGTCTCTCATCCACTGACAGACCAGCCCAGGCTTGTTCATATGGTGGTGGTGGCAGGGGTCCCCAGAGATGAGCAAAAGCAAGCAAAGCTTCTGGAGGCCGTGACTCACACACTGTGTCCTTTTGACCGCATTCTATGGTCCAACACAAGTCACAGGCCAGTTGAGATTCAAAGGGTGGGGAAGTGAACTCCTCCCCCCTGATGAGAGGGGCTGCAAAGAATTTTTGCAGTCTACTACACCAGCTATCTACATGCCAGGCCCTGTGCTAAGTGTTGAAGATAAAAATATAAATAAAACAGAGTCTGGTGCAGGAGCTATACGTGTAAAGAAATAATTACAACACAGAGTATGCTCTAAAGAAGTAGGCTCAGGATGCTATGGGAGCATGTTGAGGAGGGTGGAGGGCAGGGGGATGTGGGAGGAAGAGGGCAAAGAGGTCTGGGACAAAATAACGCCTTAACCAGGATTGCAGAATAAAATGGTAATTATCCAGAAGAAGGGAGGCAGAAAGATCAAGGCAGAGGGGCAGAGAGATGAGTGAAGGCTGGCGGGGGAACCTGCCTGTGGTGCTGTGAGGCTTCCATAGGGACTGAAGGGCCCACCTGGGAGTGGAGGAGCTGGGCAGTGGGAGAAGGGGCATCAGCCTTGCAGGGTTTAGTTGAGCAGGCGATGATGGCTGGGTTGCTGCGTGGAGGTGGCTTGGAGGGGGACAGACCGGAAACGGGGACATCCTCAGAGGCTGCTACAGTGACTCAGGTGAAAGAGGATGGGGCACTGGTGTGAATGAGGCCAGAAGAGAATGGATGCAGAGATTCTAGGTGGTAAAAGAGGCAGGACTTGGTGCAGGGAGGACTGGGGAGGAGTCAGGGAGGTGGCCTAGTGGATGGGTGGGCGTGTGCTTTCTGCCGGGTGTCAGCAGAGGGGAGTTCCTCCCTGAGGGGCAAGGCCCAGGGCACAGGGCAGCCCTGTGGGTGAGGCAAGGGTGTGGTGTCACACAGGCACAGGGGGGCATCCCACTCAAAGACCAGAAAATAATTCCCTGGTCAAGGCTTTGCTCCCACTTGGTGGGACGGAGCCCAGCCCTGCCGAGGCTCAGGCTAGCAGACCTGTCACTCACCAGGCCCCACGGCGCCTCTCCCTGGGGAGGCCAGAGAGTCTCTAGGCCATCCCCTCCTGCACAAGCCTGAGACAACCAAATTCTGCAGGGTGCTGGGGTGCTGTCAGAGTCCACCCTGGAGACCCAGCCCACCCAGGCTCTGCCCAGAGGCCTACCTGGGCACCCACGCTGCTGGTTGGAAGACTGCTCCAGGGACCCACAGTCGTCCAAGCCCCTCAGACATTAAGGCGTTGTCCTTTGCCAAGACAGGGTGGGCAAGAGGGCAGCTTGTCCTGGCTTCCTGCCGTGGATCCTGGGTCGTGACTTCCAGAAATGCCGCCCCTCCAGCTGGGCACTCAGCCGTAAGCATATACCGACTGATCAATACTTTGAATGTGCTCAGGGCCCTGCTGTGAAAAGGAATCCCCTGGTGAGCACTTTCGTAAATTGAAAAATTCTTCTGAAACTGAGTAATCCTGCCCAGCTATTAAATCCAGATTTCCAGAAAGTGAGAGTAGAAAGTGCCTACAGTTACGATGATGCCCTGGCTCTCCAAGCACCTTCCAGATCCGGCCGGAATTCCCAGGACGGCAGGCATTGCCGCCAGGGCCAGGGCTGGGGCTGTGGATGTAATCATTGCTGGGACCTTGGTTTGAAGTAAAATCTTCCAAAACAGTCAGAATCCTTTGGCCCAGAAGGAGTGGCATTTTGTCCACCGCTGTGTTTTCCTGGCCCCCTGAGTGTGGTTAACTCAGCAGGCGTGTGGGGCTGCATCGTCATCGCTGCAGCATGACAGCCAGGGGGCAACAGAGCAGGTGCCCTTGGTGCTGGAGGGAATTGAGCGCTGAGAGCTGGGCGGCTTGCCCAGGGTCACACAGCCAATTAGTGGCAAAGCTGGAATGAGAACCAGGATCCAGGTCTTCGGAATTCCAGCCCAGAACTCTTTCCCCTCACACGACTTCATTCGAAAAGGTGACGTCATCCACCTGGCTCACGGCTTGGGAATGAATTCAGCTGGTGGCTCTTTATGGAGCTGCAGTGTGACAGCAGTTCAGCCTTAACCCAGCCCGACCCTGCAGGCTCTCCCTGAGTCCCGTCCACGCCCGGCCATGTGCTCATGCTGCAGGTCCCCACTGCCTCGCCTCCTGCACCTCGCCCCCGAGGGTCCCACAGGCCCCAGCCCTAACCCCAAAAGTAAACTCAGCATCCCCTCGCTTCCCCATGTCCTTCCAGAAACTCAGAAATAGTCTTCACGCCTCCCCCCAGCTCCTTGTTCCCTGCAGCACTGAGGGCCATAGCATCCACAGCCTAAGTGCTTGTCTCTCTCTGTCCTTCTGTGACCATTGTAGCTCAGGCCTCTGTCAGTTCTCTCTTGGATTCTGGAGCAATCACCACCATCAACAGTAACATCGAGCCTACCACCCGCTGAGGGCTTACCATGTGCCGGGCACAGCTAACAGCCCACCGTGGGCTAGCTTGTTTGACCTTCAACAAAGGAGGAAGCCGGGGCTTTGGGGACGTCAGTTAATGCTCCCCAGATCACAACAGCTCCAAGGAGGCAGAGTTCAGGTTCTCCCTCAGGTCTGACTCTGAGGCCCAGCTCTCCGCAGGTGCTTTCCTGCCTCCCATCTGGCCTCTGACCTCTGCTGGTCACGGTCTGTCCTGCCTCTAAAGTGGTTGCCAGAGTGATTTGTCTGAAATCCAAGTCTAACCTCTTCCCTCCCCTGCACAGACTCCCTGGTGGCTCCCTGGTGCCCACAGAATTAAGCTGGAGCTCCCTCACACAGCTCTTGAGATCTGGCTCCACCCACCCGCCCCTTGCACCCCAGTGGGCTCCCCTAGTCCTTGTTTCTCTGCATCTGCCCCACACCTGCCCTCCAGGCCCTCCACCTGGCACTTTGTGCCCTGCTGGTCTCCCTCGCTCCAAGTACACCACAGGGAGCCTTCTGGAGGCCCCAGGCAGCATCCCACACACACACAGCCCTGCAGGTGCCCTGCTGCGACTCCAGCTCAGCCTGATGTGGGCTTCATGGGTCAGAGATTCAGCATTGCCCACGGCTCCCGGAGAGTAGGGCCTGCACGCCTTAGTCCCCACATGTGGGACGTTCTCCAGGACCCCCCTTCTCACAGTCTTCCTTGGTCTTCAGCAGAGCCAGAGCCCTGTATGTCCTTGAAAAGAAGGGCCTGCCTCACCTCAAAGCCCACAGCGCTTGCCCATCCCTGAGCCTGAGCATCTGATCTTCACCACACTCTGGGTGTAGAGTGGGAGCCTCTATCGCCATTTTACAGATGTGGAAACAGAGGCTCAGGGAGTGCAGGGGCTGGTGCAGGAGCATACAGGTGTCAGAGGCAGAGCTGGGCTCCGGAGGGCATCTCGGCAGGCAGCCAGTGCTGGGTTCTTATGGGCAGAGAGGACTGGTCAGGCTGGAGCAGGGCACGCTGGAGGGTAACTCTAGAACACCAGCCAGGGTTCAACATAGATCTAAAGGGCTTGGGGGTTATGGTGGGAGGCTTTCCCATTCACCTGCCAAAGAACATAACTCTGCCTGACAACAGTCTAGGTCATCCAGCCCAAGGATCTGGGCGTCTGATGTCCAGCTACCAGCAATGCTAATGGCAGGCTCTCTCTAGGGAGTCCAGGGGGTGGCGAGGCTGGTGGGAGCCTTGGTCATCTGAAGGCCCTAACTTTTGCAAATGAAAGAGTTTATATAAATTAAGGAGAGTAGCTGGCAGGCTCTCCTCCTTCCCCCTTCTGAGCCTTGAGGTGGGTCTGGGGGAAGCATCTGACATCCCCAGTTTCGGAGCACAAAGGCCTGGGGCATGCACACTCTGTGCCCGCCCCAGGTGGCCAAGACACCACGCGAAGGTAGGTATGCATCAGGATGGGAAGGCCCCAGAGGCCACTTCCTGGGACTTGCTGGGGCTGCAAGCCAGGCTCTCCCATGCTGAAGCCCCACGCGAGGATGGGAGTCCTGAGAGAATGACCCAGGCGGTGAGGAGGGGCAGATCCCTCCCTTGCTTGCTTCCCCCATCCGTGGAAGTGTGAGATGGAGGATGTGCTCGCCAGGGCCCCACTCCACCCCTCATTTCTCGGGCCCTCCCAGCGAAGCTTGCCCCATGCCATGACTGTGAGTGTCTAACGGAAGGGATGCTGTTTTTGCAGGTTTTGTGGTTTTTATTCCTTTGGACCATATCCAGCCCATCTTGCATCACAATGCCATGCTTTACTTGGTATCCAATACATCGGCACTCATTGGCATTTGGAGAACTCGTTCCGTAGTTATAGGACGGTTTTTAGTTGTCTGTGATAATGTATTCTGTATGTTTCCAATCGTCAGTATGGGAATCTTTCCCCCCAACCTTTCAATTTCTGGGTTTGATTTTTTTTTTTTTTTATCGTATTTGTTTTTTTGCTTTGGAAAGTTGTTATTCCTTTGGTTATGTAGCCCCTCCCAGTTGCTGCTTGTTTCGCATTGTTTGTGACTTCTTTTGACTGTCAGTGTTGAGCCAGTCTTGCCAAGAAACAGTATCAAGTATTTTCCTATTTCTCTACTTCTTGAAAAAAATTTAATTTAAAAAAACTCTTAATGGGAACCTGGCCCTGTCTGTCTTCTCTGTTCTGCAGAAATGTTGAAGGAATTGAACCAGCAGCGCAGAGCGAAAGCGTTTACAGACCTGAAAATTGTTGTTGAAGGCAGAGAGTTTGAAGTCCACCAAAATGTTCTAGCTTCCTGCAGCTTGTATTTCAAGGACCTGATTCAAAGGTTTGCCTTCCTTCCAGCTGTGGTCGGGTCTGTTCCTTTGTAGGACGCTTTTGTGTCGCTTTTCTCCTCCCCTCTCTTGCAGGTTCCTGAAGCGTGACTCCCTGTCACAGAGCCAGTAGCCATCTCTCCTCCTCCTCCTCCCCGCAAGTGCCCTCTCACACACAGCCTCAGAGCAGCCACTGCCCCCAGCCCACCCCACACAGCTTTGCTGGTCACCAGGGGCCTCTGCCAGCAGTAGACAACACCCCTGCCCCACCCTGAGGATCCCACATTCTCAGTGGCTCACAAGCCCTCCCTGAGATTGAGGACTGTGGACTCCACTTTAAGGGACCACAGCACACTGCCCCCACTGGGCCAGCACAGGGTCCCTGGCACCATCGTCACTGCTGTCGATGGTGAACTTAATGCCAGGAAAGCACATGGACCAGACCGTCCCCTGCTGAGGAACACAAGGCACCCAAGGGGCCACTTTTCCCCAGCCTGAATCGGGGAGAAGAGACTTGTAGCCCAAGCCTCATTCACGCTGCATGTCTCGATACCTGTACACTGAGCCTAAACCAGCGCTGTCTGAGCACAGACCAAGTGTGTCCTAAACACGGTCTCTCTCAGCCTTTGCTCCCCTCCCCATCTGCCCTCCGCCCCGGCTATTTCTACCTGAATGAGTCTTATTGGTGCATGAGCATCTTTTTTTTTTTTTTTTTTTTTTCCATTATGTTGACTTTTTAAGTTGTCTGCTTCATACCCTTGCAAAGAAGTCAGGGGCCACCTTCTAGCTCCTTAGTGAGGGAGAGCAGCCGAGGGGGCCAGCCCAGGGTAACGCTCCTGTTTCTCTCACCCATCAGCAGATTAATGCCGCTGCTCATTTTGCCTTGCAGCCTCTCCGGGGCGGACGCTGAGCCGGGACTGTGCTCAGAGTGGGAGGACAGGACCTCTGCTTGCTTCCCAATGCTGTGTTTGGACTTGCCAACTAACCCCAGAGTGACTGTGTTTTGTTTCAGGATGGCACACTGGCTGGCATCTCCCTTCCAATCCGTCGTGTCCTTTCACTTCGAGCTGAGCTGCCCAGCGTGCGAGCCCCGCCCAGCCACGCTGGCCCCAGCCATGCAGGAAGGGGCAGGCTCTTTGTGACTTCCAGTCTCATGGACAACTCGGGCCTCCCGCCCCGGTGCTTGGGTTCTCTCTGTCCGAGCACAGGGGTCGGGGCATGAGCTCTGGGGTGAAGGGGCACGTCCAGTGGTGTCTTCAGGCCAAGGGAGGTCTTTGTGCTGCCACTCTTGGCAAATTCTGGAACTGGCAGTGACCAGCACCTGGCCGCTGGATTGCAGATGTGGCATCCTAGGGCCTTGGTCCCTGCTCCAGACCAGCTGGAGAGCACAGAGGGGGCAGGATGCAGGGGCAGGTTGGTACTGAGCGATGGCCCAGCCCTGGGCTAGAAAGATGTGGGCAAGAGGAGCACAAGAGCCTTTTGACTGTCTTCAGAGACCTTCATGTAAAGCGAAACTCTCGCACACAACAGAGCACCCCACTAGATGGGAACTCAAAGTAGTGAAGCCTTCTTGGTCAGGCCAAAAAGAAGGAGGAAGAACATTCCAGGCAAGGGATAGGTTACCTGGAATGCAAGGAATGTTCTGGAATGTTCTAGAATGTTCCAAGGAAGGGATGGATTGCCTGGAATGAAAAGTTGGGGACAGAGACAGTCATAAGCAGTGGAGAGGGGAAGATGGGCTTCCCAGAGATGGGTGTGAGCTGAGGTGGCATGGGTAGGCAGGCCCTGACCCCTGGGCTAAGCCCTGAGCTTGGTCTTGAGTGTGTGGGGGACCATCACAAGCAGTGGGGAGGGGATGCTCACCTGAAGGTGGGAGAACTGTAGGATGTGCCTCAGTGACCCTTCAAAGGATGGGTGCTGGGGATAAGAGGCACTTACTGGAGAAGAGAAGGTACTCCCTTGGGAGCTGGGAGATCTGGGTTCTACACCTGACTCTGCCACTTGTTCTATGACCCTAGGCAAGTCACATCCTCTCTCTCAGGCCTCGGGTTTTCTCATCTGTGAAACAGGAGGTTGGTCCAAATGATGTCCAGTTTTCCTTCCAGCTCTGACATCCCAGGGTGACGGTAAGGGATGGGCAGGGCCAGCCCTGGAGAGGCTTCCCAAGTGCAAGCAGCAGGACATGAGAAGGGTGAGGGCACAGGGAGGAAGGCAGATCCTTGGACAGTGTCAGGCGAGAGCTGGGGGAAGATGATCAATTGAGCGTTTGGCATGTCGAGTTTTAGCAGCCTGAAGGACCCTCAAGTAGAGATGCCTGGTAGGCAGCCAGATGGATGGATCTGAACCCAGAGACGTCTGAGGTCTGGGGAGACAGGGCTGGGTCTTCAGCTACAGGAGGGTCACTCAGGGAGGAGGGGAAGCCAAAGCAGAGCCCAGAGGCGCCCCGCGTTTGAAGATCACAATACTAATTTGCAGCCATTTTAAATCTTGCTTCCCTGGTCCTAACCACGGGCACACATCACCATTTCTGCCAATAACAGCAAACAAATTCCTTCTGTGGAGAGAAAAGCAGAATCTCTACAGCAAGATAATTTCCTTTCTGGCCATGTAAAATCCTTGAGAATGTCACATTCTTAGTGGTCAGGGAGCAGCTAATGTTGTTATCAAGTCCTTTCAGTCTCCTGGAGTCTGTGACCCTGGAAGCTTAGCATACAGCAGCTGGAATGGCCCAGTGGAAGAGGTGTGGCCCTGCCCACTGAACCCAAAGCAGGGCCTTCCCTCTCGGGTGGCTGTGCTAACGTAAGCAGAGGCAGTAGGAACCATCTGTGGGACACGGTGTCCTGGTCCTTACCTTCATGAGGGCCTGGGTGACCCACCCTCTCCCATCCCAGGACCCCCAGGCCCGGAGATTCAGGCGGGGCTCCTTCCCACTTCCAGCCTGGGGCGGGTGACATGTTCGCCACTCCGGCCCCAGTGGGGACAGTGTCCCAGCACCCAGGCCCAACCCCAGTCTGAGCCCCTCAGCTTGAGGCACGGGACAGACATGGGAAAACCAAGTCATTCGCTCCTCTTTGCTCAGCAAACAAGCAGGAGCCCCTCCTGGGTGCAAGCTCCCACGCGAAACGCTGCACGAGATGATGGGTCTCTGTCCTCAGGGAGCCCACAGGCTGGTGGAGGAGAAGCTGTCGAGCGGTATGGATGGCAAAGCAGGCTGAGTGCAGAATAGAGGGTCAGAGTGGAGGGAGGGGCATTCAAAAGGGACGGCCCTTGGAGGAGGTGGCACCTGGCGTGGGTTTTGAAGGAAGAAGGAGAGTGAGCCAGGCAGGCGGTGGGAAGGCACTGCAGACAGAGGAGAGGGGCCGCAGGTCAGCAGGGGTGAGGGCACTGCAGGTGGCTCGGTGTTGCTGCAGTGCCCAGGCGAGGTGAAGGTGGAAGGAGTGAGGCAGGAGCTGGATCACAGGGCTTTGGTTCAGCCTGGGGGTTGTGGTCAGATTTGTGTCTCATAAAGATGACAATCAGACCATGAGCGGGAGAGCCGGGTCTCAGAGCGTCCTCTCCTCACCAGCGGCCTGATTCCCCTTCAGCTCAGCTGCCCATCAGCCCCGTGGCCTTGCAGATGTCCTGCCCGGAGCCCCCATTCTCCAGCTCCAGGCTCCATGCCATCCACCCCCTTGTCCACGTGTTCTTCCTTCATACGTGTTCATACCTTTGGTGAGGCTGCAGCCCCTTCTCCCCCTTCATCGTCTCTTATTTAGTTTCAAGCTCTTGTCTTCTTCCTTGGACGAGGGCAAGACCCAGCCCACAAGGAGACTTGTAGGGACGTCTGATGTCATCCTGGAAATCCTCCCACCAACCCCAAGAAGAAGGTACTGTTAGTATCCCCATTTTACAGATGGGGAAACTGAGGCCCCGAGAAGTTTAAGTAATCAGTAACCAGATCTGGGATTCAAATTGAGGTCTATCAGTAACCAGATCTGGGATTCAAATTGAGGTCTGAGTCCAAAGCACATGCACTCACCATTCATTCGCTAACCCAGAGAAAAGCAAAAGTGTAGTTTTTATTTGCGCACAAAGTCTGTGAGGAAGGAAGGTGAGATCTCAGGGCCGACGATGTGGACAAGTATGCAAGGGAAATGGATGCAGAGTTTGTGTGCACGTGTGTGTGTGTGTGTGTGTACACATGCACACGTGTATCTGTTAGAAACACTTGTAAACTGATCACGGAGTCCATCCAAGGAAGACAAATCCCCACCCCAGACAAGCACCTAAGCCGCGGGCACTAAACCCCATACCTGGGAGAAGGCCCTGTCCTCTGGAGTGAGGCCTGGAGGCCGAGGAGGCCTTGGAGAAGAGCACAGGAGGCTCTCGGGAAGCTCAGAGCAAAGCCTGTGCTGAGAACTCTACACCTGCCTCATCATCCCTCTGTTCCCGCTCTGAGTCCCTGTGACAGTCACGAGTGGAACCCTGCAGGAGAAGGAGCTGTGGCTTTGTCTTTGGATAATGTGAAGGGTGGTGCTGCGTAACAACCAGGCTGGAGGGGGAAACCCAGCAGGCTCGAGTGGAGGAGAGGACAGTGGGCTGAGCCCCAGGCTTCGGGAAGGATGGAGCAGACTAGACCTGGTGGGGTCCTGGGATGGCAGCCTCCCAAGTCCAGAGCCACTCCTCAACCCCAGTGAGCAGCACCTGGATCTGCCCTGGACTGGCTTTTTGAGCCCATAGAGGAAAAGTCCCCTCACTTATCCCCTGGGAGCTGAGGCTCTCTCAGGGATGGTTGGTGCCACAGGAGGCGTTGGCTGCACTCACTGGCCGAGTGGGCTGCAGGCCCCACCTGAGAGGACAGGGGACTGACCGTTCTTCTTCAGAGAGAGCAGAGATGCCGCCCTCCCTGCCAGCACTTCTGAACACACTCCCCAGTCGGGGTGTGGAAGAAAATGCCCGGCCCCGGAGGAAAGCTGCCCCTCATCCACGTGGGACAGAGACGTGGCATTCTACCTTCCAGCCGAAACCCTCATCTCACGAAGCTTTTTGGAGCCAACAACATACAGGAACTATATTCTCTTTTCACATTGAATGACAACAGATAGACAAATTGATTTGTCCAAGTTGATTTTCACAAGCCCCGTGTATAGGCTCTAGGCTTCTCACTCCATCTCCCTCTCCACGGGAAGATAGAAAGACCTACCTAATGGTGTGGCACAGGCCCTGGACAGAGGGGAGCCCTTTAGACTTTAGTAGTCAAGCTGTACGCCTTTGCCCTCCTTCCCTGTGAAGGTGGGCGTTTGTGGGTGGCAGTCTGCTCCCTTTCTTGGTAGAATCCACGAGGGTGGCTAGAAGACCCGATAACAAAAGGAGAGATTCACACGTCTCGAATGCTGGCAGAATGACATGAGCCAGACCCATCACCGAGTCGCCATGGGTGGGTCAGGGCCCGCCTGAGCTGCAAAAGTCCCCAGGACCCAGTGAGATCCGTGCATGCCCGGTCTTTGTGCCCCAGAGCTGATGAGAGGCCTGAGCTCCTATGCATGGGGCAGGGTGGAAATTACATGGGAAGGTGGGGCCGTCCTCCTGAGCAGAACAGAGTACCAGCCACATTCACTTCCTGCTCCCTGACTGTCCTCCACCCACCGCTGCCGCACAGTTCCCTCCCATTATTCCAGATCCAATTTGCAAAGTGAAAACGTGATCACTGAGGTGTGTGAGGGGTGGATGAGGGACTCCCTCCTGAAGTCTGGGGAGGGCAAGTCTTATCCCAGGTGAGTGGATTGCTAACGGTGGGATCTCAGACATTCTAAGATTGGGGACTAGGCATTCCTGGTACATCCACAAACCAAAGCCTGCCAAGCAGAGGCTGTGTCCCCCACCCTAGGCTCTCCCCGGGCCACATCCCACCTTGGGAGAAGGTGACCCCAGGAAGTATTAGTCTTCTGGCAGAACCTGTGGGCCGTCTATGGGCTGGACAGCACCAGCCTGCCCCTCACTCCCAGGGTCCCACCCCCAAGTGTCAGGTTCATAGCTCCAACCTGACAAGGTTATTGCTGCCACTTCCTACACTGCTCCACCTCTGTCCAAGGTCATGTCGTGACCTTGATTGCCCAACAGCTCCCCACATACTCCATGGAGCTGAGTGGAACAGGACACTCGGACCCCAAGAGGTAGCTTATGACAGGGACAGAATGGTCATCTGTGGAGGGCACAGCTCCCCATTAGTGACCAGGGCCGCCCATCGGGGGGCGATGCCTCCCAGGGGATCCCTGCTCAGAAGGAAGAGGCCTAAGCAGCACTGAGGTCCAGTCCCAGGACAGTCCTATGGTCAGGGATGGAGTGTGGCCGCCGGCCTCCCTCAGCCCCCACAGTTGTCTGGGCCTCACGAACACCTGTGTGGACAATACACATGTGTGCACAGGTGAGCTGCACGAGGCCTCACCGTCGGGCCTCACCTCCTCCAGATCTTGAACTCAGCTGCCTGACAAAGCCTCCGTCACGTTCCCGAGTATCCTCTGTGGCCGAGTGGAATGGTCGTTCAGCTCACATCATCTGGCATCTGGCTCCAGGGGCCTCCAGCCACTCCTTGAAGATCCTTTGCCAGTGGCCCCCTCCTCTCCACAGGTGACCCCCACAGGGAGCCTGGAGGAGCAGAGCCACAGCCATGCATCATAGGGACAGTGGTCCTCTCCAACCCCAGACAGCACCTGCAATGGATGATATCATGTGTGCTTCCATGCAATCCCTGCGCTCCTCAGCCATGCAGGCACCTCCTTGTCCCCAGGACCCACTCCGTGGCTCAGACTCTGAGCAAGACAAGCATCTCCCCACAAGAGCAGCCACGCTGGTCCCATCAGACCCATCATTCAGGGCCGTCGGCTCCACTGGCCTTCCATCTGCCCAACACCCCTCCTCACTGGGTTATGCCATGGTTCACATGTCACATGCATTTCAGTGTGTGCATGCAAGTATGCGTGTGTTTGTGTGTGTGTGTGTGTGTGTGTGTGTGTGTGTGCGTCCTGAAGTCCCACCTCAGCTCGTCACTGAGTTTGAGCTCATCTGTTGAGGACAAGTGTATTCAGGAAGTCTGGCCAGAGGGCGGGCAGCAGTGACTGGGGGCCTTAAGAGAAGGTGAGCAGCCCCGCTTTGGCCCCATCAGGCCTGCCCAGGCCCAGCGTGACCTCCACAGAGCACGAAGGACGTGAGGAGGAAGGGCCAGACATGGCAGATAGGAATGAAGGCGGAGGTAGCACAGGCATGGAGAAGGGGTTGACCAGATGTCCCGAGGCCTGAGGTGTTCAGAACTTCTATGACTTCAAGTGATCACATAATAAACTATTTTTATACTTAACAAAGCCACTCAAGCGTGGAAATCCACCCCAACAGCAGAGGACTAGGTATGTTACGTCACTTTAAAAGTCACACATACTGTATATGTCTGTGGGTTGGGGCGGGCTCTGCTCAGACCCCCTGTTTAGCCAGCACCTTTCCCTCTCAGCTTTCTGGGCCTGCCCAGGGCTTGGAGGCAGGATGCCCCTTCAGACCCCCGTCGGATGAGCCGTTCTATGGGTAGGGCCCAGCACAGAACCCCGGGAGGGGGGTCCTACACCCTTGCTCAGGCAGCAGGATCGCAGCCTCTCTTGTTCTCTGCCTCGTCCTATTTGTGTCTTAAAGGCCCTGGGAGGCCAGTGCCTAACCTGAGGGAATGTTGCTCTAACGGTGGCTTTTCAGGTACTGTTGTGTAGAGAAGAGTCTCCTGGGAAGGGCATTTTCTAGCCTCTGTCATATAAACTCTCCATGGGACTTTAGACCTCATCCGGATCAATCCTCTTGTTTTGCAGAAGAGGAACCCGAGGGCCAGAGAGGTCAAGGCTGCCTGCCTGTCAGTGGCAGAGCCAGGGAACTCAGGTCCCCTGGCTCCCTGCCCACACAGGAGTCACCCTGTCTCTGGGGCCAGCCTGCTCACTTACAGGACGCCTCCACACCCCTACTGCCAGCCACAGGTGCACCCAAGGGACCAGCCGCGGGAGTCTTGGCCCCAGGGCTCCTCAGGAGTAGGGGGAATGCAGAGGTCATTCCCCAGCCACGTGGCTGAACCCAGCCCCAGGCAGGACCAGGCTCAGTGCAAGAAGCTGGACTGGTCAGATCAGCCAAGACAGGGTGCCAAGCTGATCACCTCTGAGAAACCTGCCTCCTGACTCTTAACACTCTGGGTGTTTTTCCTCCTGGTCACTTCTATATTGGTATTATTTTTGCTTCATCTTGTCTGTTTCCTTCCAGGTCCAGCTTTAGGGCGCAGCTGCCAGGCCTTAGGAGCCTTTGCAATGGTTTTGTATTTCTGTAGACACCAGATATAAACATATTTATATATTTGTGTCCCTCCCCTGCTCCCCTCAGTTCACAAGCCCGATGCACACTCTACACGCAGGCCACTCTGACCTCTGACCCCGTGTTCCATGTGGCAGGAGGGCCCCGCCCCGGGCCAGGTCCCAGGTCATGGCTGCTGGCTGTCTGTGGCGGAAGTCCTTGGTTGTTCCCCTTCCCCTCCTCCCAGCTCTAACCATTCTGTCCGTCTATCTCGTCTCGTCCTCAGTTTCAAAGCAATGTCATGAAGGGCTTCCTTTCCATGCCTAAAAGGAAACAATATGTTTTTGGAAAGAGGTGGGGTGGGTCGGGTTTCCGGGACAGGATGGGGCCCTTGGTCTTTGGGGCAATCAACAGAAGTCTCCAGATTGGCTGTGATCGCAGCCGGTTGGGAGCCTCACTCCCAATGGAGAATCTCCCATCGGAGATGGACGGACCCTGGAGCCCGGGACCTGCCAGCCTTGTGTGGCAGAGACACTGGGGCCAGCTCGGGGCTGAACCGTATTGTTTCCCTTTGAGGCCAGTGCTGGTCCTCGTCCCCATCCATGGCTCATGCTTTTTGATTTGCATCTTTTTTTGCATGGACGTGCCGAGTAGTGATAAGCAGGGTTTTCTGTTCTTTTGGGCGTCTCTGGTCAGACTCTTCTCTTTCAGATCCCATGTAAGGTGGTTAGGTTCAGGTGTGTCATTGCCGTGTCCCTTGAGTCCTAAAAGGAAGGGCGTGACCGAGGCATGCAGGGAGACCTAGCCCTGTGAGGAGTCGGCACTGTAGCCGTGGGGTGGCAGGTAAGGACACCCTGGTCTCTGTGCCTAGGTCCGTGCAAGATGGCAGCCCTTGCGGCCGGGAGAAGCTGGAGCTCGTCCTGTCCAACCTGCAGGCCGACGTCCTGGAGCTGCTGCTGGAGTTTGTCTACACCGGTTCCCTGGTCATCGACTCGGCCAATGCCAAGACCCTGCTGGAGGCGGCCAGCAAGTTCCAGTTCCACACCTTCTGCAAAGTCTGTGTGTCCTTTCTCGGTGAGTCCCCGGAGCACATGTGTCACCTGGGGTAATAGTGCAGATGTGCAAAAAATTCGGAAACAGTAAGGAGGGAAGGGCTGTGTGTGTACGCCCAGACCGCCCCAGGTGGAGCTGGCTTTCACAAAGCAGTTTTAAGATGATAATTTGGATAACTGTATGCAAAGGCCTTGGACAGCATGGACAGAGAGGTCCTCTGCGTCGCTTCTCTGTGGGCAGGGGAGGCTGCACTGTGACCTGGGCAGCTTTGTGAGGACAAGTGGGGCCGTGAGGGCTGTGTGCATTGACCGTCCATGGGGAGCCCGTGCCCTGGCCTCCCAGCTCTGTTCTCTAAACACTGAACAAAGGAGTCGCCAACTGTTTTCCCTTTAACTTATGTAATACCCTGGGCCACACTGGATGTCCACACGGGTCTAGACATGTGAATGGTCCCTTGGATACCCAGATCTGCTGCCCAGGATGGGAATCTGAGTGTCAGTGGCTTCCAGCAGGCCCGCAACCCAGAGAACATGCTTACTTTACTGTTAGGAGCCGCCCAGCTTGGGTGAGAGCAGAGACAGGGAGGGGCAAAGATGAGAGTCACAAAGAGCCCATGGCCTGCGTGTGGAGTGCAGAGAGAGAGAACTCGGGGCTGAGTCTGGGGATGGGAGCAGGTCAGGGGAGGTCTTCCAGGGGTCTGAGATGAGACCTGGGGAAACAGAGCAATCTAGAAGGGTCAGGAACCACAGTTCCAGAGTTAGGCTCATAAAAGTATGGGCCTCCTGAGACCCAGACACATTCTAGCTAGAATAACCATTAGTCGGATCTCAGGAGAGCTGGCCAGACTGACCCCAGGTCTAGAGGTCAGGTTGGGTGAGGCTGAGGTCATGGGAGAAGGTAGGGGGGTATGCGAGGGATATTACTGCTCAAATGACTTTAAAGCAGGAGTTCATGACCCCAGACATGCCTGTCACAATTAAGGAAGATACCATAAGGCTTAATGTGACCCTTGACCTCAGCTACAGTGTGACCCCTGCCTCCAGGCCTCCTCCACTCACAGGCAATGAGGAGCCTGGCACTGACACTCCACAGTCACAGCCTTGGTCCTTCTGCTGAGACCCGCAGGAGAGGAGGGAGGCCCTGGGAGAGTCAGCGTGAGATAGGGCAGAGGAAAGCCCAGGAAATGGATCTACAGTCCAGGGACACAGACAATGGGCTTGTGGGCACTCTGGTTGCTGGAGGCAGGTCACAAGGACATGGGCTCAGGGAGGGATCCAGAGTGACAGTGATGGGAATGGGTGCCGACCCCTTCCAGGGCCCTTCCGTCAGTGCTCCTGTGCTCTTGCTTCCAGAGAAGCAGCTGACGGCCAGCAACTGCCTGGGGGTGCTGGCCATGGCTGAGGCCATGCAGTGCAGCGAGCTCTACCACATGGCCAAGGCCTTCGCGCTGCAGATCTTCCCCGAGGTGGCAGCCCAGGAGGAGATCCTCAGCATCTCTAAGGATGACTTCATTGCCTACATCTCCAATGACAGCCTCAACACCAAGGCCGAGGAGCTAGTGTATGAGACTGTCATCAAGTGGATCAAGAAGGACCCCGCGTCCCGTGCGCAGGTAGAGCCTGCCCCCCACCCCCACTACTCCCGGTGTTGGGGGCACAGTGCAGGGATGGCGTATGGAGCAAGGATGAGGGAAGGTAGAGAAGGCAGGACTGCCTGGTCTGACCAGCAGTGGGAGCATATGGGAGCCAGTAGGCCTGGGCACAGGGAGACTGGAACTGCTCCCATGGGCAGCAGAGAGGAGAAGGGAGGGATGAGAGATGAGAAATCAGCCACCAGAGGATTCTCAAGGGCTGCCATTCCACCTAAAGGAGACCTAAGCCGACCCAGAGGCCGCAGGGCCTGGGGGCAGCACCAGGGCCCTGCAGGGAGAAGTGTGTGCCTGAGCCAGGGTGCCCTGGGGCTCAGGTGAGCTCCCACCTGGCAAGAGGCGCCCCACCCATGCTCTGGTTATGCAGAGGGAGGAGAGCACATGAACCAAATGGAAGCCACCCTGGCGATGGGAAACCACTGTGTACCCTGCACTGACAGGAGGGAGGGCGAGTCCCTCAAGGGGACAGCTGGAGAAATCAGAGCCAGAATCCAGGGCAGAAGGAAAAGAGGGAAGGGTCCCCAGTTGGGGCACCTGAGTCACAGGATACCAAACATGCCCCAGCGGGATCTCCAGGCCAGAAAGCACTGGCTGGAGGCCCCACTCAGAACGGAATTGCCTTGGTTCTAATGTGTGAGGAGCCCCCTGGAGTCAGTGCAGCCGCACAGGTAGCTCTCTTGAGAGCTCAGAGTCCACCCAGGGAGCAGCAAATGGGAGCAGCAGGGTCAGGGAGGCCAGAGCCCAAAACGAGCTGAGGCAGCTGAGTGACGGATGACAAGGTCTACTTTGTGGCACGTGGAGCAAGAAGAGGGGCAAGGGAGGGAGAGATGGGCCAGGTGCTGAGATCAGTAGCACTGACAGTGGGTCCAATGGTGGATCCAATGGTGGATCCAATGGTGGACGCAGGATGCAGAGATGGCTCTCTGCCCTGACCCAGCCACTGAGCCCAGCCACTGAGCCACCTCTGATTGAGCAGGTGGGGAAGGGGCAAGATACATTTCCAGAGGAAGGAAGACAATCCACTCCAACTCCCAAATCTATGTCTCCAGCCCAGACCTCTATTTTGATTGTCTACTGGACACCTCCAGCCAGATGTCCCCCAAGTGGCTCTAATTCATAAACCCTGAAATCTATACCTCCTCTTGTGTTCCTTATTTCAGTTCTGCCCATCACCCAAGACAGAAACCTAGATTCCTCCCACACCTTCCACCTCCATTTGGCTACACGCTGCTGTCACTTCTGCCTCCTTACTCCCTCCTAAGAGGGTCGGCTTCTCTCTCTCCCCACTCAGGCCCCCTAACCTTACCAGGATTGCTGCAGTCAGCTCCTGAGTGGTTCCCTGTCTTCTGTCTTCCTCTCTCCAAGTTCATTCCCACCCTGCAGCCCGAGTGGTCTTCCTAAAGAGCACATTTGATCGTGTAATTTCTCTGTGTAAAACCCCTCATGAGTTCCCCCATCCACCCTGCAGGAAAAACTGCACAATCCTTGGTGAGCAAGGCATGTGGCCAGTCAGGCGCTGGCCTTCACTGCCTCTCCAGTCTCATTTCTCCCTGTCCACCACACCCCCCACCAACAAAAACTTTCTGCACCCAACAAGAATAAACTCCGTAGAATTCCCCAAATTGCACCATTCTCTTTCACACTTCGATGTCTCTGCATGTGCTTTGAACGTCCTCCCTCCTCTCCACCTCAGGCCTGGAGAAGTCTGCCATCCTTCCACACCCAGCTCAGTTGGCATCTACTCCAGGAACCTCCTATCCTGCATCCCCCACAACCTCTAACTAGACTCTTCCCTTGGGTCCCACTAGTGCCTTTTATGTAACGGATCTTCCACTCCCCCCACCATTAAACTGGTGCACCTGGAAGTCAGAGACTGGGTCTTACTGGTCTTTGCACCCTCAATAATGAGCTTACTGCGTGGCACAGAGAGGTCACCAGTTATTTGTTGGATGAAACTAGAGGGATGAGCAAGAGTTTGCCAATAGGAGGTGGGATTCAAGTCAGTCCACAAAAAGCCTTCAATGCAGGTGAGAGGGTCCAGGTGCCAGTTTGAGGCAATGGAATGTCACTAAATGGGATTCTTGGCATGGGGGAGACACAGGTTCTGACGGTTGTGACTTGCAAGCTTGATGATCACCATCAGCTTTCCTGGGCCCTCCCACCTGTTCCTGAGTTCCTGCCCCAGGCACACCTCTCCGAGGATCAGGATCCTCATTACAGTCCCCCTGCAGCCTGGTGTGAGGCAGAGGCCCTTGACATGGGTGGAGGCAGGAACAAGGTGACAAATGAAGAGACAAATGGATGGTCCACCCCAGGATCAGCTGCAGCGTGCCAGACCTCCCGCTTCCTTCCTCTCCTCACCTCTAGCTGATGGCAGCTCCCATACCTCTGTCTAGGCTGGCGTGAGCAGAGTGTCTACACTCCCAAGCCAAATACAGACTAGAATTATCCATTTTGCACAGTACGACACCTCTCCTTTCTTCTCAATACGACTCACAAGAGGTGGCGCCATCTGTGTAACTAGGAAGGCTTCGTGTCTCCTTGATCCTGCAGTATGCAGCAGAGCTCCTGGCGGTGGTCCGCCTCCCCTTCATCCACCCCAGCTACCTGCTCAACGTGGTGGACAACGAGGAGCTGATCAAGTCGTCAGAAGCATGTCGGGACCTGGTCAACGAGGCCAAACGCTACCACATGCTGCCTCACGCCCGCCAGGAGATGCAGACGCCCCGAACCCGGCCCCGCCTCTCAGCAGGTATGGAGGGACATGCCCCGACCCCCCAGACGCAGGTGCCGTGGGTTCAGCCCGACTCTGGGTGGTCCCTCAGAGAGGCCCCAGGCTCAGATGCTGGCACTGTTGGGGTGTGTCCCATGGGTGCCCATCTGTGTCCCTGCAGGTGTGGCCGAGGTCATCGTTTTGGTTGGGGGCCGTCAGATGGTGGGGATGACCCAGCGCTCACTGGTGGCTGTCACCTGCTGGAACCCACAGAACAACAAGTGGTACCCCCTGGCCTCACTGCCTTTCTATGACCGAGAGTTCTTCAGCGTAGTGAGTGCTGGGGACAACATCTACCTCTCAGGTGAGGCCCCTCAGGGATGGGTTGGGGATGGGGCATGGACTTCCCAAGGGGGCCTCTCCCCACCCCAGGGCTAAGGAAGGCCAAGGCCCAGAAGAGTCTAGTTTGCAGGTGAAACCTTCTCCTCCTGACCCTGGGGCTGGGCCTGCATGGCTTGGGCCCTTTCTCACTCCCTGTCTGCTCTCTGGACCTCCCATACTGCCTACAGGTGGGATGGAATCAGGGGTGACGCTGGCCGATGTCTGGTGCTACATGTCCCTGCTCGATAACTGGAACCTCGTCTCCAGAATGACGGTCCCCCGCTGTCGGCATAATAGCCTTGTCTACGATGGGAAGATTTACACCCTCGGGGGACTTGGCGTGGCGGGCAACGTGGACCACGTGGAGAGGTAATGAGGCCACAGTCACGACAGGGGCATCCTCTGATAGTCACCGAAAGCTAAAATCACATCATTCCTCCTCCCCAACACACACCCATTTTAGATCGACTAGAGACTGAACATTCATAAGACGATAGTTCCCGGCTCTTCAAACACAGCAAAAGGGGAGAACTGGGGATGCTGAGGTAGAAGCAGGAAGGATGACAGTGCCCCGTCACTGAGATGGCGCACTCTTGTCCCATTCAAGGCTCAGACAAGCTGGAGGCACAAGACCCAATCCTGGATGGACACAGGATGGGCTGGGCTGGCCTGACTAGGCAGTTAGGGAACTTAACGGGACTGGAGGCACCAGCCCAGAGCCTTGCTGGAATGCAGGGCAAAGCTGGAACCAACGGCCCAAATGTGTGCAGTGCTGGTGACTGTGCCTCCATGTCCCTGCCAGGGGCGGGGGTTACACACCGGGGACCTCCCTTCCTCCCTCCATCCCACGCGTCCCAGGAAATCGGCTCATAACACAGGGAAGGGTCACTGCACACAGGTCTGGCCAACTCGCTAGAATTCTCCAGAAGACAATTTAAGCCAACAGGCCTGAGAACCATGAGTGTAAGCCTGCCCTCTGCTGGAAGTCCCAGGCTGGCTTCCTCACCGAGGCCCTTTAAAACTGGCCGCATGTGGTGTAGGGATCAGGCGTAGGCAGGCGAGGCATAGGCTGGAGGTGGGCGCTTCTCTGGGTGGAAATACTGTCTTCCCTTTGAGCCAAGGAGATGGTTCTTGCACAGAACAGACACAGGAGAAGCTGCACAAAGAGCTCAGGAAGCTTCCTGAGTCAGCAGCAGAATGGGAGAGGCTTCGGTGCAGTCCTGCTTTTGGAGAAAATGGTGCCCCAGACAGTGACACATTAGACTGAGTTGGCCCCAAGTTCCAACCCAAGAGGTCACAGCTAAGATCCCCGGAGGCCTTGTTCCACGTTCTTCCCGCACCCTGGCCCATCACCCTGCCCACATCATCAGCTGTCACAGACAGCACATCTTCCCTTGTGACAGCTTCTTGCCTGTGGAGCCACACGTAGCCCTCAACTTGTATTTTTCCCTTGGTGGCTAATTGGACACTTGACAAATGTTACGGCGGAGATGGTTTCAGAGTGAGACAGGCTCTGGATGTTCACTGTGGGCTTTTAACTCCCCCACATGGAGCCCAGAGATGGCTCAGTAACAACGTTTAATTGTCATATTGATTTGAAGATAATGGGGAATCCCATGTGATTATGAAGATCTTAATACTGCTGTTGAACCTGGGTCAGCCCTGATGCTGACAGCCTTCAGTGGGACCCACTGCACGGCCATCACACCCCAAGCCATCCGGAAGCACCAGCTTCCAGTCATTAGTCATCCAACAATAAACACATGAAAAGGGAGACGTTTTCTCTGTAGGAGTAAACTGAGCCAGATCTGTCATCCCGTCTTGCTTTTGTCAGCTATTTTTAATCTCCTAAGATGCTGATTACTCATTTTGCAAACTTACACTTGTTGATAAAGACGGGAATTTGTTCAAGGATCAAATGCACCAAGATGGGGACAAGCTCTGCTCCCCTTGGGCCCGGAAGCAGTTCTCCAAGGCCCAGGAGCAGCCTGTACTGGCCTTCCCTGAGAATCCCAATAGATGGAGAACAGGGTGCCCCCACCCCTTCCTCGGCCCTCTGGGATCTGTCAGCTGTCCTTGTAGGGAAAGGACACAGACTTGAAGACCCCTGGGTGGTGTACATGCAAGTTGGGTGAAAGGTACAGGAGGAAAGGATGCCCACTGCTTCCCAAGGAACATAGCTGGAGCCCCTTTGGGCAAGTCAATTTCTGTGCCACATGATGAGAATTCAGGGTGACAGGAAGGTCAAGGTAATGGGGACAGACACGAGGGTGCTTTGTTCCCCAGGAAGCACTAATGGTACAAATTGCTCTTATATTGATAATGAATGAGATATATGTACGTGATAATTATATTACATTACTGTATTACAGGAATAGAGCAAGATTATATAATTATAGATTAAAACAACAGTGCAATAGACAAACCTGTATTATATCATTATATAAATAACTGGGTCTAATACTTTATGGCAATATATTGCAGTGGCTGTGGTTACTGGATAAATGATAGTGGAGCGCCTCACTCCGTGGGGTCATTTGCATCTCATTAGCATATCCTTCCCAAGCAGGAAGCTGACAGATTGAGCTGACTGAGGGCTTGTGGTTTGGCAATCAGCCACCTGGAATAACAAGCTCTCGGGAAATTCACATTTGGTGGAATGTGCCATTATATCGAAAGCCTGAAGATTAACAGCCACATAATCTTCCACTGTCTCCCAGCTCCTTCTGCAGGAGCTCTTTGGATCTCTGCCATATTGGCTTAAAAAACAGATATCTGAACTTCTGACACTGTCCAAAAAGACACTAACTCCATCGCCTATTAGCCACATATCATTCGTCTGGGGCTTAATTGACTCAGCCCCTGCTGCTCTTGAAAGTACTTCGGCCTCTTCTCAGATCCCAAGTCTTCGCAAGCACAGAGCTGGATGTCTCACAGCCGTCTCGTCATCCCCGTCTTGGAGCCAGGGGCACGCCAGCTAAAAGGGGCCATCGTCCTGGGTCACTGAACTGTGACCTTTATGGCTTGTGCCCCAAGCAGGGTCACAGGGAAAAGTGGGCCCAGTGTGCTTCCCAGGAAAGGTGTGGTGGTGCAGCAAGCCCACAACAGAGGCCCCGCCTTGGTCCAGAACACATGACAGAGGGGTGCACAACGTGGTGAGCGGTAGATGGGCCACCGCATGGAAGCTCCAGGGTGAGTGCCTGTGAGGGCAGCCCTCTAAGGACAATTGACAGAGATGCTGAACACTGAGATCCAAGCTGCCCTAGGAAGAAAGACCACAAAGATCCCAGTTCCTCAGCCAGTCTACTTAATCCCAATTCTACTCTTGCGTCAGCTGCTTCCTGTTCTCGCTTTCTTCCCTGTCTCATCTGGAACTCGTGTTCCGTCACTTCTGCATCCTCTTGCTTTGCCACTTTGTCCCGCACTACATGTCCAGCAGACCAGTTTAATCCTGTTCAGTCCAACTCTCTACCTTTTCCACGCCTACCCCCATGGGCTGAATGCTGGTAGAGAAAATCCCACCATCTCGTGGATTGGCCCCACTACAGACTGACTCCTCCAACCTCCACTTGGTCCTTAACGCTGCAGGGCATCTTTCTGTTTCCCTTCTCAGCAATTTCTCCCAGTCTCAAAAGAACGTGTTTCTCATCTTCACCTCTCTCCTCAAGGCTCTCACCCCATAAACGCTAATACTTTAGCCAATTCTGACTCCTGCTTCACAGAGAAAATGGAGCCATCAATCAAGAACCCTCTCATCTTCCTGCCGTCACTCCTGCATATGTACTTACACTCATGCCATCCTTGCCTTCCTCTCTCATGGCCAAATGGACACTGCTTCCCTCCCCACTCTGGATCCAATTTGCATCCACCTACCAGGAGCCTCCCGTCATCGGGTCTCCCCTCTCTTTCATATATATTTAATCTCTCCTTACGCGGTTGGGCTCCTTCCTGTGGGCGTGTAAACACAATTAAACCTTTCCCCCTAAAATTAGAACAAAACCCGTGGTGTGCTGGAGCTGGTTCATACTGGCTCATGAGAGCCTCTTGTTAAATTTTCAGGAACTCTGCAAGCCAGTTGTTAGCTACAGGTATTATTAAAAATTAAATCATATAAACTTAGAATTAAATTATACTAAAGACAAAGGTAATCCATACTCAAAAGTTATCGTTCCCTAATTTTTTACTATCTGTTACCGCTGTCTATGCTCTGGAGGTGATACACGTCTACTGATCTCGGTATGGTGGAGATTCTGTATAACGGAGTGCTGCTACACATCTCTTCCCGACTCCGCATTCAGTGATGTCCCGTTGGTGGCTTGAAATCAGCCATGGTGAGACGACTTACATCACAGAAATCAGCAAATGCTACTTACCAGGACGTTTTCCCCCGGAGAGCTGGTTTTTAAACACTTGTCAGCATACCACAGAAAAAAACCCTCTCTTAGCTCCATAGTCCTTTCTAGGTCCCACCTTCTCTGCCTCTCTTCCCAGCTAAGTTTTGTTCAAGAGAAGTCTCCACCAGCCATCTCCACTGCCTTGCTTCCCATTCGCTCCCTGACACACGAGTAGCTCCACCTCTCCCATTCCACGGACAGTGCCCTTGACGAGACCACCAGTGACCTGTCTGAGACTGCTTGGCCTCTCGTCTCATCCTCCACGCTTGGAGCTTTGCCTTCAGGAACACTGCCGCTCCTCTCAGGACTCCTCTCAGCTCCCCTCTTAAAGACCAGCATTTCCCCAGAGTGTATCCTCAGCCTTATCCTGGCCCACACACTCTCCCTTGTGAACCCCTGCCCTTCAGTTTCCATCTAGGTGCCCATGATCCCAAAGCTGAAGATTGAATCCAGACCCATACATCCAGCTGCCTGCTGCATATCCCCAATTGTTACCCACAGATACTTTAAACGACCCATGAATGAAACTGAAATCGTCATTCTCCCCCAGATTCCCCAAACCTCAATTCCCTGTCCCATGAGTAGTGCCCCCTCCGTCCAGTTTCCCAAGCCAGAGACCCTGAGTCATCCTAGGCAACTCTATCTCTCTTAACTACAACTTCAGTTAATGACTGAACTCCGTCAGTTGACCTCTCCTTCTGTTCCCACTTCCTCACACTCTGGTCCTTGGTCCAAGCCACTATTTCCCCAGTTTCCAGCCCAGAGCCTGGGTATATGGGAGATGCGCAGTGCAGGACTGCTGAATGAAAGGGTAGGGTTGAGCTGGATGGAGAGGCCCCAGAAGCTGGGGAGCTCTGTGTGAGCAAAGAAGTGGAGACAAGAATCTGCACAGAGGTTGTGACAGGCAGAGAGCCCCACTAAGGTTCAGGAGGAAGGCTGAGAGAGCTACTTTGGGCCAGATCCTAGGCGGCCTTGAGTGACTCATCCCAAGTCCCCCGGCTGTATGATCTCTGGCTGCCAAGGGCAGGAACAGATGATGGTGCTCCCCCAACGTCTGCTGCCTTGGTTGAGGCCCCTGCCCTGCACTAGGCCTATCCTGGACCCTGGTCTCTTTTTCTCCCCTCTCAACAGGTACGACACCATCACCAACCAGTGGGAGGCAGTGGCCCCTCTGCCCAAGGCAGTGCACTCCGCAGCAGCCACGGTGTGTGGGGGCAAGATCTACGTGTTTGGGGGCGTGAATGAGGCTGGCCGAGCCGCGGGCGTCCTCCAGTCTTACGTTCCACAGACCAACACCTGGAGCTTCATCGAGTCGCCGATGATTGGTGAGAACCAGCTGTCTCCTCAGCCCGGGGCCAGTGCAGCATCCCCTCCTCATTGTTTTATTCCATCTCAAGATCCTAAGCCCAGAGGGCCGGCTAAGCCCAATGGTTCTGCAGACTCAAGGTTGGGGGGCGGGAGGGGGAGGCGAACCCCCAGCACAGGTACAGCTGCAGATCCCACTCCTGAACAAAGGGCAAGCTAGTCTGTGCTCCAGGTGCCTCCTGGCCCCAGGACCTGTCCTCAGGCTAACCAGTGACGTTGGAGGTCTTTCCAGCTCCCTTCCTCTCGAGGGCCTACTGGGAATTTCAAGAGGGGAGGGAAGGCCAAGAAGAGATGCTCTGACCGGCCTGCCCTGCTCTCCCCACAGACAACAAGTATGCTCCCGCCGTCACCCTCAACGGCTTCGTTTTCATCCTGGGCGGCGCTTATGCCAGAGCCACTACCATCTACGACCCTGAAAAAGGGAACATCAAGGCGGGCCCGAACATGAATCACTCTCGCCAGTTCTGCAGGTGAGGGGGCCATGGTACTTCGGGGGGGAAGGACAACAGGAGGGGTTTGAGCACAGTGATTGACCCCCATTCGATGACCAAAGCAACCCCAAGGCCCAGAGCAGCGTGCGCCCCCCATGCAGGTATGGGTGTTAGTGCCAGGGCAAAATGGGAAGTGCCCAAGGGCGGCCCCTAACCCAGAAACCCAGCCCTGCAGCTCAGACTGACCCATCTCAAAGCCAGAAATGAAGGGCTTCCTAGAGGCATCACCCTCAGGTCCTTTGAGGCCACACCTTCTCTCAGCAAGAGGTGAGGGTAGTGCTGTGAGGTCGCCTGTCCCCCAGGACCGCCTGCTCCATCACAGACGGGAGACAGCGCCAGGCCAGCGCTGTGTGCCTTCCTACATGGGACAAGTGGCTTCTTGGGGAATGCTCTGACGGCCCTTAGGAGCTGGACCCAGCCAGTGGCACCGGCACAGCTGCCCTGGAGTCTCCAAGCTGACTGGGCAAAGACACATGGACCAGCCCTCACAGGACAGAGAGGCAGTGGTCAGAGTGTGGCTTGGTTCCAGTCTGCAGGGCACTGTGGCCCAGAAAAATTAACTCTTCTGGGCAGTGAGGCACAGACCCTGCTCTTCTAGCCCCATCCTTTCCTGGACTAAGAGGAACAAGGAATAAAAAGGAGCCCCAGAACCCCATTTGCAGCATTTCCTGTCAATGCAGAGGTAATCACGGAATCCTCAGTATGTGAACAGCGTGAAGCACTTATTGAGTGCCCACTGTTTGTGTGGCAAAGCTAGAAAAGCTGTAACCTACTACTAACATGTCATGTGACCTTGGGCAAATTACTTCCCCTCTCTGGGGAAGTTCTTTCTGTGAAACAGGCAGTTGGACTAGAAACTAAGTTCCTGTTGGCAAGAAGATTCCACACTTCTAGAGCTTTACTTTCATGTCACACACTCTAAATGGTGGCAGTGTGCAGGGCAACTCTGACTACTGTCCACTGATAGAGATGACAACTGGAGTTTGAACACTGCTGTGGGAGGACTCCCCCGGCTCACCTGAGACTAAAAGTGGGTGTGGAAAGACTTCTGCCTGAGGGGAGATTTAAGCTGGGTCTTGTGAGAAAAGCAGAGAAAAGATATGCCACAAAGGGAGAAATGTGAGGGGCCCAGATGGCTATAAGAAAGTAGGCTGGAAGCTTCAGTGTCTGGTAAAAAGTCTACACTGACATGTTCTGCTTGAGGTTCAGAATTTCAGAAATGGTGGAGCCTTTGAAAGGGTATCTGTTCAACTTCAGGAGATAGCCGAGAAGAAATGGCCGTTAGCGGAAATGAGGGGGAAATCAGGACTAGACGCGTGCCTCTAGCGTCTGTGTGATGGGGTAGCTGAAGTGCGGGAGTGAGTGCAGACGGGAGCAGGATGCGAGCTCTCAGGACAGGAAGAGCTCACTGAGACCACAGGACCAAGCAGCGAGTGTAGCACGGGGAAGGCATCCCGGGGCCGCTGTGGTAGCCCTGCAGAGAACGCGCCGGGCCCTTGCAGTCATGGGCAGGCAGTAGCACCAGGTCACGTGTGTTAAGGAATCACAGCAGGAAGCTCCAACTCAAAACATCTTGGTAAGGGTGAAATGCCCAGTCAAGTGGCCGCTGCCAGTTATGACTCAGCTCCTTCTCATCCTGTCTGCTGTAATTCTAGTGAGTCGTTTTCCCAACTTGATCTGAGCGGTAGGAAGGCTCTGGTGTTGGTGTTGGTGGCCAATTCCAGAAAGATGCTCAGTAGAGACTCTGAACTGAGCCAAGCACCTGTACACAGAGGCTGCTCATCTCCCAGGCATCTTCAGTCATTCCGGCAGGTCCTGAGACGCCCAGTGTACGTAAGTGCCACCTGCAGCCTGGAGAGTAGTATAGCATGGCATCCTGACTGGCCCTGGAGGAAAGGCGTTTTTCTTATACCAACTTGGACCAGAGGGCAAAGAAGAGCAGTGAGACCCCACACGACTTTTGCAAAAGGGGAGAGGCAGCCTGCAACAAGACAGGGTATTGAGACTCTATCCCAGGTCCGAGGCAGAAGTTAAAGGGCTAATTCTCTTGCCTCTTTTCCTGACAGTGCTGTGGTGCTCGATGGCAAGATCTACGCAACCGGAGGCATTGTCAGCAGTGAGGGGCCTGCCCTGGGCAACATGGAAGCCTATGAGCCCGCAACCAACACATGGACCCTCCTACCCCACATGCCCTGCCCTGTGTTCAGACACGGCTGCGTCGTGATAAAGAAATATATTCAAAGCGGCTGACATCAGCGGGAAGCCCACGACAAGACTGTGGACAAGTCTGGTGAGGCAAACGCTACTCACAATGATCAATTTTCAGCAACACCAATAAGGGGCCGGCAAACACAATCAAGGAACTCACTGCGCTAAACATTTTGAATACTCTCTACAGTGAATGTAGAAATCATCCTCGCCTTTAGGGGAATCAGGGGCAAGCGCTCCGAGCCGCAGGAACTGTGACCACCCGGGTGAGCCGGGTCTTGGGCTCCTGCTCTTGCTCTGAACGGAGGCGCTCACTCTGCCCGGTGCAATAGAGTTTCACATATTTTTCAACTGGGAAAGAGAAGCTGTTTTTTCCTTCCTGCAGAGCAAGCTTGATCCCTAAACACCATAGATCAGTTATCCTCCGACAATATTAGGCATCAGGCTCTCTTGGAATAAGATCAAAGTGTCCTTATCACTTTGATTCCTACTTTTGTTTTTAACCAGTCTACACTTTCAGTGGCCAAGAGAAAACAAGGGACAGTACTGTGCGGCACGAGGCCTAGGAGGCTGCTGGTCCCCTCGGGGCCGAAGAGAAATCCAGCCACCCGTGCAGAGCCAGATGTGGCTGGAGCGGTGCTGCAGGGGCAGGGGAGCACAGCTGGGAGAGCCGTCTGTCCTTCACAGGCTTTGCTACCAGGTCTTTGCTGGAGAAGGACAAGGTGATTGTGCTAGCTTTCTCTTATCCAATATGAATTATTTAGATTTCCAAGGCATTTTCTTGATAAACAAAAGGCTATTTTTAAAAACTGAGAGGAGGAGGCCACGAGAGGGGTAATGCAGGAATTCCCAAAGCTCTTGGTTGGTAGTGCCAGAGTGGGGCATTTGCTCTAATTTTTCTATGTGCAGAATAGAGGATCTCTCCTGGCGGGGTAAATGCCCCCGTTTTATTTTTAGAAAAAGTCACTCCCAGATGGCCCCATAAAAGCTGTGCCTCGTGGAGGCATTGTCACCGAAATGCTGTTCTAGAAGGAAACCAGTTCTGGCTTGTGACACCAGTCCAGCTCCCTCCGTGAGGTAAAGCTGAGGACCCAGGCCGGGTGGGGAGGGAAGGAGGGAGGGAGGGAGGATAAATGTCTGCAAAGCACAGGAGACTATTTTTGATATTTATAGCTATATATTCAGGCACCTGCCACAAGAGCTCTCAGGACGGGGACAGCCTTTGTAGATGAGCCATGACAGCCAAGGCCTGAGGGGCACGAGCGGAACCGCTCTTCTTGTAGCATATTAACCTGAGAAAGGGAAGCCAGGAGGGAGGTCACGTCGTGGCTCAAAAGAGCAAGGCCTTCCTGCTAGTCCTCAGACCCTCAGACCTCACGCGGTGATCAGTTTCCATTCCAGGGCAAGAAGAATGCCGCCGCCACTGCGCTGTTTAGTTGAAGTTGGTACCAAATACACATTTACCATTTTTATATCCGGGAAGTCAACTTGCCGCCATTTCATGAGAAAAACCATTTATAAGGAGAAAAAGACAGGACCCGCTTTCCATCTTTCAGTATTTGATGACACAAAATTCCAACTCTCATGTCGGGCATCAACTTCTAGCACTACAAGTGTGGCTCCCACTTGGACAAGATACCGAGCTTCGTTATGCAGTTTTTAATATTATTTATTCTTTTAAAAAGTAATAAGCACAAAACTACATACATTGTATGTCATTTAAAGTATTTATGTCAAACAGGGTGCAAGTGTGAACCCAAGGACTGGAGCACAAATTTCTAACTGCCCGGGGCAGGGCTGGTGTTAGCGTTGGTGTGCGTCTGCCTCCAAAGGAGGTGTTAGTGATCAGCAAGACTCAACCCAGATGACGTTGAAATTCCGTTCCTCTCCTCATCTGTCACACTGGAGCAAAACTGGCTATTTCTGTGAATGATAGAAAACAGGGTTCTCTGTAATGGTATTGTACATAGTATATGTTTATTGTTAAGTTCTTGTTATATTATAATAAATATATTTATAGATCTAGACTCGGAAGCCAATGGAATGTCTTTGTGTGCCACCAATGCCCTCCTTGCCACAGCGATGAGAAAGCCCATGTAAGCCTGCTCTTCCTCCCACACATCAGCTGACTGGGCTCTATTGTAGACTTGAATGCAGATCTCGATGACTAGAAAGGGTAGGCCTCCTTAGCAAGGGAGGTATACAGCTGAAAAGGAAACCACGAATAAAGGGCAATTAAAGGTCAAAGTTGAAAGGGACTTGCAAACTTGGAATTGACTGAGGATCTTCCTTCATTCGTAAGTGCTCTTCTTCTTACATTTGTGCAACTGACAGCTTCAGAGTTAGCTTCCCACTGGTCTAACTCCTGTGCCTAGGACCCCTTTTTAGGGACTGTGCCAAAGCCACATGGCAACTGCAATTTATCAGCTTGAGAAGAGACACCACACAGGAGGAATAACAGGGTGTGATTTCTATCCTAAAACCCAGGCATGGTGGCTTCCTGTCTTCTTCAGTCACACCTGAGGCTGTTCTCCAACCTGTCATATAGACCAACTGCTCTGCTAAGAATACACGCGCAAGGCTGCCCAGGGTGAAAATGTAGAACACCAGATAGGATCGCCCACTCTCTGGCAGGGAAAGAAGTTTAGATTTAACAGATTAAAAGGAGAAGGTAGATTTAGCAGCATTTCATCCATGTGAAGAGCCTCACAACCCTTAATCCCCAAATCTCCCCAATACCCAGTGTCTCCTTGCAAGAAAAAAATCTGAATAAGGTGGGTCGGGGTAGGTGGAAGGGGGACCTCTTCAGAGAACTCGGCTGAGGCCTTATGATGAGCAGACCACACACTTGCCAAATAAATATCTGCAATGATATCTCCAGAAATACCAGTCCTAGAGGAAAGGATGGAGACTGTCTAGAAGATTGCAATCATGAAGAGCTGAAGTCATAAACTGTTATAAAAACCAAGCAATATGTTGTTCGCTCCTTCCTTGTCAGAGAAACATGTTCTCTGGGTCTAAGAAGAGTCTTGTGTACTTTAGACTTAACTCTGGGGTAGCAAACAAATTACATTTTACCATAAAGGACATGTGCACCCACTATTTTAGGAACCCATGTAACCACTGGGGGAGTCTCTCTTTTTACCATCAGACCTGGCATGGATGGTGAGAAAGTTCACTGTGACAGCCACAAACAGGAGATGGATCATAGTGTGTGTGTGCGTGCGTGCATGCGTGTGTATGTGTGTAGTAATTTAAAAAAAAAGAAACCTCACAGCCAAAATAAAAAGAAAACAGGAAAATATTTGCAGTACATATGACAAAGAATTAATATCTTTATTAAAGAGCCCATGTAATTCAGTAAGAAAATGTTAACTAATTCCAACTGTTAAATAGGTCATAAACAGACCATACAAAAAGGAAACATTGCTAGTAAACATACAACCAAAAATTCAACATTGATAGTTATTAAATAATGAAACTTAAAATAATGAGGTAGCATCTTTTGCCTGCTAAATTAGCTTCCCAAACCTAAACATATAGGGGAAGGGGGACATCAAGTGCTGACAACGAGCAGTGAAACTCTTGGGTAGTGCCAAGGGCTTTGTAAACTGAAATGGGTTTTAGAAAGCAATGTGGCAGGTGCCAAGTATCAAGAGCCTAAAGGGCACCTGACCCAGTAAAGCCACTTCCAGGCATCCATCAGGAAATAATACACACTATGGAAAAAGTCATATAACAACTAGTTCCCATTTATTGACACTAACTATATGCCAGACACCATGCTAAGTACTTAAAGCATCAAATCCTCACAATTCTAGAAGAAAGGTACTAAAGACGTGCAGTGATATAGAAAACATTATGAGGGAAAAAAAGCAAGATTCATATTTGTATATGATTGTTGTTATGTAAGATACATATCTAATGATACATAAGCTATACATATAAAGATATGTAAAATATATAGATAAAAACGACCAGATGTGCAGTCATAAAGCTACTATTAATTGTACTGATGGAATTGTGGAAAATTTTCCTGCTCTCTTCTACAAAATGTATATATATAAAGTGATGACATTACTTTTATAATAAAGAGATATTTTTTTTTTTAAATGGGGAATGAGGGACAGAAAGTAATCTTTCCCCTCTATTTTAGTCTGAGAAATTCTCAAAATCATTTCCTATTTTGGGCGCCATAAGCGATGAAGTTAGAAAGGGTTCAGAATAAAATCACAAATAATTACCAATAAGAAAACAGGTTGCCAGTAATAATCAAGATTGTTTTTTTTAAAACCCAAAGGCTAGGGGTGAATGGATTATATCTTTCAGTGCATGAAGAGTTTCATGAAACAAATAAACTTCAACACTTCACTGTGTTCTTGGAAGGCAAGCAAGATGAAAAGGACAATAAGGAAGGAAAAATTCTAGTTCAACATAAGGATACATGTGTTTGTTAGTGCTAAAACTCTGGAGTGGGTAACTAAGATCCATGTGAAGGTTTTCTGTAATTAAACCTCAATAATATATTTATATAACATAATTGCATACATTATCTCATTTTATCCCCTCAACTACTCTAAAAGGCATAGGGCATCATCCTCACTCTTTAAAGAAAACAATCTTAAAAAAGTGACTTGTGCGGTGGTAGCTATGCTGTGCCCCAGATGTTCTCCACACATTATCGCATTGGACCTCATAACAAGCCTGCAGAGGACGGTCACCCCTGAGCACAGGCGAGACCACAGTTTCCAGACATGAAGCAGAGACAGTCTAAGGCACATCAGCATTCAAACCCAGCCCCGTGAGACTCCAGAGAGCCTGTGCTGCATCGCACAGCCTCTCCAAGGCTGCCTGGAGCTCTTGTGACTCCAAAACTAAGGCTCCTTCCTCTTCCCCAAGCTACCTCAGAAATCTGTACTGAGAAAACAGCGAATTCTGTGAATATAGCAGACATTCAGCTCTGTGTTAGACACAGTTCTCTAGAAGCAATTTTTGAAATGCCTGGTAGGAGTCTCAGCGACACACTGGCTTCCTCCACTGAGGGCTTTACCTTTACACAGGGAACTTAGGTCTGGGGAAAGGAAAGAGGCCATTGATGTGAGATATCAGCCCATCCACGCTGCCTCATCTGGAACTCTTCCTGTGAGCCTTCACTCTGCAATGAACTCCTAAGGAGCTCCTGACATTCTTGCCGACCACCACCCCCCGCCTGGGAGAGTAAAGGGAAGGGAAGAGCATTAGCACTGGCTGCACCATCCTTGGCCCCAGAGGGCACATCATGACCTTGGCACCTGAAGAGGTGGAAGGTTAAAGTGTTTTCCCACCTGGGTCAAGGAGCTGACTAAAATGAGGACCCAACTCCAAGAAGTCTGCTTTTTCCACATGATAGCAAAAATTAGACAATCCGAAAATCTGTGTTCACCTTCCCAAATTGATAATCCATGTGCTCTGTTGTCCTCTAGGTAACATTCGGGAGGTCATTTGGGTGCCCTCATGAAAGATGCGGACAGCCTTTGAGTGGATCATACTAAGTCAATAAGACTATGTTCTCTGCAGGCAAGGGCCGTGTCCCCTTATCTCCCCCACAGGGCCCCTCGCCCTGATGAGCAGTGACAGCCAGATTACTCAGCTCTATTGGTAGCACGAAAAATGTTTTGAGTTAGGAAAAGCATTGAGTTAGGAAAAAAAATGGCAAGGCCACAGTTTTGTGTACTACTTTAGCTGTCCCTGTTGTCTACAGATGACAAAGGAAGCAATCGTTTTTGTTAAAGAGTTTTTATTTACTATGTGTGCAGAATTCCTTCATTCTCGGTGAATAGCCACTGCTGGTGCAAACCTGTGCACCACAGGGTCCATCAGCCCTGTCTCCTTAGGGTTTCGGCCCTGGGAACCTTGAGGCTCTTCAGTTTACCCCCTACATTCTCTAGTATCTCTCTATTGCCACTGCCTTATATTAAGCCCTTATCACTTCTTTCTTTAGTTGTTGCTATAGCCTATTTTTTATGGTTATTTTTTAAATAACAGCTTTATTAACATATAATTCACATATGATAAAATTCACTCCTTTAAAGTATACAATTCAGTGATTTTCAGTATATTCAGAGTTGAGCAACCATCACCACTATCTAATTGCAGAATGTTTTCATCATTTCAAAAAGAAATCCATACTCATTAGCAGTCACTCTCCATTTCCCCCACCCCCAGTGTGTGGCAACCACTAATCTACTTTCTGTTTCTATGGATTTGCCTATTATGAACATTTCCTATAAATGGAATCATACAATATGTGGTCTTTTTTTCCTGGTGTTTTTCACTTAGCATAGTGTTGTCAAGATTTGCCCATGTTGTAGTATATATCAGTGTTTCATTCCTTTTTATGGCAAAATAATATTCTGTTGAACAGATATATTAAATAAATATATATATAAATGGATATATTTTGCTTATCTATTCATCAGTTGATGGTTGCTTCCACATTTTAACCATTGAGAATAATGCTACTATAAACTTCGATATACAAGGTTTTAAGATTAAATAAATTTGGGAAATGCTGGGTTTGACAAGGTTAAACAGATTTCTTTACTACAGAACTTCTTAAAGTCAAAAACAGACTAACATTCATTCCAATGTTACTAAAGTGGATGCACAAGGCAGTGTTTTCCAAACTTATTTGGTCACAAATTGGTCCTCCTCCCCAAATCTAGAAAACTTTTCTTCTCTAGAATTATGACACAAGCTCAAATAGTCACATAAGATTCTGGGGTCCATACATTCTGCTCTTCATCTTTGAAAGAAGCACGACAGAAAGTAAAGGTAATATTGTGAAAGATTCAGAAGCAAATTCTAATTTTAAAATCGTGAAATATTTAAGAAAAATTGATACATTTTTATATGATAGAAGAAATAAGATCAGTATTCTTTGAAGTCAACAAAATCCTGCAATTTTCTAAGTTCTAAAAAGACTCTGGCATCTCTCATACTGTAATATAAAAAAATTGAATAAATTGAAATAGACAATTACACAATAACCACTCTACACAGCTAAACTACCCAACCCACATATCTGATGATAGTTGCAAAAGTGTGACCTGACAATTTCTGGAAAAGACTCTTGGACATTTTGTACTTTATTAATTTTGAATGATAGGACAATCTTCTCAACAAATGGGCTGCAGCAGAGAACAGAGAAATCAATCACTTGTCCCATCAATATTTAAAATTCAAAAACTTTCACAGTAATGCCAGTATTCTCTTTAAAATGTATTAAAACATAAAAATATTCTATTTAGTATTTGTGTTTAGATTAACATTTGTGTTAATAGTGAGACAAAGTTTCATCCAAATCCAGCTATAAAATCTTGAGCACGGGGGAGAAAAAGAGCTTTTTGATGATCTTTTGCTTTTTTGTTTCTGTGGATATGTATTTAAGTTCAAACAATGTGGAAATTAGCGTAAAGAAACAGTCCAAAGATGTGAAACTGATTTTTTACAGTGTGATAGGCAATTACTCCTTTCTTGGCTACAAACTCCATTTGAAACATAATCTTATTAAAGAAATTTCTTTATTAAACTACGGTAAACTACAGAACTGACAGCTTACTGATGTTTCCTTTAAATATGTGAAGTTATTTGAGAATTCCCACCACAAATAACCTTTGTTTCAGTAACACATTAAGTAGAATGTTACTTATGGATTGTCACATTTCTTTTTAAAAGAACATTCTGTTTGCAAAGTCTTATTAAAATACTTTGCACTCATTAAAATGCTAAAATAGAAATTTTTAATTAACTTCTAACACTTTCTCAAGGAACTTTAAGCTGTAAGCAAAGTAAATATACACAATGTTTAGAAATAATGCGATCTCATATCAAAATTAATTTTGCTTTGTTGCCATAGTAAGAATGTTAGAAAAGCTCTGTGCTTTATGTAGATAGCCATAGATGCATGACTCAGGCTATTCACCTGTTTTTTATTAATAGTTCTAAAGTTTCTTAAACCTGTGGTTTTACCTGTGCTCTTAAGCTCCTGCGACAATATACGAGTCATGTTTACTGATTTATCATTTGTTGAGAAATTTGAAATTCCAGAGCATTTAATAACTTATAGGGATCAAATATATTAAATTGCACCTGACATTGGACCTTTTTTTCTTTTAACCTCGATCTGTTCTACCTAACAAATCTTAAACTCTATGCTCTGACACAAGTCTCCATCCAGTGCATTCACATGGCTACTCCCACTGTATTTGCTCTTTAGTTTCAGTACAGACATTCAGTTCCTAGATCCTTTCCATTGTCTCCCAATTTAGCAGCCTCACCCTTGGTTTCACTTCCATTTATACCCAGGAATAGAATTCCTCTCCCAGAAGTTACCTCAACCACCTAACATTCTGGTCCTTCAGTTGGAACAACAAGGCAAAACTACAGCCCTAACTGTAATCCTAATCCAACTACTAGCCTCCTCTAAGGCTTCATTTGGGGTGATCCCTGCAAGGGGAAAAAACCCACATTCACATAGGCTGGTGCCACTACTGATACATGGTCCCCACCCTCACTGCGCCCTGACCTTATTCTCATCTGTTCCTGGAGAGCTCCTTTCCTATTTCCATCAGTGACTATTCTGAACTTTCACTTCTTCCGCTTAAATTTCCTATTTAGAACCCCTCACTCTTAGCGGAAGAGCACACCTGTTCATCAAAATAACTGAGGTGGAGGATGGTGGCAGTGGCAGTATGGTTTTTTTTAATCTTCCTGAGTTGCCCATTAAAAACAGACCGAGAAACCAGGATGAAAAATTCAAAGACTCTTGGATAACATCTAAACCACAACTAAGTAACAAGGAATCTCCAGACTCCAGATGCCAAGTGGGTGGGATCAAACCACTAACCCCCACGAGACTGTGGTACCTTTGTGAGGACACAAGCAGAGGAATGGCACTGGCATTTAATGGAGCCGAGAACGCCCACAGGCCCTCACTGGAGGCCTCGGGGGCCAGGCTGAGAAGAGCACCCGACGTTGAGGGGAGTCACACGCGCTCCAGTTCTCAGGGGAGTGCAAGGGTTCTGTGGTAAGTATGAGCCTTGTGAATTCTCAAAACTGATCAGCCAAAGCCCCCTTTCAGGACCCAGCCCCACACTAACACAAAACTACTAGGGATAATCTAAATTGAACAGCACAAGGACAAAAGAGAGATCCAGATAAAAGCAGGGGAGGGAACAAAGTCAGGAGATTGAGAAAGTAAGCAGTCACACACTTAAACACTTCACAAAAATAACAGAAGAGAGAGCTCTAGAGCCATGAAATGCAGGCTTCCTTCTAAAAGTTCAGGAAAAGTAATTTCATATAAAAATGAGCAACAAAAAGATTGAGGGAATATCCCATATAAATATATTACAAGAAAAAACTTTAAAAGGAGAAGGCTACTCCTGCAGGCAATAAAAGCCCTCTAGAAAGACATGCCTACAAAATACATGAAAACTATAACCTATTTCAAAACAAGCAAAAGACACAAAACAATAATAGAAGAATGAAAGAACAATATAAACTAGAATTGTAAAAACTCACAAAGGAGGTGAAATAACTCAGAAAGAATTAGAAAAAAAATCATGTTATAAATGTACACTAAAGTAGAAAGAACACAAGAGTTAATAAAAAACAGATAATGCCTTAAGACAAACAGAAGGAAAAAAAGCCAGGAAATTTTTTAAAGTAACAAAGAAATGAAGAAACTTCTGGCTCTGGTAGAGATTGAGTAAGCATAGTCCCCCCTATCTCTCCCACTAATCACAACTAAAAGGCCCAGACAGAAGACATAAAGCCATTATCTAGGGGCTCTGAAAAATAGAATAGGTAAACTGGGTAGGAAACTCAAAACTCCAACAATGACCCACACAGTGGTGAGTTCCCTGGTTTGCCTTTTATCTCCTGTATCCCCCAGCTTACACTCCAGGGCAGCCAGAATCCCAGAAGAAAAATACTCTCTCTAGACTCTCCAGACCCAAACCCAGGTGAACCCCAGCATGAACCAGCCTCCTCATGGCAGCAGTGACAGTGATAACAGGTGTATCCCTGAAGATTCCTTTCTCTCTTTCTAGCCAGAGCACCAAGAAAGGGGGCTCTTGGGAACCCTAGAGTATGGGGAAAGATCACAAAGAGTAAGGAGCTGGAGAATGAGGCCCTTTAAATTCCTGTATGAAATCCTGAGTTGCAAATGTAGAACTCACCAGGCTCAAGAGAGCAAAGGCTGTGAGATCCAAACTATGATGTAGATCACCCCCACATCCTACTAGACTGGACCCTGGGTGGTGCACATGGGGAGCTGTATTAGTTTCCTATTGCTGCTGTAAAAAATTACTGCAAACTTAGTGGATTAGGACAATACAAATGCACTATCTTATTGTTCTGGAGGTCAGAAATCTAAAATGGGTCATGAGCTAAAATCAAGGGGTCCACAGACTGTGTTCCTTCCTGGAACTCTAGAGAACACTCTTTTTTCTTTGCCTTTTCCAGCTTCTAGAGGCTGCCTGCATTCCTTGGCTCATTGCCCCATCCTCCATCTTCAAAGCACTTCACTCCAACCTCTGCTTCCAACATTACATCTCCTTTTCCTGACTTTAATCATCCTACCTCCCTCTTATAATCACCCTTGTGATTACATTGGGCCTACTCAGATAATCCAGGATAGTCTTCCCATTTCATAATCCTTAATCATATCTGCAAAGTCCCTTTTACCAATAGATACACTAAAATGGAAAACTAAAACCTAAGTAAATAATCCAAAAGACTCCAAGTAAGGGGAAATAGAGGAATAAAAAATAGAGGAGACAAACAAAAAACACATAATAAAGTGAAAGAGTTAAATCCAAACACTTCGATAATTACATTAAATGTAAACCACCTCATACCCAGTAGGAAGACTACTATCAAAAATAACAAGTGTTGGTGAGGATGGGGAGAAATTAGAACCTTTGTGCAGTTGGTTTGTAAAATTTAAAATGGTGCAACCATGATGGAAAACAGTATAGCACTTCCTCAAAAAATTAAAAATAAAATTATTGTATAATTCAGCAATTCCACGTCTGGATATATACAAAGAGAATTGAAAGTAGGGACTCAAAGAGATATTTGTACACCCACGTTCATAGCATTATTCACAATAGCCAAAAGGTGAAAGCAACCCAAGTGCCCATTAATGGACTAAAAAAATGTGGTATACACATACAATGGAATAGTATTCAACCTCAAAAATGAAGGAAATTCTGACACATACTATAATATGAACGAACCTTTAGGATATTATGCTAAGCAAAATAAGCCAGTCACAAAAGGACAAATACAATATGATTCCACTTATGTGAGGTACCTAGAGTAGTCAAATTCATAGAGAGAGAAAGTAGAATGGTGGTTGACAGAAACAGCAGGGAGGAGGGTATGGGGGAGTTGTTCTTTAATAAGTATAGAGTTTCAGTTTTGCAAGATAAAAAGAGTTCTGGAGATGGATAGTGGTGATGGCTGCACAACAACGTGAATGTACTTAATACCACTGAACTGTACACTTAAAAATGGTCAAGATGGTGAATTATATGTTATGTGTATTTTATCACAATTTTTAAAAATTACATTACATGTAAATAATGTAAATACCCCAGTTAAAAAATAGAGATTGCTAGATTTTTTTAAAAACTAAAAAGATACAGGTTTTTTCCTAAAAGAAACCTACTTGAAATATCATAATATTGAGAAATTAAAAGTAAAGAAATAGAGACACGGTTGAGAGAATGAAAAGACAAACCACAGACTGAAAGAAAATATTTGCAAACACCTATTTGATAAAGAACTGGTATCCAAAGTATACAAAGAATTCTTGAAACTAAACAATAAGACAACAAACAACCCAATTAAAAAATAGACAAAAGAGGGGGCCGGCCCAGTGGCATAGTGGTTGAGTTTGTGCGCTCTGCTTCAGTGGCCCGGGGTTCACAGGTTTGGATCCCGGGTGCAGACCTATGCACCACTTATCAAGCCATGCTGTGGCAGGCGTCCCACAAATAAAGTAGAGGAAGATGGGCATGGACGTTAGCCCAGGGCCAATCTTCCTCAGCACAAAGAGGAGGATTGGCAATGGATGTTAGCTCAGCGCTAATCATCCTCATACACACACAAAAAAAAATAGACAAAAGATTTAAACAAACATCTCCCCATATACAGATGGCACACAAGCATATGAAAAGATGCTCAACAGCATACATCATTAGGGAATTGCAAATTAAAACAACAATGAGATACCACTACATGCCTATTAGGCCAAAATCCAAAATACTAACAACATCAAATTCCAGTATGGATATGGAGCACATTTCTGGTAAGGATATGGAGCAACGGGAACTCTTATTTGTCGCTGGTATGAAAGTAAAATGGTACAGCCATTTTGGAAGACAATTTGGCAGTTTCTTACGAAACTAAACATACCCTTTCCACGTAATCCAGAAATCACAACACTTGGTATTTACCCAATGAGTTGAAAACTTATGTTTACGCAAAATCCTGCACATGAATATTTCTAGCAGCTTTATTCATAATTGCCAAAACTTGGAAACAACCAAGATGTCCTTCAATAGGTGAATGGATAACAGACTGTGGCATATCCATACAATGGAATATTATTCCGTGTTAAAAAGAAATGAGCTATCAAGCCACAAAAAGACATAAAGGAACATTAAATGCATTTTGCTAAGTGAAAGAAGCCAATCTGAAAAGGCTACATACTAGATAATTCTAACTCTATGACATTCTGAAAAAGGCAAAACTATGCAGACAGTAAAAAGACCAGTGGTTGCCAAGGGAGGGAGCAAGGAATGAATAGACGGAGCACAAGCGATTTTTAGGGCAGTGAAATTATTCTTAATGATACTGAAATGATCGATACATGCCATTATACATTTGTCAAAACCCATAGGAAGAGTGAGCCCTAATGTAAACTATGGACTTGAGTTAATAATAACGTACCAATATTTGCTCATGAATTGTAACAGTAATGTAAGATGTTAACAATAGGGGAAACTGGGGGGGCAGGTAAGGAGATTTAAGGAAACTCTGTACTTTATGTTCAATTTTTCTGTAAACCTAAAACTGCAAAAAAGAAAAAAAAAAGTATTAATTTAAAAAGAAAGCAACATGCAAAAGAGTATCTATAATAATTCCCTTTTGTGTAAGAATAAAAGGGAGAAATAAAAATATACGAGTAACTGTTTATTTTAGCAAAAGAAACACCAGAGAGACAAAGAGAAGTAAATGAAATTGATTACCTTCCATGGTGGAAGTGATGGGGGCAATGACACTTCTCTGGGTCTAACTATTTTGCATAGTTCTGACTTTTGTAAATATGTTAATGTTTTGTATACTAAAACAAACAAGGATGAGAAGGACCTTAAAACTGAACACAAACAAACAAAAAAAGAACCTAACTATATTTCGAAGAATAACATAACCAGAGTAAATGGGGGTAGAGGAGAAGGAGATTAGCCCAACCAACTTTTGAACACAGTATTTAGACTAAATGCCCTCAGACTAAAGATAAA